>NC_134866.1:37591610-37914110 GCF_049852395.1 Peromyscus maniculatus bairdii | reverse complement strand
CATGGGCTGAGTATTGTAATATAGTGCATGGTTTCTACTGACCAAGCTGAACATCCTTCAAAATTATGACACTTACACAGACTCTTCCACCCTTCCTTAAAAACCCATAAGTGATTCTCTCCACCTAATTTCCTGAAGATATGTTAGTGTTGGCCCTGTATTTTGCATAGATTAAGATGAAACATTGTGAGGGGTATACACCAAAGGACCATGCAGTAGTAAAGAACTCCTTTCAGCTATCATCATCTGGCTTTGTGTCTGTGACCTTGACAGTGGTCAAGCCCAGGTTACTCTTGTTAATTCCAACTGAAAGTCTGCAATTGTCAAAACAAATGTATAAAGGCAGAGGATAAACAACTGCTGATATCTCTTCTTCTAACTAAATAATTTGAGAAGAAAAAAGCAATATGTAAGTCGATCGTGGAAGCCTAGGATGATTATATTGTCTACTGATGATAGTCTAGAAAAATTTTAAAGTATCATGCCCATTCAACTACTTAGATAATGACTCGTTCCAATAATGTCACTAAACTAATAGACTTAAGGAAAGATGCTAAAGCAATATAACTAAGAATTGAAGAAAAACATTTCTCCTCTCTTGGGGTTTAGTAATCTACTTTATATTTCAATTTCTCTGTATTAGAATTATATTATTACAGTAGTATTGACTTTTTTTCCAAAATAGAATGTACTGCCATAACAGAGTTTTTTAAAAATGTCCTAACAAAAGGCAAGTGATTTGCTGACAAATCATTGCAGCTCTACTGGGGAAAAATGCATTCATAGCCAATATGAACTTATAATAATAAAGTAGGTCAGCAGCATGCTGAGTGCTGTGGTTTCTCTTTGCCATCTTCTCTCTGTCCATGAAGACTGCCTGGTTAACATTCCTTGTTCAACAAAAACATGGCACCTCTCATAAAGAAAGGAGTTTTCTTTTTCTTTTCTTCCTTCTTCTGTGTGAATTATTTGATGAGAATGAACATATGGAAGCAAATTCTAATGTCATATTTTGTTTGCAAATAAAATTTGCAATACAGAAAACTTTAAATTGAATTATAATTCTTTATCACAGAAGATTAAAACGCTTACTATAATTGCATGCATTTATATGACTTTGATTCTGCTAAGTTATTTAGAAATATATGACCAAAGCCTGAGACTTCTAGCTTACCTGTAAAGGTACTTACCTGGTATGCATAAACACATGTGTTCAGAACATTGGCTTAGCTCCTCAACACTACATGGAATTAGGTGTGGTGGTGCATGAGTCTAATCTAAGATCTCAGGAGGTAGAAATAGGACAATCAAGGTCATCCTCAACAGTAACATGAATCTTAAAAGGTCTTATTAGTAAAACACCTGGTGCCAGCTATTGGGGTGAACTCTGAAAGATCAGAGAAGCAGAACAAGCCACAGCTAGCCACACGTCAACAACTCCTCATTGGATGTTTCCATGAATCTTCAGACTGAAAGCTTCTGAGTCCTCACTGGAATGGATCTCAGCTGAAGTGCTACTAAAAGCCTAAAAGCTTAAAAGCCTCTAGTTCCTGGTCCTCACACCATATATACCTTTCTGCTTCCTGCCATCACTTCCTGGGATTAAAGGTATGTGTCTTTCCCAAGCAAGACATGCGATCTCAAGTGCTGGGATTAAAGATGTGTGCCACCATGCCTGGCTGTTTCCAGTGTGGCCTTAAACTCACAGAGATCCAGACGGATCTCTGCTTCCCAAGTGATAGGATTAAGGGCATGCGTGCCATCATTTTCTGGCCTCTTTGTCTAATCTAGTGGCCATTCTGTTCTCTGACCCTCAGATAAGTTTATTAGGGTACACAATTTATTGGGGACACAATATATCACCACACTCAACTTCATAGGGAGAGTTAGAGAGTAATGTGGATTACATGGGAGCCTGTCTTAATCAAACAAAAAATATGTACAAGGCATAAGTTCTAAGCCTATTTTTATTTTGTAGGCCCATTCTTTTTTTTTGTTTTTTAAATATATGTATATATTTTGAAGTATATTCGAAAAACTCAAGCTTCCTTGAAATGTGCCTGGACTGTACTTTAACTTACAAGCTTCTTGCCTCTGCATCTCTAGTGCTGGAAATACAATACTATATGTTGTATCATGCCATAAGTACACTGATTCTTAAACATAAGAAACAAATGGCTAGAAGAAGCATCTGTTAGAGAATTACCTCAAGAGCACCAACTAAAGTTGCTGAAGGAACTACTATTTTTCCTTCCACTCAAATTTATTTATCTCGGTAAATTAGTTTTCATAAATGGTCTTGATGCAAATACTTTGTAAAATTTGTGTAACATGAACTCAGCTATGCTAAAGAAATGAACTTAAAATGCACATTTTCAATTTTTTTCTGAAAATCAAAAGACTGAGAACCATTTATCCGCTAGTAACATGCCAGAGGCGCTGACCAGGAAAACTGTTTATCAAATC
This sequence comes from Peromyscus maniculatus bairdii, assembly GCF_049852395.1. Taxonomy (NCBI): domain Eukaryota; kingdom Metazoa; phylum Chordata; class Mammalia; order Rodentia; family Cricetidae; genus Peromyscus; species Peromyscus maniculatus. The sequence goes on along the minus strand of NC_134866.1, from coordinate 37,911,644 downwards.
TCATTAGTCACTCTGAGAGCACCTTATCATTCTATTTCATAACCTCAGATCAGCTTCATCTATCACAAGCCATATTAGGTGCATGTCTCCAGAAAGCAACTCTTGAATTATGTGTACTATTGCAATGATTTTGGATATCATGGATGCATATAAAAAGCTATTGCACCTTATAGAGTTTTGAATAAAATTTCTTCTGTTACTGTTGCCATAAATCTAAAGCTATCAAGCAATAAAAGCAGTTATAATGTCTCATGCCTTGTACATTACATATATTTACATTTACTGAAAATATTTTGAGTTCATATGGACTACAATAAAGTGGTTCCATTGTTTTCATTGTGTGAGTGGGCATCAACAGAATATGAAATAGATGTTTCTTTACTGTATATTACAACACTAACAGCTACACAAATGTCATCCAATTCATATAGACTTGTTATATTTCCAAAATGTCTAAGACTATCATTCTGTTATATAATATAGAAAGATATTTCTTCATAAATACATAAATGAAATTGCCTATTTTATGGGGAATTATATAATTACTTCCCATATTAAGAATATTCTATCATTTTCTCTTATTTCATTCTTTCGCCTGCCACAGCACTAATATAAATGTTACTCTAGAAATATACTGCAGAATTAGAGACCTGAATAAGCTGTGTGTTAAGCAAGGTATATAAGAAATAACAACAGGAATGTTTCCAGAATCACAGTGTGAGCATTTCATAATCCCACTACAGACTCTTCCATTTTTGAGGATTATTTTTTTTTTTACCATGCAGCAATCTAAAATTGAGTAATTCTTGTGACAAATTAATTTAGTTTAATAATTTTATGGGGTTAACCAATTTTACTTGCATTCCTACAAGTATTAATGCTATAAGTAGTTCATCAAATGAGAACTTAATATATAATAGAATCATTCCCAGTCATTTTATACTTTGAAGATACAAGTTGAATCCAGTAAAGCAACATTTAAATACTCTTCTAGTCAGAGGCCTCAGAAATTTAGCTCTGCTCAGGAAAGATGAATGAGAATATGTTTCCGTTCTCCATTCGGCTATCCCATACCAGACAATAATGGCAACATCCCTGTGCCCCATGAGTAGATATTGTATTTGCATATGTTTGGTGACTAAAAACTACAGAAGGAAAATGTGGGCATCTGCCATGTTACTTTTGTGATTCACAAAAATATACAGCAATGAAATGCAATGCATTCTCTTTTGGTAACATTTTCATGGCCATATTATAAAGTCAAGAAAAATGTCTCTCAATATGCCATAGAATCAGATGACAATTATAATGTCTACTATAAAATCCATTAACATAATTAATATGTATCTTATGCAGCCTGAACAATTATGATTGAAATGTTAAGCTTAGTTACATTTGGGGAAGGGCTCCTAGAACACAACAGAACTGGGAATAGGTTCAATCCTGTGTACTGGGCACTTGCTTTCCATAATGCAGAATGCTGACGATATTTGAGTTTGCTTGTTAGCAGAATTGATGGGAATCTACTTTGACCAAAATTAAAGAATGATTTGTTTAGTGTTAAGTATTCAGAATCTGACAGCAAGCATGCCAATATTGTAAAAGCAAATCTGAGTGGTATCAGTGTAAAGGAGACCCACGTTTGTGCCCTTGTGCCCTGGAATGTACTAGATCCAGCTCCTGGTTCTCCTATCCAGTCCAGCAATGTAGCATTGGGCAGTTGGCCTAATATCTTTGAGCTTTGTTTTCCTTGAACAGTTTTACATTTTAGCACAATATGCATTATGTATTACGAACATTTGTAGTTTTGTGTGTGTTAGGGTTGATATCTCTCCTCTATAAGTTGGTATAGAATATTCTTATTTAAAACAAATGATGATTGGTTCCATAGCTGTGTTTTCTTTTACTCTGACAAAATACCCTGACAGAAACAACTTAAGTGAGAAGAGATATATCTGATCACAATTCCAGGTAATAATCCCTTGCAATGGGGAGCTCAAGGTGCCAAAAATGTGAAGTAGCTACATTGCATTAAAAGTCAACATCAAAGAGCAACACATTAATGCATGCAATAAAAAATGGAAATCTTACACGCTGGGGAAACTCTCAAGTTCCTACTTCTGTGACTCCTCTCTGTGTGAACTAAAGTGAATCCCCTCTTGCCAAAGTTACCTTTTTCAGGGTATTTCGTCACAGCAACAGGAAATAAAACTAAGCACATTTGAGTATGGAGTTCAGTGAGCAGAGTGCTTGTCTAGTGTACACAGTGCTCTGGGCTCAGTGCCTAAACACAGCATGTTGGCACACGTCTGCAGTCCTAACACTGAAAGTGGAGGCATCAGATGTAGAAATTCAAGGTCATTTTTAATTACATAGTGCGTTTGAGGCAAGTCTGGGATTATGAGGTGTGTGTGCCTGTGTGTGTCTTTGTGTCTGTGATGATTTGGATAGCTAGAACTAGAAGCAACTGTTCTTTATCCCTAGAAAATATAAAGTGGACAAAGACACACAAGAAGTTAAGTGTACGTGGTATAAACCTAGAGACAGCATCTACAAAAGTTGAATGCAAAACTGCTTTTACTTTGCTGCCATCTGCAGAATATTAAACAGAAGTCCTCAGGCCACAAATGTACATGGAAGGAACATTTAGAATGAGAAAAGCACCACTGGCATTTACTGATAGTTGCAAGAAGGATCCAAAATTGCATAACTCTCCCCCTGGGATCCACACAACAGTGATGAGTGACAGAATATAAATAGAATATATTCAGTCTTACGTACAATACATTGTCTCCTGTTGACGTGAAATATGTTAAACTGAATAGATTGGGGTAAACTATAAAGAAATTAAACTCATTATTCAGTATCCTCCTAATACAAATGAGCTCAGTCCCCTTATTTCTTTACTTTGCACCCTTAAAGGATGTAATGTTAGAGAGGAGATGGTGGGTTATTTGCATAGAATTTTACAGAAACCATGAAAATTTTACAACTGTTTCCAGGATATATGAAAATGGTTTACAAAGAGAATGAACAAAGATGCGGCAAATTACATCTTGGGATGTTTGAGTCATAAAAGAAATGATTTCAGAGAAATTCTGTGTGGTCACAAGCATTGACTAATAAAAACAAGTTATGCCATATTAGGCTGGCCTCCATTTATTTCGCATGGATGAATATATATGAGATATTATGAAGGAACTTGTTGAAAATATATTTAGGTATATTACCTTTGTGTATAGGCAACAATAGAATGGAGTGGGGTAAAACTCGATTATGATCTTACCCCCATCTATAACTAAGATTGATAAGATGTGGACATGAAAGACAAAGTGCAGTGTACATATGGATTTTTGACTTCAAATATGAGATGATTTTGGCATGCTGATGATAAGCTGCCTGAAGACATCAAAGACACAGCTAACAAAAACTATGCTAAGTTCTAGAGTTATATTTAATGAGGCCTTGTTAAAGAACAGCATGAACTGAGTCTAATAAAATGGACTTTTAACAAATTGGGGGATGAGGGGAAAAATGAAGATGAGAAATCAACAGACTTCAGCTAAAGACATGATGACTTAGGATTTTTGTATCTGTAATTTTAATATATACCAGTAATTGAAATATTGGCCATATTAACTGAATTGGAAATCTAAAGTAAGTTTTATAAATAAAAAGTGCTAAAGAACCATTTTCTAATCAGACAGATACATTGTATTCTTTCTGACATTTGAACACTTGCTGATTGTCTATTTCGGTTCCTGAAATGATGGCTTCAAAAGTAATTTATGGCCATTCAGAAGCCCACTTGTGTGCAGGATAAAATAGACCATTGTGACACACTGATAATTAACTCTGATTGTCAAGAATGGCTCATCTCAATAATCACACTTGATTCTTTGTCAGCATGTTTAGAAATTAAAAGACTAAAATGCATATATATATTAAAATGCATGTATATGTGGAAGGCTTGTGTTCATAGACTAGAAAGGGGACCAGGAGAGAAGAAAGCTCTTAAGGAGGGGGCCAGAGATGCATTAGGGAGAAATTAGCTGTATCTATGAAATTCTTCACATTAATTTGAAATTGCTTTATATAAAAATTCATAGGAGGACTTAATTTGTCACTATGTTTCAACAGTAATATGGTAATTAAGCAACTATGGAACTCAGAAAGGTCCTACTAAAGCCATAAAATTACTTAAAAACATAAGACAGATTTGAATCAACAGATATATGGAATATGCTCTATTTCTTCAAGGAGAAAATAATTTATTTGTGTTAACATTGTGATGTTACTGAAAAACAGCAACTATTTACTATGGGGAATCAGTTCAGTTCTTAGGATTTCTCAAAGTTGGCATCCCTTGTCTACATCAATTTTCATGATACCTGTTACTGAGAAACATCTAATAAAAATCAAAATATAGAACTTTACTAGAATCATAGTCCTAGTCAACATTCATCATGATTCACAGAACTTGAAGTTAAAGATTTACATTCTAAGTATGGCAGATTAAGAAAAGCTCTATTAATTAGTGTGTGGCATCACGTTCATGCCAAAGGTAAGTTAAAGTAATATAGATTTTTCTTAAGTTTATTGTAAGAAAGTGGTTCTTCACTTTTAAGTATGTAGTGACCATGGTGCTCTCCAAAATACTTAGCAAATTAATGCAATTGCATATACATGTAACACTCTTTCCCACACCACAGGCCAAGTTGTAGCTACTTATTTGCATAATATTTGGATGTATTCTATGCTATCTATCTATCTATTTATCTATCTATCTCTTTATCTATCTATCTATACTCTACTCAATAATTTATTGGTTTAATTTTTGAGAAATTATTTTTAAACTGTCTGATACAGTGGAGAAATCAATAATGAAAGGTCTGGCTCTCCTAACTGTTTTTCTTTGGAAAATAAAACATAGAGATCTATAAAAAGCTAATGTCAGGTGACACAAATCCTATTAGGAAACAGAGAGCAGGAAAACAGAATACTGTGACTCGGATAAAATTCTAAGATAGAAGAGTTCTTCCATTCCAGTTCTGAAGGTAGCGGTTGAGTACAGAATACAAGGAAATGAAGGAAGAGGCTATTTATATAGAAAACAGGTAGTCTAGGAGGAAATCATAGAAGCTGCAAAGCTGGATAGGATTGCTCAAGTGGGGAAATGAAATTGGAAAGATATTCAGAATCTTATCAAATCAAAATACGTTTGTAAACATAAAATGACTTGGAACTCAGTTTAGTTTGGAGAGACAAATGAAACTCAGTCACCTCTGATGTGCCAAGTGCAGGAATGAAGTTCCATTTTTTTTTATCTCATAGAAAGAGTGCTATCATCAGGTACCAAGGTTCAAGAGTATGAGCTTAGCTAAGTCAGTCCGTAAAAGTCATTAGTTCAGCAGATCAGCATAATAACTTGCCATACGGAATGAAAACATGAAGCATCTGGACAGAACAGCACATAGTATCAGGGAAAGTTGACTTGAACTATAGTGTCCAACAGTGGAGAGAGAAGCCCATTTCTCCCTAGGGAAAGCAAGGATGATAATGTTCTACACAAACAGCTCAGATATATATGTGGTATATTTTATAAAGATGGTAGATGGTCATATAAAGGGCATGAATTTCTAGGATCATGAGTGTGAAGCATGCTAACACTTTCAATGTCATAATTACTAAGCATATCTTGCATTATACCAAGGAGAGGGAATTTAGGAAATACTGAGGATCTTATGTAGTACACTGCTGGTACTGTCATTTAATCCTAAGTGATCCTAGACCCAACACTACTTGCTAATTGCTATTCCATAAGGTGATTATGATGTCCTGGAATGTCAGGATAGGGGAAGAGAAACCAGGACAAATATTGGGTTTCGGGAAGTCTTGAAACATTAATGAAACTGGGACTTTTTGATTTACGTTACTGCCATCCCTACTTTAAGAAAGCTTTGTTAAGTTCCAAATTAAAGCTGTTTCTTTGTATATAAGCATGTATGTGAGTGTGTATATCTATGTGTCTCTACATATGCATGTGTGTGCCCCTATATGTGAATGGACATGTGTATATATGACATTATTAGAGATCAGTGTATCATTTTCTTCTTACAATTCTGTTACTCATTTTTCTAGGACATCTCTTACAAAAAGTCCTTCTTAAAGTATTCAGTTTATTTATATTTATGGGAAAATGGCATTAGTAATCTGCTTTAAAATGCGAGTGCAATTTTAAGATAATATTATTCTGGTTATCTGGATGTCTTTACTTTTCAAACATGAATCAAATCTTCCATGTTTCTCGTATATTTGCTCTATATCATTCTATCTTTTTCATGACATTGATGAGTATATTAACTCCATGGAAATAGAATAAATTGCTCAAGTTGGAGGAGAAGACTTTTGCATTTAAATACATCTTAGTTTTGTATGATCGAAGTAAAATGTTATTTTTTTTTTTTATTTTTCGAGACAAGGTTTCTCTGTGTAGCTTTGCGCCTTTCCTGGAACTCACTTGGTAGCCCAGGCTGACCTCGAACTCACAGAGATCCGCCTGGCTCTGCCTCCCGAGTGCTGGGATTAAAGGTGTGCGCCACCACCACCCGTGTGGGGCGTTTACCCACCACCCCCACAGCTTCCCAGAGTTTTCTTGAGTGCGAGCAGCAGGAAATATTAGATAGAAGGATTTATAGCGGAGAATCTTGTGGAGATAAACAGATAGAAAATAAAGGATAGCCTCGAGAGGGCCTGGAACCTATTCCAACGGGCCCCGACTGTCTCTGGTCCAGGGTTTTTATAGAGACGCCAAGGGGTGGAGCAAAAGACCTCCTCCCCCAGCACAGCCAAGTGCAGACCATCTCAGACACCTGCACTCAGGCCCGTGGTCCTGATCATCCTCTATTCGGACCTGCTGGGTAAAGCCACGAGGAACCCCGGAACGGGCTCCCACAGGTCCCCCCTTCTTAATATATAAAAAAATAACTATTAATGGCTTACAGCAATCTCCATAGCTGTTACACCTCCCAGTATGGGAGTAGAGGATGATATAGATGGCATTTCTCTTTTGAATTAGGTCCAAGGTGACCACGGCAGTCTTAGCTACCTCAAGCCCTTTCTAAACCAAAAACTCTTAAGGCAACTACAAACTTAAAGAATCCCTTAGCTTCATCATCACCATTAACAGGTTAACATAAATATTGCTATACATAGTCACAATTCTCTCAGTCTTACAACTCAAAGCAAACTCTTAACAGAACCATTAGAATTAGCATATATGGTGCTATATATCGTTAACAATTTTCTCCGTCTTACAACTTTAACTCAGTCATTTGAATTTTCATGTTAACAGAACATAGGAAAAACTTCGATGTATTCACATCAAACTTAAACATTTCCTTAAATCCACAAAGCCAGGGTGCATTAATATCAATAGGTTTCTGCGAACATAATTCAATCTCATAGCTCCTCCTTTTCTTTATAATTTTTAAGCAAAATCTCAAGCCTAGTTAGAAAACCCAAACTTTTCTGTTTAAACAGTTCCATTTGTAACACAAAACCTGTTCAATAAGTAATTCCATTTTTACATAAACAGTTCCACAAAACAATTCATAAATCTCCAGTTAATAAAGCATATATGCATACACAAAATTGCATCTTGATTCTAAGTAGAAATACATTTCTTCGTTTAAACAGTTCCATTTTTAACCCAATTCCAGAAAACCGTTCCTAGGTCATTACTCAAAACTGTCCCATTGCAATGAAATCTCTATGGTTTGTTTCATTTAAGTCTTAAAATTCAAATGATAAATTCTGGTACTAGCCTTCCAAATATGAGAAATCCATAACCAAAATCTTTTTGTAATTTTATCTCATTTTAAGTTCAAAAAGTTCAAACAGGAAATAAATTCTGGTATCAGGCTTTCACTTCCAAATATGAAGAGACATTTTTCAACCAAAACTTTTTGCAGTTAATTTTTGTTCAAACAAGCGTCTCTGCAACTTTTGTTCTCACAGACCTTTTTAGTTATAGTAATATTTTAAACCGCACCGTTTTTGCTGTTAGCTCAGGTTTTTCTGTGCTGCGTTGATATTCCACAGATCTCAGCTGCGGATGCCTTGTGCTGGTTCTGGCGTCCGCCATTCTTAGCTTCTTAGCGGCTTCTGGAGCTTTTGAAACCATTCAGACCGCCTACTTTGCAGTCTACTAGGACACTATTCTCCTGTGTCTCAGGTGTTTTCACCATATACATTAAGAATAGACTCACACTTAACATTTACACTTTACAAACCCACATAACATGTGCTTAAGCATGAACTCACTCAACATTACACATTTTTACAAACTCACATATTAACATCTACTTATTTATACTTTATAGAACTACTTTAGCAAATATATTTCCTATTAATTCTTATATACTTATATTCATTCCATCTTATTTCTTATTTAAACTTACATTTACAACTAGCATCTTACAAACTTATTACTACATGTCTTAAGACTACCTTAGATACTTCTTACAAGCTTATATTCTTAAAGGAACTCTATAGATCTATATTACAAACTTATATAGGCTACCATTAGCATATATCTAACTTAGCAAAACACCTAAGATTTCTTAACACAGATCTAACAAGACAATTTTTCTACCAACTCACATCTTATTTTCATTTTTCTACTTCTTACTTTTAATTATTATCACTATCTCTATTAGAAAGATTCTCTTAACTAGACAGGAAGTACGTACATCATTTCTAAAGTTTACAGTTTATAGTTAGCTTTGTTATAAAGCACTGGGATTTAGTGAGTGTTATTATAGAGTTGTGATACTTGTTGTTAGGGGATTGTAACATTCTCGGGACGAAGCCACACTCTAAAGTTGCCATTTCTGTCAGCCGTTCCAGACCGGCAGAGATGCACTGTCAGCGGTAAACGGTTTTTTAACTAGAGGCTATCCCTTCACCCAAATTCATAATGGCTCCCCTAAGAACTTCAACTCAAACGTTTCTATCACAGCAGTACTTTTGGTTTGCTCTACTGAAAAACTTCACTTCACACTGAGGGTGAAATTACCATATTTAGCTGCTGTAAAGCTCTTCACCAAAAACTGCACAGCTATTAGGTGGTATTTTAAGGATTTTAAAGTGACTTGTTTGCTCTTATAGGTAGCTTTTTGTCATCCAACTGCCGTAAAAACTTTGCACAGCTATTAGGGTCAATAAGGCATTTTTCCAACGGTGCCCCAAACCACGAAGCACCTAGTTCCTTTCAATTTTTCATTGGAACTGACACCTAAACTCTTTGACGATTTTCCTCCTTATTTTTAAAAGCTGTATTTTAATTTTAGAGCTGACAAAAGTGTTTCAGGGCAATGTCGCCATCTTTAGCGGAAAAACTACCTTTCCCAGAATGCATTTCCCTTATATCAGTCCATAATAATATCAGTCCCTTATATCAGTCATTTCCCATAGTTCTTATCGGGTTTGAGAGTCAACTGGTTCTCTTTTACCAGACTTGCTTACAAATTCTTGCCCGGGAGGTTTGAACAAAGTTTTTTGCTTTTGGAACGGGAGATTTGAACAAGCACTTTACATTTTCAGCTATGGCACATTGGGAGGTTTCTATTCTCAGCTGGCTTTAACAGGTGTTTCAACTTCATCAGACACTGGCCCCCGAATCAGAACCACACCTGCCTCGTTAGCCGGCATTGAGGCTGGCATTTCTGATAGCAGCTTTCCTCGGGGCTTGTGTTTGTTTTAGCCAGTCAGTGAAAAACAAGATCATTTACAACAGCTTTTCCATAGCTCCTTCAGAGATTTTCTCCCACTGATCTTATTCTCATTTTGCTTGTTCCTTCCCACCCCAGATGCAGAGCTTCAGGTATCTATCTGTGGCTCTGTACCTCTGCTAGCTGCCTTTGGAGGTAGGGGCTTTTTTTTCTCCCCCTGAATCTGCCTCAAACTCTAGCAGCTTTGTCAGGTCATGCATTTTCTGGGGAGGAATCTGTCCCTTCTGTTTCTTCAGAGTCTTTCTCCCAAACAGTTCCCAGTTTGGTCTCAGTTTATCCCCTCTACCCCAGAAAACAGTTTCCGACACTAGAGCGGTGGCTTTCCCTGCTACTGAAGGTAGGGGCTTTTTGTCCGTTTCTGTTTTCAGGGTCTGTGTGGTTTGCGTACAGACTGAAAATCTAACAACGGAGGTTTTTGCCATTTCTCAACTCCCATTAGGACAGGTGTTTTGCCTCATCAGGCCTTCACCTGGCCCAGTCCCCCAGTGGGTTGTCTTTGCTTGTCTGGGTGCTCAGGACAGAGCTTATGCCAGAGGCAATCACCCCTCAGGGCAACACTCCCTCATCTCATCTCATCTCATCGGGAGTCAGTTGAAACAAAGCTTTTCTCAAGGAGGTGCTTTCTCTGACAGAAAAGAAAAGCTTTTACTCCTGGAGAGTTCTGTTCTGCCCTGGCTGGGCTCTTTCCCCAGACAGCGTTCTGACTCAGCAGCACAACTGCTTCAGACACAGTTCAGCTTTACTGTTTTCCCAGAAAAGTCCTTTCTCTGATAGGAAAGCTTTTTCTCAGATTTCTTTTTGTAGCTGTGGACCTATCAACCTGGGACTTGTAGGAAAGTGGACAACTGTGCCGTTCCCACCGGCTTTAGCTTTGTTTGTTCATTAGCAATCTTCCCCTCGGGTCCTGTACTTCCTGCCTCAGCTGTGCACTCCAGGAAGTTTACCACTGCAGGAACCCTAGTATCCCCGAAATGCACCCCAACTCAGAGACGCTGGCCAGTCACCTCTGGGTTTTTGGTCAGAAGCGAGGATACAATGCTAACAGTTTGCGTTGCTTCAGGGGATCTTTGCTTTAGGAAGATTAGGAGCACCTTTTCATTCTGAAATGCTCACTCAAAACCTTTGCTGCCTCAGCTCGGCTGTAACTGAAAAGCTTGGCTTTTTTGTTTTTCTCTGGTAAAGTTTCCGGCCCTTTTGGGCTCTCTGTAGCTCTTCACCCTTACTCTCCCAAGCATTTCCTTCAGGGTACACTGTCTTAGTAGGTTGAAGAGACAGAGCTTAGAAGGGGTTTTTAGAAACTTTTTCCTGCCTCCTGCATTGCAGGGAGGATTGTTAAAGCTGGAAAGAACTTAGAGGTTTTGCTGTCTTAAGTTTGTTGTTTTCCCTTAGAGCTAATCACAGGTGGTCCCCATACTAATCTCTTCAGGTGATTCTAATTTTTGTCAAATTTAGTTTTTAGTTTTTAAGTTTAAGAGAGCTTTTGAAAAAGATTAAGGCTTTTTAGAGAGATTTTTCCCCAAAAAATTTTCAAGAAAAGCTTTAGAGTTTAAGAGAAAGATTTTTACCCCCAGGAGAAAGACCAACTTTTCCCAAAACTTCCCAACTTTAAACTTTGACTTCTTACACCCCCATTTTTGCCTCAGGGAGAAATTACTTTCTCCTGCCGATTGAATTTAGCATTTCAGCTGTCCCCAGGTCAAAAGCTTCCATAGGAAACTTTTCCTTCCCCATAAGCTCCAAGAAGAGCTTTTTTACTACCCGAAAAGCCCAAAGAAAGATTTTTTCCCCAGTTTGCTTTCAAAGCCCCCAAAGTTAGAAAATTGAGTTTTTCTGTCTAGTTGCCTTACTTATTTTTTCCTACACAATCTTATACTTCTAAGTTTTTCCTAAACTATATTACTACCCTATATCTTATACTTATCACAGATAGAAATTGAGAAAGGGATAGAAGATAGAAAATTTTGACAGAAGAGAATTTCGCTGCAGCATCGGACATCCTTCCAGTCCGCTTTCCTTTTCTCTCGAGGATAAAACCCCTGCCTCACCAAAAATATATATATATAAAAATATATATATTCCATAACACCGGCATGCCTTTCCACTGGCAGGGCTGACTCAGCACTTTCACCAAAAACTCTGTAATAAAACTATTTTCCTTTATCTTTAGTCCCTATTACTTTGTTTTAAGTCCCTGTTCATTTGTCTTTAGTCCCCCCTTTTTTTGTCCCTTTTTTCTTTAGTCCCTTTTTTCCCCTTTTTTTAGTCCCTTTTTTCCCCTTTCTTTAGTCCCTTTTTTTCTTTAGTCCCTGTTCATGGCGCCATTCTGTGGGGCGTTTACCCACCACCCCCACAGCTTCCCAGAGTTTTCTTGAGTGCGAGCAGCAGGAAATATTAGATAGAAGGATTTATAGCGGAGAATCTTGTGGAGATAAACAGATAGAAAATAAAGGATAGCCTCGAGAGGGCCTGGAACCTATTCCAACGGGCCCCGACTGTCTCTGGTCCAGGGTTTTTATAGAGACGCCAAGGGGTGGAGCAAAAGACCTCCTCCCCCAGCACAGCCAAGTGCAGACCATCTCAGACACCTGCACTCAGGCCCGTGGTCCTGATCATCCTCTATTCGGACCTGCTGGGTAAAGCCACGAGGAACCCCGGAACGGGCTCCCACACACCCGGCTCGTAAAATGTTATTTTTAAATGTCCTTAATACTAATTTATTTACGTATTTATGATATTACAGGTTTTTGTCACAGCAAAAAAAAAAACCCACACATTCCAAGAAATTAGTCCTCACATTTGACCCCATTACATTTCCCCAATATTTATATATTTTTCTTTGAGCTTTACTTTTTATACTGTGCTCTATAGCCATATGTATGTGGAACTGAAATTGAGAGAGATTGTCTTCAAGAAATTTGTTGACCTGAGAAGACAATACAATAATTAAATTCATAGGAAAATATGTTTGTTTTTTTACAGCCATATTTTAATGAACTAGTGGTAATGTGAGACATGAAAAAATCCATTTTTCAGAGTATAATCATGAGACAAAAATGTAAACTGATTATCTGCTGAAATATTCTCCCTTTTGTACAAGAGTTGTACATTCTTTTTCTACAAAAGAAACATTTTCAAAGACTCTCAAGGAATGCTCAGAAGAATGAAAATAATTTCTCATACATGTTTCTTCTCATCAAGTATTTGACAGTTGTGATTGTTTTTTGGCACAGACTATAATGTAGAGACACAATTTAAATGCATATCCTTCCTGGAAATGCAGTGATGAGAAGCACAGCCTTCAGTAAAAGCTAGAGGGAATGTTCTCCTTTAATGTTTGAGCTTGGTATTTATTAAGAATTCTACAGTGCATATCATCCCATTACTCTTCAATGAACACTTATTAATAGTCCTAATATTATGTCAGGTAAACCAGAGTTCTCTGTAGTTAATATCACTCAGTTCAAACGGTGCAGTAATGGAGATACATTAGTTCCATGCCTCATTAGTCAAAATCTGAGGCATTATTGTCTGTCTAATCAATTGTACCTCTTCTATCAGGTTTAATTCAAACCCAGAACATTACTCCAAAAATCAACATAGGATATTATGAGTGCTTTCTTTACAATCAGTGCAGAACTAATCCCTCAACATCTCTGCTTTTTGGTACTAACATTATTCTACAACTGTCTTCCATAAAGTGCTGCTGTGGGATGATCTGTATGTCAAATGTGTTGCTCTGATTGGTCAATAAATAAAACCCTGATTGGCCAGTAGCCAGGCAGGAAGTATAGGAGGGACTAACAGGAGAATTGAGAGAACAGAAAGGTGGTGGGAGACACTGCCAGCTGCTGCCATGACAAGCAGCGTGTGAAGATGCTGGTAAGCCTCGAGCCACATGGCAAGGTATGGATTTATAGAAATGGATTAATTTAAGATGTAAGAACTAGATAGCTAGAAGCCTGAGCCATTAGGCCAAACAGTTTAAATATAAGCATCTGTGTATTTATTTTATAAGTGGGCTGTCATACTGCCGGGGCTTGACGGGACCTGGAGAGAAAACTCTCCAGCTACAAAGTGCTATTGTTAGTCTGTGCTGCTAGTTAGGTAGAGAAGCAATATTAGTCTGAGAGGAAGTCACCTTTGTCTTGAGTGCTTTCTTGGTTCATCTTTTTTAAGTTGAGCCAACATTCCTGTAAAAGCTGTTATATATGGAGCAGTGTACTACATTACCTTTCTCTTAGTGACTCTTTAATCCTTTTAATAAGACTTCTTCCTTGTAGACACACAGCTTAACTCGGTGTTGAAGGAACTAGGCAATTATTAGCCTAGAATTTAATAATGACCTACCAAAATATGATCAATTAAAGAGGCAAATGCTGTCCTTTAAAGAGCCAGGTGATCTTGACAAAGTGAAGTCTGGAGTCCCCTAGAGCACAAGCTCCATTCTTCCAAGTCCCGCCTTCTAAGGTCTGCCAATGGTCCTGAGGACAAAGTGTACAAATAAAGGGATCTAAAGCTGCCAATAGTTTTTGTATTAATAATATTCTAAAATAACTCAGGAGAAACCACTTAATAAAATATAAATGCTCCTTCCCACAGCAAATTGAATGAAATTATTTTCTTCTGTTCATCTCATTAATTCATAATAATTTATTAGATCTAGAATAAAATTATCACTATTCCATTTTCATTATATTGTCATTGTCTCTATAAGGAGATTTACAAAATTTAGTAGGTTTGCCCAGTGTAGGAAGCAAGGAAATATAGCTTATTTGTGATAGTTCATGCTATGAACAGGATACAGAGTCACACATGAGAAGTGGCTCTGGGCATACCTCTGAGGGATTTCTTAAATCAGAGTAACTTTAAGCAATGTGCCCGAGGAATGGTTTTATTGATTATAATAACTGAAGTGTGAGGATCTGCACTGGCTGCAAGTGGCAATTTCCAGCACAGATTCCGATACAAGGAGCTCTGATAGAGAAGCTTTTCGTTTGTCTACTTATCCCATCTTGTTCACTAGCCTCTACTCTGTTCATTGCTGCAATCTTCTCCTCACATGAGAACTCTGCTGCTTTGACTTTCCAATGTGTACTGAGGACCAAAGGCTTTCTAGGACTACCCCTGGTCTTTCTCTCCAGACTGGTACTGTGAAGGCATCTGCCTTATGGACTGAGTTACAGGTCCACGGCCTCATGAAAACAGACATTTTTGGACTACCCATTCCAAGTCATCTAAGCCACTTTAAGGAATTCTCTTTTAAAATATATTAATTTATCTCTCCTATACCTCTAGAGAACCCTAAAAACAACATTTAACAATTGTTTAAAAAAAAAAAAAGCACAGGCCTTTCTCTCTTCATTTAGTAACAGATGTTTGAGCAGGGAGAAACATCTGGAACATCAGTGTAGTCAGCTGAGTTTAGATAAGGAATTCATTGTTGGTTGTATGTGTTGGGCTTAAAGCTGACTGGACAGATGCAAAATAGCTCTTAGAAATCTTCTGCCAACATGAAATAAAAACTGTGGGAACGAGGAGATATGTGCCATAAGGCATCTTTCCCACCAACAGTCACGGAAGCCAAAGAGCAGATTGCCACCAGCACCGTGGGTACATCCATAAAGTCCTGCATTTATATGTATGTCAGTTAAATATTTGTAAACACAGAGAAAACTGAAGCTTCAAGGATTTTTCTAGCACAGAACAGTTCAGGAAATTCAGATAAAATGTTGAAATTGTTATAGCCTTTTACATTTTCTAGTTCACAAGAAATCTCCTGGGTATGGGACTTGTGGTGAAGGTCTGAAAGGGAAATGCATGCTTTTTAACAGATATAAACATTTCATTTATTGAAGATTGGCTCCAGAAAGGTGCTAGACTCATCAGTTTTATTTTTCATTAGTGGCATTTGCTTCAAATAAGTATCTCTTATATCCTCTAAACTTAAAAATCAAATTATGTTAGTAAAGTTTGTATTTAAGTGCTTAATAACTAATTTCTATACACGTTTGGCCCTTTGGTACCATAGCAAATGCACTTAATGGTTAAAGAGAAATGCATTTATTAATTAAACATTTTATATAATTTGTAATGGCTTAATATCTTCTAGGTATTATTTTTTTTTTTTTTGGTTTTTCGAGACAGGGTTTCTCTGTGTAGCTTTGCGCCTTTCCTGGAACTCATTTGGTAGCCCAGGCTGGCCTCGAACTCACAGAGATCCGCCTGCCTCTGCCTCCCGAGTGCTGGGATTAAAGGCGTGCGCCACCACCGCCCGGCGAATCTTCTAGGTATTATTAAACAATGTTCTTGCCACCCTGCTGCATTTGAAAATTAAATTTGAAATCTAAAAGTTTCATATTCCTAAAATACATTTTAAATAAAACGTAATATAATATTTGGTAATAATCTGGGGAGAGGGAAAAGAGTAGGGAATTGAGAAAACTCATTTTACCATTTTAGCATACATCAATGTGAATTGATTATTTCTTACTATAATAAAGGTATTTATGGTTTAAAAAGAAACTGAACACATTTTTTCTAGGCCACAATAACAATAATAATACTTTTTTTTAAAATATTGCATAGCACGTACTGGGTGGGAAGATGGAAAAAATCTAGAATCAAGAAAAATTAAGTGAGCTGAAATTTTAGAACTTGTTCTATAATAAATAGTAGGTCAAGTTATTAAATGGTACATAAATTGATAGAGACAGAATCAGCCTGTAGAAAATGTTATCACTCCTAAATATTAGAAATAAGCTTTCTCTTCATCAGAATTTCTGCACCATAATTTTCTCTGACACGTGCTCGTAGAAAAACGCCCTGCCCATTGTGTCTTTAAAACAAGCATGTGTACTTTCTATAAAGTCTAGCAAGCATTTGTCAGAACTGACATCCATTCATTCTCTTAGTACGCTCACTCTTTTGCAGACAAACATCCCAATCCTGTTCCTTGCATTAATCTCCTCCTGGTTTCTCTCCTCTGAAATACTGGAATGTCTAATTCTTTTCCTGAACCCATGCTCTGTAGAACTAAACATGACACTTCAAATGCAATTCAACCGAAATAAAGGGGAAAGTCAGTATTGCCTGCTGCCGTTTTGTTATGTATCTTTATTACTGCTAATTAACACTTTGGCTTAGTTGTTTCTTATCTAAGTCCCATTCTGGATTCATCATTGTTACTCCCTATTAGTAATATCACATCTTTTTATGGTTGCTTTCATTTTTGTTTGTTTGTTTGCTTTTGGTTTTTTCAAGACAAGGTTTCTCTGTGTAGCTTTTGCGCCTTTCCTGGAACTTGCTTTGGAGACCAGGCTGGCCTCGAACTCACAAAGATCCACCTGCCTCTGCCTCCCGAGTGCTGGGATTAAAGGCGTGTGCCACCACCACCTGACATGGTTGCTTATGTTTTTGTTTTGTTTTTCATACCTAGTGCCAGGCATGGGAAATCTCCTTTTAAGTGATGGGTTAGGGTAATGGAAGATACTTCCAAAATAATATAGGCTATTGCCATCGCTCTTGATTGCCTCCCAGAACTTGTAAGAACCTACTGCCAAAGACACCACGTATTTCCCACACAGGGCTTAGAGAAATTGAGCTGCATCTGACCTGGAAGTCTCCTTTCTGTAGATTAGCTTCCAAATACGAGAAGGTGCTCCGCAAGGAGCAAAGGAGAAAAGCAATCGATAGTCCCAACCCAGACAGCTGTAAGTCTTAGGAGTCACAACAATGACCAACCAGGAAAGATAGCCCCAAAGGCAAAATAAGGTATGAGGTCCCACCTCTAGATGTGAAACTACAGGCAGTTAATAGCTACTGAGAGATCGTCATTCCTCTCTTGAAAAAGCCTTCTCTTAAGTTATCTAATTCAACGTAGTTAGCCTTAAATATATGTGCATAGGAGCAACACAAAATGAACTCAGCAAGCTCTATTCATATATTTTAGGGTTTGCTAGTGCATGTGCATGTGTGTTTGTGTGTGTGTGTGTGTGTGTGTGTGTGTGTGTGTGTGTGTGTGTACATTCATATGTTCCTATATATGTAACAGTAATTTAAAAATAGGTTATGAATTTGAGAAGAAGTATAACACTGGAGGAGATGGACAGGAAGAAGGAGGGCTGGACATGATGTAAATGTAGTACTCAAATATGAAATTCTCAAAAATTAATTAAAAGAACTAAAATAGAAAGAGTTGAATCCTCTTTAAAGGATGCTTAAAATTTGTCATTGGGAATTTTTAATTATCAGATTCTAAGGTATCAAAATCTTACAAATGCTAATCTTTCTCCTAACGATTTCTAAATAATTGATCATCTATGAAGTATTTCAAATGACTAGATTAGTTCATTTCTTTAAGTCTAACAGATATTTGTGGTTTATGGTCACTAAATTTTGCCAAAATCATTAATAATGTGACATTGCCTAATCCTTTTTTGATAAGTTCTTCTAGTGTTTCCTGTGCTTGTTTACTTAAAAGTAAAACCTTTTTTTCATCGTCATTTACTATGCACAATTTTATCCAAAACTTAATTATATTTTAAGAAGACTTTTTTCAGAGGAAGTTAGAAAACATATTAGGTTGTAAATATAAACATATTACTGAGAGTATTTTTTTGGTGGGGTTTCCTCACTCCCTTCCATAGTTGCTGTACCACTGTGCTGTCCTTCTAGCTGTGTATATGAGTTCCTCATCCTCTGCATTCTCATCCGCATTTGTTTGCTGTGGGATAATGCTCTTATACACTGTAAAGATTTGTCACTCAAATTGATTATAAAATGCTGATTGGCCAGTAGCCAGGCAGGAAGTATAGGCAGGGCAACTAGACTAGGAGAATTCTGGGAAGAGGAAGGGCTGAGTCAAGGAGTAGCCAGCCAAAAACAGAGGAAGCAAGGTGAGAATAAGAAAAGGTACTAAAGTCACGTGGCTAAACATAGGTAAGAATTATGCGTTAATTTAAGTGTAAGAGCTAGTTAGTAATAAGCCTGAGCCATAAGCCAAACAGTTTGTAATTAAAATTAAGCATCTGAGTCAATTATTGGGAAGCAGCTGCTGAGTATTTGGGAGTTTCTGGTAGGACAGATACTTCTGCCTACATTTGTCATTTGTTTACTTTATAGTAACCATTCATGTTTGTGCAACATGGAGTACCAAGGCAGTTTTCCAATGCGTAGTCCTGATGGCTAAGGATGCTTATAGAATATGTCTTCATGTAGTTACAGATCATTTGTTTTTCTTCTTTTTAGAACTGCCTATTCTGATAATTAATCCATTGACCCATTTACTGATTGAATCATTTGGGAATTGAGGGAATTTATTTTTTGTAGTTCTTTATATATTTTTTATATTAACTACCTCTTTGGTATATTATATGCAAAGTTAGTTTCCCATCTATAGGCTGTTTTTCCATTATTAAATATTTTATTTTATTTTATTTTATTTTATTTTATTGTATGACTATGATTGTTATGCCACTATGAGTGTATGTAACTCACATACATGTCTGATACCTGCAGAGATAAGAAGGCATTGGATCCCCTGGACTGGAGTTATGAATGATTGTGAGCCAACATGAGGTTGATGAGAGTTAAACCCAGGTCTTCTGCAAGAACAAGTGCTCTTAGCCCCTGAGCCTTCTTTCTGGCCCCTTTCTCCAATCTGATGATTTTATTTGTTTGTTTATTTATTTATTTATTTTGCCATACATAGCTTTGTGATTCAGTAACACATTTGCCAATGCTTGTCATTATTCCCTGTACTATAGCAGTCCTTTTCAGGAAACACTTACCTATGCCTGTATCCTGAAATCTATTACACTTATGTATTCTTCTAGCATTTTGATGGTTTCACAGTGTTATTTTTTTACATTTGAACTGCTTTGAGTTGATTATTACACTGGGTTAGAAATATGGATCTACTTTCATTCTTCTACATGTAGAAGTTTTCTACAGTTTTCCCAGTATTATTTGTTGAAAAGCCTGTCCTTTTCTGACATGTATGTTTTCTACACTTTTATCAAAACTTATATGGTAATCTTAATCGTACAGCATTTTGTGTATTTGAATTTAGTCATTCAAAAAACATTAATTTGTTTATTATACATAGACTTGTCCTATGCTAAATCTTGCAAACACAATGGAAAACCAAGGATTATTTTCTGATTTATTTTCTCTTAAGGAAAGAAAGGAACCTCTCTGAACAGTGTGTTTTCTGAGCATTTCACCTTCAGGAAAGTACATAAAAAAAACTGCACACTCTACCATGCTAGCTGAAGAAGAAGAGAAAGGAAGTGAAATAACAATGAGTATCTATGTGTCAGTGGCTGGAGGCAAGAGAGTGTCTAAAAAAATCTCACTTTTTTTTATAGGAACCACCAAATTGCTATGGTGATGTCATTGTTACAGGCTGCACTGTATCACTACATATTGAAGTTACCCATACTGCATTTCCTCATATCACAAACATTTATTTACCCACATTCCTTGCAGATCTCAAGCTCAGACTCTTTGTCATGTGTTCACAGCTAATTTTTATTACATTTTACTGATATGTTTTATGTTTTAAGATCAGACTGGGACAACGTTTAGAGCTCATCTCTATCAATGGTCCAGTTGCTGCTATACCATCAGCCTCTCCTAAGTGCTTCCCTCAGACACTGACCATCAGGTCTACATCCCCACCCAATCTCAACCTCAATCTCTCCACCCATGGGCCCCTACATTATAAACATTCTAGATCCCCTGCTCTAATTCCAATAGTATTTAGAGCCTGCTGGGAAATATAGTCAACTTGTTGGCCAGGCCTTCTGCCAGCTTATGTCCCCTTGCATCCTCTGCATCATAAGAGAAGATCACAAGAGCCATTAGCCTCTGCTGAGGTTTCCATAGATGGCCTGTACTCATCTGTTAGAATACCAAGAAACATGATGATTTTTATTTTTATGCCACTACATTCTAGACTGACTTGTACAGTAATCTATACATAGAGCAAATGGCTTCTGAAACAAAATCTTGAGGGTGAAACTGATTTATTTTACTTATAAATTCTGGGATGCTTAAATGCTAATTAACACATTTGAGAACGACTGCCATCATATACAAAAATAACTCATTCTATTTAAGACTATTGTAAAAGTTAGATGAGTGAGTACATACGGCTCTTTGACTAGCTGATTAGCTCCTAATAATTTCTCACAAGTTTCTGGATGTTATTTTTATGCTATTTCCGTCTATGTACAGCATAATATGCATCCATTTATTCTTTTATTTTTAAATTTTATTTGTGGTGTGTGTGCATGTGTGTGTGTCTGCTTGCCTGCAGAGGAAAGATAAGGTATCTGATCTCCTGGAACTGGAGTGAAGGGTGGCTGTAAGGAGCCTGACACAATAGGTACTAGGAAAGGAACTCCAGTCCTCTGCAAGAGCAGCAGGAGCTATTAACTGATGAGCCTTTGTCCCAGATGCCCCCATTCAGTTTCTTACTCCTTTTCCTCTCCTTTTTCCAGACTATTATCAAATATTTTTTAGTTCTTTTTTCTCCTGAATTTTCTTTTTTTTAAGGTATTTTTTAATTCATTTTACATACCAACCACAGATCCCCCTCTCATCCCTCCTACCGGTCCTCCAAGCCTCCCTCACCACAAATAGATGGTCTCTGGAGTAAACTGGGGGCGAGGGGGCTAATAGAGGGGAGGGGATGGGGGATGAGATCAAATATTATATTACATTTTATTTAACATGCATTTTCAGGAACTTGAAGCTTTTAGATTTCAAATTTAATTTTCAAATGCTGCAGGGTGGCGATAACATTATTTAATAATACTTAGAAGATAATTAAATCATTACAAATTATATAAAATATTTAATTAGCCAGTACATTTGTCTTTATCGCTGTGGTATCAAATTTAAAGGCTAAATGTGTATAAATTAGTTATTAAGCACTTAAATGCAAATTTCACTAACATAATTTAATTTTTAAATTTTATGAAACTACAAGATAAATGAAAGTGATTTTATTACTTTTTAACAAACAGTGATTTCACATTGCCTCCATGTAGCACTGACATAGTTATGAAGTATTAAAGTATTAAAGCGATTCTAAATGACATTATGAATGATTTAAAGTTTAAATAACAGTGAACACAAAGTTTCTAGTACCTAGAGCAGAAAGCTCAAAGCTAACCCCAGCTCCAAAATGCAACTTGTAAAACGTCTTTTTTTATATAGTGAGACTACATAAAGTGAGCTTTTCAGGGTATTGATCAGGTATGCTTCCATGAGGCAGAGGCTTTGCTTTCATTATCTTCTTCAAACCTTTTAATGGATCCCCAGATTTTATCATAATATTAAGAATAGAAGATGATTGATAGAGGAAGAATTAGTTTGCTTGAGGGACAAGCCCCCGAATGGTTACCCAATCCTAAATGATACTCATGTACTTATTGAGCAAGACTAACTGTATTCAGTAGGTTATCCATCCATACATCCATGCATCCATCCATGCAATCATCCATGCATCCATCCATCCATCCACCCATCCATCCATGTACATACATACATATAAATACATAGTAATTAAAGAAGAAGTCATAAATTTGGGAGGCAGTGGAGAAGATGTGAGGAATTGGAGTGGTGGAAATATAAATCCAGTACTAATGCACAATTCTCAGAAAACTGAACTGAAAGAAAAAAAAATGAAGGTAATAGCCATTCAGTGAGAGTAATTGGGCTACTGAAAGGAACACAAGCAGTGTGGAGACAAGATTCCTGTCCCAATCACACTCCAGATTGTTCCCTTTTCACCATGACACCACTGATTTTGCTAGCTAAAGATGCAATGTTCTCTTTCAGTCAGTGCCCTGAAATTTTGAAAATAGACCTTAATCACCGAACTACCCAGACACGGTCAGATTAAAGCCCCATCTGTACTCAAAGGCAGCCTGTACAAGAACTTGAGATACTCATTTGACACAGGAATGATGCCAGGGGGGAACCTGCATCATAATTCCAACCAGGTACTTTTATAAATATTTGTTAATTAAAGTTTGTTCCCATTGATACTTAAATGTGAATAAGTACTTCTCAAGTTTATGTAGAAAACTTCATTATTATATTATTTGCAAGCATTTTATAGTCATTATTAGTTGTAAATACCTTATCAGTCACTATGGTAAATTATGCACATACACAAAACAGCAAATTATTAAAAATAACTTTTTATGTACATAAAGATATCTCAGAAAATATCACATTGTCCAACACTATAATTGGACATTACAATATTTGGGTAAATTTCAAATGATAACTTTTCATCTTGAATTATACTAATAATATTTATAACTTGTCAAATATAATTAAATAATTTGGGTATTTTTTTAGATAAGCCACAAATGCTCTGGGAAAACACTTTAAATTTTGAGGACTATTTATGCATTTTAGAGATGAAAAATAGTTTCACTAAACATAGACATGTAGATGTTTTTTACTTAAAAACAAACTAAAACTTGAGGCACAAATCAATAAACAAAACAAAAACAAAAGATATGCCAATGAACTGGAGTCTCGAAAAGACACTATTTTTGAATGCTTTGCTTTTGACATTTAAGCATAGACGTTTGTGATGTATTCCGCCCTTGGTATCATGGTATCTTAGTAACAGGCAGCTGCACGATGCACCTGAGGAAGAAAACAAAAGCTGACCAGTGTTAGCCAGCTCTGAATCAATCTTAGAGAACACTACCATGCAAGAGATTTTAATCCTACCTCACCCACAGAGCAGCAAGACTGCTCCTATGTGTTTTTCACATGAATCACTCAGTTCTCTTGTTACTGTAATAATTTTATTCATACAATAGAACACAGGGAAAACTACTAAATATACATTTCATATGTTGCATATATAACCTGATTTTTTGTTCATCTCTGTGGCACTGTTATAAATTTTTGTTTTTCTTTTATTTTAAAAAGCAGTTGTGGAAGTTGTTTTTTTTTCCTGTAGGTAGGTACACAAACACATAAAATGTCTTAGATTTCTTATGTTGCTAATATTAATGTTGCCCAAAAATAAAAATGAGAGATTTCCATGTCCACACATATACCACTCATTTGTAGTGTTTCCAATCTCTTTGTTAAAGATGGGGGATATATACATGAAAGCATTGTGATGCCAGAATCTTATGCAATATTTTCATCATATTTCAATCAGAGTTTTGCTTAATCAAACATTTAAATACGAATTAACTGCAGGGAGACTTGTAGCCCTTTGGTTGAGGACAGCACATACAAGAATCTTACCAATGCAAGCTTGGGTATAAATGCATAGTGTCTGTTTTCTCATTCCTACATAGTTATGGCAATATTGTCTGTCATTCAATTTTGCTTCCGCTTCATCTTGTAAAATTTGGCATATTGTCGAACGTGTTCTGCCGTTTACAAGCACTTGTTTCAAGTTGTCATTATACCATATTTTAGTCATAGATAAAATCTTCTAGCTAACCTTCCACCTTCTCCTTTTTACTGATTTAATTCTATATTCCAGCATCCTATCAGTAGTATATTTTAATTGGTTAATAAAAGCCAACTATAATGTGTTTATGGTCCAGAACATCAAGGTAATCTTTCTATTCTCTCATTTCAAACTCGACAACATGAAGTTTGTAAAAGGTCCTTTGTCAGATTTCACTGCTCCATGGTGTAGTCCTTTACAAAGCTGTTTCTGTGGTCTCTGTGATTTAATTATTCTTTCTTCTAAACCTTTAATTGCCTTGTCTATCATCATCATCCCTGCATGAAACAACCTCTAGTTTCTCCTCAATTACATTTGACTTTCAACTATCATCTCATCTTGATGTGACGGTTTGTGTTCCAATATTTGTTCTATAGTTATCGCAGATTTGTGTCTACTTTGTCTAAGGACTTAAAAATGGTTCTGAGCTTTTCTTTCTAAAATCCAGTGAAAGGATTTCTTTATATTATGATACAGGAAATGCTACACAGATGAAGTGAATTGTGATTAGGCATATATAAATTGTGTAGCACTTTATTGTGTGAAATACAGGGTAAGAAAGCACCATGCCTCCCCTGTAGGCATGTACCATCACAGTCAAATTCGTATTAGTGATCTCACACTAACCTCTGCCAGAGGTATCCAGTTCAAAAGTCAAACATGAAAGTCACAAATCATCCCTTATATATTGGTGTTCCTTACTATTGGTACACCATGCATTTCATGTTAGATTACTGGAATACATTATTGATAGTGAAACTACTGATTTTTAGTGAGAATTATAAAGAAATAAATCTCTTATTGAAATTATTCTTTTTTCTTTTATTGAAAATGTATTATTTATACAATATATTCTGAGTACAGTTTATTCTCCAACTCCTCCTAGTTCTTCCCCAACCTGTCATCTGAATCCACACCCTTTCTGTCTCTTGTTAGAAAACAAACAGCCATCTAAAAAGTAACAATGAAATAAAATAGCATGAAATGAAAAAAAAAAAACAAACAAAACAGAATAGGACAAAACAAACGAACAAGGGAAAAAGAGCCAAAGAAAAAGCATGAAAAATACATGTTGCACAAATAGAAAACTCATAAGAAAAACAAAACCAGAAGCCATAATATATACACAAAAGACCTGTAGGGTTAAAAAATAATCTGCCCTGACACATGTGATAAATAACACCCCACCAAGATGCTGCTGAATGCATTCTGTATTGGCCATCTACTGCTGGTCATGTGGTCTACCCTTAAGACTGGTTTGTTTCCCCACTGGGACTCCCTTGGAAAAAACTAATTTTTCATTTGCAAGTGTTTGTCAATTGGAGATAACTTCTTTCTTCAGAATGGGGACAAGAATCTACTTCTCTCAGCTCTGGGACCCCATCTGGTGCCGACCCATTCAGGTTCTGAGCATTCTGGGAATCTTTATGAGTTCCTATGCGTATTGGTCCTATCCTGCTGTGTTTAGAAGGCCTCATTTCCCCTGTTTCCTCCATTTCATCTGGTTCCTATTCTTTTCACCTTCTCTTCTGTAGAGTCACCTGAGCTGTGGGGCGGGGTGGGGGTGGGGGTGGGGGGTGGGGGCGGGGTGGGGGCGGGGGGAGGTAATGGAGACTCCCATTTAGGGTTGAGTGTTTCAAGATCTCTCACTCTCTACATATTTTCTGGCTGTGTGTCTCTGTATCTGTTCTGAACTGCTGCAGCAGGAAGCCTCTGTGAATATGCTTGAGCAAGACACTGATCTATGAGTATAGTCGAATGTCATTAAGAATCATTTTATTGCTACATTCCTTTAGTAGAACAGTAATATTTGGTTTTCCCCTAAGTCCCTGATAGTGAAAGACTGGGAACACAAAACTGGAGGGAGTGACCTTGGTTTTGTGTCTCTGACCCTTAAACTGCACACAGTAGTTAATGCCTCTTCCACTCTTTGAGCTTAATGCTCATCACCAGTAACAGCTCAGCAACAAAACAAAACAAACTACCAAACAAAAAGAGCCAGACTTTTACTAGAATAATTTTTTTGAGTAACAGTTATGAAGGAGTGGGTAGATGATTAGTGTATTATTTTTGCTAAATAAACATACTGATAGGAAAAAAATATTTTTCTGAGCCTGATCTTTTCTGGAAAGCTATCATTCACTGAGACACAAAAGCCTGAGAAATATTTAAGACCTAGATTCTACTCTCTGAGCACATTGATCTCTTATTCTATGCTAAGATGTTTCCAAAAGATAATGTAGACTACCAAGGAAGCATATGTGGAACCATTATCTGATTATCATGAGAAAATTGGCATTTTCTCTGTTTCTTAATATTTGTGTCTCTTCAAAATTCATATAGTCTCAATGTGATGACATTTGGAGGTTTGGCCTTTGGAATAACTATATTTAGTTAGCTTCATAAGGATGGCATCTTCATGGTGACCTAAGAGAAAAAAAATAACTTCTTAGTCTTGCAAAGTTCATGATGATAACTCTATAAGGCAACACAAATGAATAAGAGAGAAGCAGACAAAATTACTTTAAACCAAGTTTTCTGAAACAGGAGGAACTTGAAAATGAAGCCCCCTAGATATATAGATTCAGAAAGCATGTGCATAATTTACATTTAGGTTTTATGAAAAGCTGAAAATGCATATAAAATAAGATCTGTACCAAAAGGAATATAATTGATTTGTAATAGAATAGGCAATCCTTAAACCACTACTCATTGAGATTTTTATTGGCAAATGTCTTTATTAATTTCCTCTTGTCATAAGACAGAACAGGCAGAAACTTTGTATTTACTCTTAGGGGCAGTGATCCGAATATCCTTTGTGGTCAGCTCTTACACAGGTAGGAGACTTTAAGGCCACCTATTTCGTCTGTTTTATCTATTTCCAAAGTGTCATATTTAAAGGTACCATGTTCTGCATGCCATCAAGGCAAGTAATCCCCTCATAAAATATACAGAGAAAATCTCTATATATGCAGATGTTACCAAGGAAGAGTAATGTGAAGACATATAAAGAAAGGACCACACCACTATCCCAACCATGCTGGCTTCCTCAACTTGGACTTCATATTTTCCAGAACCATAAGAAGTAAATGCATAATATGTGTACCAGCCAGCTTATAGTATTCTATTATAATGGCCAGATAGGTTAAGATAAATTTTAATGTTGAGTTACATGTTTTAGTTTCTGAATTTAAGAAAAGAATTTTTAAAACTATGTGTATGTATATAATGCAGTTTTCAGAATATACTCTTGGTTTTATTTGGTTCCAGTCATTTTCTTGTTATGGTTTTGATAACTAAGCATCAAAGAAAGGTTAGTTAGTAAGCTTTATCTTGGGCAGTGACATGTTTCTTTATTATTATTCTGTTGTTTTATTAACGTAGCTGAATTTCCAATGCAGTACATACATACATACATTCTAGTTTTCTTGCTACTACATCCTGCTGTTAGGAATGTTCTTTATATATCTGACTTTTGGAAGCCTCTCTTTGACACTAACTATACGTGAAACTGAAAATTTTTAGAGCAAATGAACCATGCTTATTAAGTAAGTTAGCTGTCACTTTAAGAATTAAAGCCTAACAGGATGAAGAAAGGGAAGAAGGACTGTATGAGCCAAGGGCATCAAGGTCGTCACAAGGGAACCAAAAGAAACAACTAACCTGGGCTCATAGGAGCTCACAGACTCTGGACCAACAGTAGGGAGCCTTCATGGGACCGACCTAGGCCCTCTACATATGTGTGACAGTTGTGTAGCTTGGTCTATTTGTGGGAATCCTAGCAGTGGGATCATGGCCTGTCCCTTGAGCTTGGGAACCTATTTCACATACAGGGTTGCCTTGCCCAGCCTTACTACAAAGGGAGGAGCTTAGTCCTACCTCAACTTGATATGTCATGCTTTGTTGACACCTGTGGGAGGCCTGCCCCTTTCTCAAAAGAAACAGAGGAGGAATGGATGGAGGGGGAGGCAGAGGGGAGGCAGAGGGAGGGAACAGGAGGGAAGGAGGGAGGGGAACCTACAGTCAGGATATAAAATAAATGAAAAAAATTTTATATATATATAAAAAGAAATAAAGCCTTATATGGTTTCAGCACAGTCCTGCTAAATGTTGAGGAACCAGACTGAGTATAAAGGACGAAAACATGAAGAATGCCTTCCTGGAACAATTGAGTGGCAAGTTCTAAGCACTTGGGTGTTTTGAAAGGTACATGGTGTGTATGTGTATCTTAGTGACTATGTTCCTCTATGAGTTAGAGGAAAAGAAAGGACTATTTTAAAGAAACATGAGGAAATACATTTAATGGCCTCTCGGATGGAAAGTTAAAAAGACAGGTTGTTTAGGGCTGGAGTGTGACCAGTTTGTCACATTCAGGAAAATATCTGCACCACAGCCATCTCATCCTCTCATCAGGAGTGAAGAAGGCCAGAGAGCAGAGAAGCGATCACCACACCGAGTTAGCCTCCAAAGTTTCACTTCATGGGCTGGTTCTAAATAAATCAGTATCTCCTATTCTTTGTGGAGTTTATTAACCAGAACATATTGCAACTCCATACATATCCTCTGAGGTACTGAAGCAGAAATGGGACTGGGACCGATCAAATAATCAGCACACTGTCATAGAATGAAAGAAGGATAAAAAAAAATAAAAGAAGACCCAAGCTCTCTGATAACCAATTTGTTTTGCATTAACAATCACAGAAATGTAACATTTTGGAGGCAAAAATAAGCATTAGATTCTCATGGCTCAAATTTCCATTTTACAAATGAGCAGGTACCAAGAGAAGAGAAAAGACATTTTTAGTATTCCTTGAGGATGCCACGTGACTCTAGTGAGTTTTATTTATGTTGCCCCCTGCAGATTCTCGACTTTCTTCTAAAGAACTATTCAAAAAGGAAATCCACAGAGACTATTTGTTATTCAAGTCATAAAGATGAGGGACAGTTTTCAGCAGTGAGCGGTTACTATGTTGTGAGTTGGGTTGTAAAGACCACAGGAGCTCCAGGGATAGTAACAACAGAAACTGGTGATCAGTAAAACACAGAAAGGAAGTCATGTCCACAGGACTGCATGGAAAAAGCTAAAGAGCATTGACAGAAAACACAGCCAGCTCTGAGCCTTTGAAATTGAAGCCCACAGCCTCAGACTCCTCGGCAAGATTTTTCCATTAACTGAAGCCAACCTTAAATCAGAGGGTAAGGTAGCATGCTAAGAGTGAAACAATTTGTTTTCCGGAGGAGGATATGCCTTGTCAAAATATAATGTCAGATTTCAATCAGCCTTATGATTCTAGAAACGGACATCAGTACAACCCAAAATGATTCAGAATGTTCTGCCCTAGTACACAGGTGTGCTATTTATAACCAGAGAAGTGAATGTGACATCCATAAGAAGGAAGTGGAGTGAGAAGAGCTCAGTTGGTTACAGTGCAAGTCTGTTTCTGTTGAATACATTGTCAGCACTGGCTTCCGTGACTGGCTGAGACTCGGGTTCTCAAATACTACCTACAAGAGCAGGTTATAGTAGTTAGATTGCAGTTCACTGTGCATGGAGAAGCCTTTAGCCTAAGGAAAATATAGAGAGAGGCAATTTAGGACTAGACAAAAGTTTTAATTAACATCATTCCACATCCTAAGTGCTCCTCAAAAAAGAAAAAAAATATCCCTTTTACTACAAATGTCAGTAGTCAATTCAGAGACTCATAACTGTTCAAAAGTCTGAGACGAAGTGACTGTCAGTGCCCAGCTGTAATGGAAGCATCTATTTCCATCCCCATCCCCAAGGCTCAGGATGCATCATGACATGGGGCAGATTTAAATAAGATAAGTAATGAAAATTTTTTGGTCTGAGTTTATCAGATGTTACTGGACTGGACATTGTTAATATATATAATGGAGTTTTTATCTGAATCTGTCAAATGTTAATGGACTAGACATCATTAATGTAATCTTTGGCTGTATATATTGTATATACTTATTGGATAGTTTTTCTTGTATTAGTTATAAGCTTTTTAAATTTTAGACAAAAAGAGAGGAAATGTGGTGGTATTGTGTTCCCCAAAATATTGTGTACTCTAATAAATTTATCTGGGGTCAAGACTGTAAGAGCCACAGGATGCAGAAGTGTGCTGGAAAATAATAACATGGCTGTTGTACGTGTGAGCGCATGGAGCTGTGGTTACTAGTACTATGATTACTCTCGGGATCTTGCATAAGATTGTGAGGCCCCTAGCAGTGGGATCAGGACCTGTCCCTGGCTTTTTGGAACCTATTCCTCACGCTGGGATGCCCAGCCCAGCTTTGATGCAGGGGGAGGAGTTTGGTCCTGCCTCAACTTGATATGTCATGCTTTGTTGACTCCCATGGGAGGCCTGCTTCTTTCTGAATAGAGGAGTGGATGGAGAGGGGTAAACGGGAGGTGGACAGAGGGAGCGGGAAGAGAGGAAGGAAGGGAAACTGGTTGGTATGTAAACTTAATGAACAAATTTAATTAAGGAAAAAAAAGGTCTTGTGCAAGATCAAGAGAGTTCAAAATTCCTTCTTGGAGTGGGAAAGGAAGGCCAATGCCCCACCTTATCTCGGGAATTAATGGCAGTTGATGGCTGCTGAGGAATGAAAGTCACTTTTCTTTGGTGGGGCACATTGATAAGTTACCCATGTTCAGATGCATGACATCCCACACACACACATGGATAGCACTAATTGGACTTAGCAGGTTATAAATATTTTTCAAAAAGATATAAATTTGGGAGGAAAAAGAAATGTTTTGAGGATCTGAAATGGGTTGGAGGGAAAGATTAGGGGATAGATATTATAATACATTGTATACACCTATGAAATTTTCAAAAAAAAATTAAAACACCTCCTTATTTAAATAACTTCGGGGATTCTGACTGAAGTTCTCCAAAATCTTGGATGAGTTGTCCTCTGGTTTCTAGCTATTGTTTGTTTTTCCTCTAATACTGCCTATGTGCTGAGAATATTAGCCTTCCTGCTGAGGTACTCATTCCTTTTATACAGACTGCCTGCCATTTGCTGTTTTACTTACTGAACAGCTACTTGGAAAAGTATTTGTTTCCAGGATGTATTCCTAGTAATGGTAGCACAGATCTTGCATAGTATGAAATAGCAACCCTGGATTTGATTAAGAAGAGAGGTTAGTAATATTATCATGGCCTACTATAGTTTAAAATTCCCTAAAACTCAGTTAAATTTCCTAAAAGTGACCAGGAAGATGAGAGAGAAAAACATGAACTTCCTGTCAATAGTGCTTTCCATTTTGAAAGCATATCTGCGAGATAGGAGCCCATGAGCCCTGATGGAACTCTTTGTTTTCTATGACAAATAATTTGTGATGAATCACCCTGATGTAACCTTACACTGTCTTCTTGGATCATGCTTCTGAACTTTGTTATACTAATGACCTATAGAATATGTAAGTCTCCAGACATGATAGTCTTACAGGGAAGAGTTAAAACAGACAGCAAGCGGATTTGTATCTTTGGCTCAAAGACCAGTTCCCAGATGGTTGATAACCTGAAGCACAATGTCTGCCTCCATCTCCACAGTTGTGTTTACTTCCCTTTCTCACATCTGTGTTACTCTAAGGACCCAGCTGTTGACAGTTATATTGATTTATCAACATCAGGTTCTAATGGGATGCATACTATTTTCCTCATGGGTTTGTTAGCAGAAACATATGTCTTCCCCCACCACTACTAAAATGTCATTTAGAAAAGATCAGACTATTTGATCTTAAAAGCTGCATATAGAACAATATGAAATCAATTAGCAATATGTTCATGCTGTTGGCATGACTTATTAGCTCAGATGAGCTCTGCAATAGATACTTTAGGCCCTCAAAGAGGGGGCAGAAAGTAGAAAAATCATATGATGAAATCCAGACATACATTTATGCTTGTTGGCACATATTTTTCAGTAAGTATAGGTTAATGAATGTTTTCTCACCTTGGATTACATTTCAACAGAGCACATTAGTATCAGTTATCTTTTATCCTCAATATGGCATGACAGATTAAAAGATAAATAAGGAAAATGAATCTGTGTCTGTTAATGTCAACTTGTAGTCAGTTTTGTTTTTTCCCCTAAAGTGTAATTCATCCAAAACTTCTCCTTAATAATTTTAAAATCTCACACTTCTAGCTTCAAACTTTTAGAATGATAATTTTTGCTCCATTTTAGTAAGACACATTCTGCACCCAGCTCTAACCTTGGTAATCTTACTTTGAAAATACACACCCTTATATATTTAGAATTACTCACTTATAAAAAAAACTTATCTGCTGGTCGAAAGGTGGTTTCTGAATATTCCTGACAGTAGTTGTTTCTCTAATTTTCAGTTTCCTTTCTGAGAAGCAGTTGGAGGATTGAAATTTTCCACCATGAAGTCACACAACTAGTCTATGACCTTGAGATGTTTTGTCTCCTCCACACTAATGAGACTTTAGGCAGCTCATTTGAAGAAACACCTTTGCCTTTGTTCTGCTTAGCAAAATTAAATTGATCATAGCTGACTCTAAATAACGTCCTTTAATTTATTTTTGTATTATGTTGCTTTTAAAAGGCCCCCGTAAAATTCGTGGATTTGTGTTGGTGTCAGCATTAGAAATGTTACACTGTATTCTTTACAGTCACCTGCTGGAGGCAATAACCTTGTATTTATTTCAAAAATGAAACTGAATATAACACTCTCACATTTGCTGTAATAGTTATGGCATGACAAAACTCAAGAGTAAAGGTCAGCTGCTGGAGGCCTTCATAAATACAAACTATAGATCTCACTTCTAATTCTGACCTTGATCTAGCTTAGATCCAGATATTTAGTGACTTTCTATTTCTGTTGTTTTAGATACCAAAATTATCCATACGTATTTCACTAACACAATAGGCAGTACAGAAATTATTGATGGTTCTTTCTTTAATTGTTATATACCTATGGATGGATGAAAAACTACATCATAACTGGCTGAGCCAGTAAGAGTAGACAATCCACTGTCAGTATTTCATAGCCCTTTACTATGTGCCTGATACCATGGCTAGAAAGAATCATATCAAAATGTGATCAATATGTCTAAATTTCAAACCTTACACAAAATCAAAGTATGTTTCTGGAAAATCATCTTTTTTTATTTAAAAATAGTTATTCATTTTACATACCAACCACAGATCCCCCTCTCATCCGCTTCCCACTCCCCCCCAAAGCCCCCCTCCGACCCACCCCACCCTTCATCCCTTCCTCCAAAATGGTAAGTTCTCCCATGGGGAGACAGCAAAGCCTGGTACATTCAATTGAGATAAATCATCTATAAAG
Source organism: Peromyscus maniculatus bairdii (assembly GCF_049852395.1). Lineage (NCBI taxonomy): Eukaryota > Metazoa > Chordata > Mammalia > Rodentia > Cricetidae > Peromyscus > Peromyscus maniculatus. Next base: position 37,878,016 of record NC_134866.1, on the reverse strand, counting down.
TTTAATCTACAAGTACTCTTACCCGGTCCATACATGGGGAATTAGTCTGGGAAGCCAAAGAAATTCTAAATTAGCCTATAAGATGTTATGAGATGTAAATGCAGAAAAATTTTAAGTGTTTGTATCACCTTGGGCTTTCTTACCTTTGTTGGGAGCATTTGGCATGGGAAGGAAAAGGACAAAATTCAGTATTTCCTTGTCACCAACACTTGCTGTGTGTTCTCATATGGAAAGAATTCTGGTTTTTAGTCTCTGCCATCAGAAAAAAAAAATGGAGCATATTGAGAACAATCTTATCTGATTAATTATGTTTCAAAAGTATAAAAATAGTACTTTTTTGTTTGCACTGTATAAGTCAGTGGGCTAAATAACAATGGAATGAAGTCAAACTGGATATATATATATATATATATATATATATATATATATATATATATTCCATTATTCTCTCACCAGATACATAAGTATCATTTTCTCTAGGCTAACCATACTTTTATATATACATTATATACATACAGATCACATATTACCAATTCCAAAGATAGATTTGTTATCCTCATATAAGAAAATATACAGCAACTTCTGTTGGATACCTTGACAATTTATGTGTAGTGAGCATGCAGTCCATTTTTGTTTCATGAAGAAAATATGTAAATGATGCTATTTGAGTTATTAATGGTTTAAATAACTTCCATTTTCTTCCATGTTCACTCTCTGTACTTTGGTTCCAAAATCAGTATATCATTGTGAAAGCATGTTTGTCTTCCTCTTGAAAGGCTATCAATTAAGGAGGAAAATGTATTAAAGTATGTTGGGAAACTTAGCCAATGATATGAACTTCTTAATGAATCATTCATGAGAAAAAAAGAATATCTAACAAATTGGAAATACTATGTTTTGTTTCAATTTTATATCAGTATTGTAATATATGCTGAATTGTTTATGACATCTGCTATGCAGATATTAATTGGAAGAACAGTTGATCAAACTGCTAAGGGCATCTGTTCAATTTCAATAAAATTAAAGTTCACATTTCCATCACAGTGAAAATACCCTGAATCCTAATGAGATTCTGCCTTCCTTTGTGGTTCAGGAGATCTCCAGCTCCCAACACAATTCATGCTAGCTACAGTAACACTGTAGAATGGAAGAATAGTTGTGTACCAAGTTGATACTCAGCTCTTATTACTAGATTCCATTAGTTTCAGTCGCTGATACAGAGATGTTTAGGGAGGGGTCCCTGTCACACTGGTGGTTTTCTTTATACTGGCAAAGCAAATGGATATTATCAAGACAACATATGACAAATTAAGAATAATTTCTGGTTGCCATGGAGGTGGAAAGCTGGACAAAGGTAAGAGGGAGAGTATCAACTATACATGTTGACTAACATCTTAAAAGACTTATAGAAGCCAGGAAAATAGGAATAACAGAAAGCATATTAAGTCAGAGAAAACCCCTTGTAAAAGCATGGGCCGTAAATTTCCTGGTTTGGGAACCAGGAAGTAGTTCCAGGTGACAGGAGAACAGTCTTGGGTTTTTGAGGGTGAACTTGAGTATCTCTGAATACAGAAGCAAAGGAATATATCATTGCCAGTTCCTTATGATTTCACGATAATTTCGATTTTTGAGGCCATGATACAACTTTGAACATGGATTGGCAACATTTGGCTGTTTCTGATTGTTCTAAAGGATGGATTGTAAAGGACTTAAAATGAGGAGAGAAGCTTCTTTTTGCAACAGACTGGAATCATTTCAGGAAACTACAACCAATAAAAACGCAGAGTTGTGAAGGCCACTCCCAGTGGACTCATCTACAGAACACTCCCACAGTCACACACAGAGAAGAACAAGCAACTGAAAATGCTGAGAGTTGAAGAGTATGCCACTTGGTTATCTACTACCAGATCGTCAGCTCTGAACACACACGTACAAGTAACATTATATAGACAGATCAGATCATGTGTAGGATCATACACACACACACACACACACACACACACACATATATATATATATATATATATATATATATATATATATATACATATACATATGTTCATGTAACAACAATTAATGAAAATAGAGGCCACGAATTTGAAAGAGAGCAAGAAGGATTATATGGGAAGGTTTTGAGGGAGAAAAGGGAAGGAGGAGATAATATAATTATATTGTAATCTCAAAAATAAAGGAAAAATGGAGATGATAGGTTATTGTAGTTGGTTAAAAGTTTTTGTGTTGTAATCTAAATAAGAAAAAGAAAACAATTGGGGCAGTGTGAAGAGGAAACTGTAGTCTTCTTTTGAGAAACAAAGCAACTAAAGAGACCTTCTACAACTCTAAAACTCTAGAGTAGAATCAGAATACAGGGATGGTGAATGAGAAAATGAGTAGGTTTGTTGTTAGCCGCCACTTACCACATGTTACAGTGATATCTAGCTATTTGATGGGAGTGATGAAAGAGATGCAGTTCAGTTTTAACATGAGTGTGGAAGAGAAAGACACCTTAACGTTGGTTGGGTCATGTTCAAAAGACAAGCATGGTTGTTATTAATAATTCCAAGCCATCCCATACCACAAATGTATGCTAATAGAAGTGAACAGGAACAGGTCCTGACATTAACTGATAATGTAAGATGGCTTGGAGCTGCAGACTGTAGAAATGACAAATCTGTGGATGACAAAGAAAGGAGGTGAAACAGAGTTTTTCAGTTGTTGTCTAGGAACCTTTATTGGTTACCTTGTATAATTTTGCACTTTTCAGTCTGCTGGCAGATCACTATTTGGTGCTCAGCTGGTAAAACGAAGCTCGTAGTGTTTAGAACACTTGGATTCATCCAGTGGAAACACAGGTAGTACAACACACAGCCAATCAAATGAGGCCAAACACAGATGGGGATTTGGGGAAAGTAGGTTATACTGGTGGGAGTCTTTGGTTATGTAAGCTCTGTTTGGACATAGTCTGGGAACCCACTAAAATTGCCCAGAAAAATAAATTGGACTAAAGGCCAAGAGACTAGGAAGGGTTATTTTGTGACTCTTATTCAACTCTGTTTTTCTACATTATTGAGAGTAAAACATTTGTCTTAGGCTTTGTTGTTTGTGGGAAAAGGAAGATGGAAGGGAAAGAAAAGATTAACAAATAGCTGTTTGATGAGAGCGAGATATTTGATAGCTCCCTCCACAGTAACTAAGAATATATGAGAATGTCATTTGCTCAGTGAAGAATAGGTCACAGCTCCTCTGATAGCTTTCAAAATAATATTATGCTAAGGTAATAGTGAACTGGCCATCGACATTTTCCAAGAACTTCTTTGTTTTCTAAAAGGTCAATTTATTAACTAACACTCAAGGTCAACTATGAGACTCAGATATGTTTGTTTTTCTTAGGCTTTAGGGACTATTTGAAATATGTGATTCCTCTTTTAATATTAGTTTCAATCTCTTACATTGTATGTTCACAGAGATTCTGCTGATCATTGGGCTTCCTGAAAAAGACACTATAGTATAAATCAATTCCATGAAAATTTAATTGAAAGAATAATTATATCTGAAAATTCTTCAGTTGATAATCATATTTGTCTCTAGAAATATCTTACATACTTCTATCTAGTAATATTATCTTGCAAAACTATATTAATCAAATTCCTACATTTATTATTATTCCTAAAATTATAGTTACTATCTTAAATACTGAGTACTAACTTGTTTTCTTTTTTATTTCTCTGGAAGGTATCTACCTAAAATTTTTCCATAGTGCACATATTCTGATTAAACAATTTATTCCCCAATGGCGTTGCTAACAAAACATGAATATGTATCAGAAACAAACCTGAGTATCTTTGAATTGGCATGTATAATTGTAACCACAGGAAGATTGAGCTACTGTCATTGTGAAGAACCAACTAATGACAATAATGCTAATAATATCACATGTATACTTTCTTGGAAGTAGTCATTTTCTACTCTATGTTTCCAGAAATGCTACTGTTCCCAAGATGGAACCATGTCCATCTGATTTTTTTTTTACCTTATATCAACTTTCAATTATCATTTTCCACTAAAATTTGCCATAAGGTATAGAGAGAAAACAATTGTATGAGCTACTAATCATTTTAGCCATACATTATATTTCCAGTGATAAAATAAGACAAGCCAAGGTCATCCAAAAGCAACTGTAGTCTGATGGCTACACTCTTAGACTACTCAGTAGAGTTTTAGTTGGAACCTGTTATTTACTTTCAATTTTATGACATTTAATATTTTGCCATAAAGAATAACAACTAGAATGATCGTCATTGTGATTGATTTATTGTGTACCCTAATAAACTTATCTGAGGTCAGAGAACAGAACAGCCACTAGATTAGAGGCCAGAAAATGGTGGCACTCATGCTATCTGGGCCTCTGTGAGTGCAAGGCCACAATGGAAACAGCCAGGCATGGTGACACACACCTCTAGTCCCAGGACGTGAGTCTCATGTCTTGCTTGGGAAAGACACATGCCTTTATTCCCAGGAAGTGATGGCGGGAAGCAGAAAGGTATATAAGGCATAAGGAGCAGGAACTAGAGGCTTTTAAGCTTTTAGCAGCAGTTCAGCTGTGATCAATTCACATGAAGACTCAGAGGCTTTTAGTCTGAGGAAACAGGATTGACTGAGAAGTTGATGAGGTGAGGTGGCTGTGGCTTGTTCAGCTTCTCTGATCTTTCAGAATTCACTCTACTATCTAGCTCCATTTTTTAAAATAAGACCTTTTAAAATTCATGCTACACCTCATGTTCTCTCTTTTTTTGTGTGTTTACCTCCATCATGTACATCCTATTGGCACTGTTGGAGTCAACTGTGAAACTTCTGGAATGTGAAAGCATTTGAAAGCTTACTTAAGCCTAATGTATCAGATGTATCGATATTGGTCTTACAGGGACATTACCATTCATTCTAATGTCTTTCCTTGCCTGAAAGAAAGAGAATCAATAGAGATGATTTTAAGTCCTTTATAACAAGGTATAAAGAAAACATCAAGAGCTATTCTTTGTCTTATTCTCAAATTGGAGAGTTGGTACTCATTCAGCTCTCCAAATAGTATTGCTGTTTCTGCCTCATTTTTAATATAACTTGAGGCAAGCTTGTTGGTTGGTCTTAAGGGAACTCATTAAGCTACATCTCTTCTAGACCAGCCTGGGGTGGATATATGCATACACTCAAATAGAAATATACAGATGATTTTATTAACCAAGGTCTGTAGTAGTTAAAGAAATATGAAGATAAAAGACTATTGAATCATTGGAACAACTAAATCATTTCAGAAGTAGCTTGGGAAAACCATGAAAGTAATGCACAGGAGAAATTATTGAATGTTTGCTTCCTTCCCTGACTGCTTCTTCTGGACTGAGGAATACATGCTGTTAATTATTAAGGCACTCATAACTGTGCCTGGAAGCCACAATGCTATTTCCTTCCATACTGAGGAACTAAAACTTGATATATTTGTGATCTGTGTGTTCTTTAATGAAAATTTACTAAGCATCAAATTTAGAATTCCATCTTATTAAGGTGCTTCTGCTTAGTCTTCTACAAGAGTTGTATTAAGTGTGTGTTTGCCTCAGGAAATGCTGATTGTCATGCCTTGTTCCCAAAGTGGAGAATCTTGACTCTGGTAACAGTAGAATTGGAAGCAAATAATTCTATAGGAGAATTGAATGGTTCTCCACTTCTGTGATCATTGAAAAAATTCTTGAGAAACAATGCCCAATCAATGAAATATAATATCAGTTGAATTGTCTTATATCTTCCTGTTACCTTCTCTTACCATCAGAACTTCTGTGAACATTATGATTTCTTCAAAGTAAAAAATGCTACTTTCCTTCTTTTATAAGAAAGCAGCTAGAGCATCCTCATTATGCCTATTTCAAAAGGACTAGCCTAGCATTCAGTGGGAAGCAGCTTCACATTATTTTTTTCAGGATATTAATGCCATAGGTCAAATGCCCATGCATTTTTGTTCTGATTTTTGAGAATCTAAAGGAGCTCATTGACAATGGGAATTATGCATGAATCACCATTTTACCAGCCTTGTATGCTTGTAGAATCAGAAGTAATACTTTTTGTTAAGGAAACAGATTTTGTTTTAAGTATTCTTCTTTCTGTACTTATTTGCTACATACTTCAAGCAAGACAAGATGAGTCTTGTGTGCATTCAAGGATGTGACTGAGAGAAGCTATTTGAACTTTTAAATTCTTATAAGAAATTCCTTCCTTCCTTCCTTCCTTCCTTCCTTCCTTCCTTCCTTCCTTCCTTCCTTCCTTCCTTCCTTCCTTCCTTCCTTCCTTCCTTCTCCTTCTCCCTACTATTTGTATATCTCTCTCTCTCATAAACACACACACACACACACACACAAACACACACACACACACACACGAAAGAGAGAGCTATCATAACATGATTCCATTAATTTAATTTTGCCTCCTCTACTATTTGGTGTTAGAATTTTCTGTGGAATTGTTCATGGGATCAAAGATTCTATAAATCATAAAGGTTACATTTATATAAGGCTTATGTGGACTTAGATGTCAAAACAGATCATTCTCTGAGGAATGCTGAAACAGAAGCATTACCTACTAAGAATACACAGAACACGCTGAGTCGCATCACAGGATAAGAGCTTTAAGTTGGGGGTTAGGCTTCTAAAAATAGCTAAGTGCTCAATCCATTCTGTCTTCTCTCACCACCTTACACAGGAGAGTATTCTCTTGGCTTATCTCTTAGAATGCATAAGCAATTTACCAACTGGAAATTACTTGTTGCTGAAGGTTTTTCTGCTTGTATGCCACTTAAGGTGATGCCTTTAAAATTTAGTAATATATATTGTTGGTGGTTTATATAACTATTACTCAGCTGTTAGAATGATCCCTTAAAATATTTTTCCATAAGCAATTGTTACTGACAATTCATCTTTTAACTTGAGATTGAAGAGATTTTGACATAAGGGAAATGTTTCTACACAATTTTCAATTTTATTAAATACGAATCTCATGAATTAGTGGTAGGAACTGATGTCATTAGGGCAATGGTGGGTACATAAATGACAGTGAGTGACATACAGTTTCACACAAGTATCACTTAATAATAATTAGACGTACAATACAATTGTCAAAATGATAACACTTATGCAGACCATGGTTTGTTTTTCTTCTTAAACACCTTTATTTGAGCAAGACACAAAATACCAATCATGTTGCTTCCTAAAATATGTTGTGCCTTTAGCCAGTAAGCCAGAGATCTATGGGAGAGATATTATTCTTACAGTGAGGGCAAGTCAATAAAACCCAAAATTGTGTCATCACTTGTAAGATGAAGATAATGAAATTTGTTCTAGCTACTATTAGGCTATTGTAATAATCATAAGATCTAAAATGATGTAAGAGACTTATATAAACCACACTTGATATTTTTGCTTGTGGTTATGATCATTATTATGGAAATAATACTACCAAAACCATAAAGACATGACTTTTGGGTTCTATTTATATACCATACAATTCATAGGCAAACCATATGGGACTTGGAACAAGTAACAATGTTACATTTTTCTATATTAGAGTAAATGAAGTTGAAATATCTGAATATATTTTTATATATGCACTTTTTGATACTGTTATCTTATAATAATAGAAAATTCAATTTTCTCAAATAATGAATATAGCAGATATTTGCCCATATCCTTTATAATTTCAACTTTCTATAAGTGTATTGGCAAAATTGTTGGATCAGTATTTTATTTCATTTTCAGTGTCACTTCTTAGCTCTGGTAGAATGAGCAAAGCCCAGTGGTAAATCCAGACAGAAAATGAAAAAGCAGGGAATTTTGTGACAAGCTGTCAAGTCAGAAGGATATGTTAAATGTTAAGAGAAAATTGTAACTTTGCTGGGTTGGAGTTTCAGAACTAGTAACAGGTGAAAGTATATTTTTATAGTGACAGAAGAAAAGCTATATTATGTATATATGCTTCAATAAAGTGACTAATTTTTAAGTAAGTGTATACTCTCATATAAAATTGTGTTGTGGAACATTACTTTAGCTATGTAAAGGTATGTTACATTTGTTTATGCTGCATTTGATTAACAATGTAAAGATGTGTTATCTAAGGCACCTGATTGGTCTAATAAAAAGCTGAATGGCCAAGAGCTAGGCAGTAGAGGTATAGCCAGGGCTGGTGGGCAGAGGGAATAAGTAGGAGGAGAAATCTAGGAGAAAACAGAGAAGGTGGAAGAGAACGAGGAGGAAAGAGAGGGAGACGTCCACCAGACAGACATGGAGTAGGACATACAGAATGAAAGAAGGTGAAAAAGCCCCAAGGCAAAACATCAGATAAAGAGAAACAGGTTAAAGTGAGTTACAAGAGTTAGTGGGGCTGGGCAGCAGTGGTGCACGCCTTTAATCCCAGCACTCAAGAGGCAGGGCCAAGTGGATCTCTGTGAGTTCGAGGCCAGCCTGGTCTACAGAGTGAGATCCAGGACAGGCACCAAAACTACACAGAGAAACCTGTCTTGAAAAACAAAACAAAATGAAAAAGGTAGTGTGGTACAAGCACAAGCTAAGGCCAAGCATTCATAACTAATAATAAGTCTCTGTGTCATGATTTGGGAGCTGGTTGGTGGCCCAAAAGAAAGCATGTTACAAAACTGTTTTTGCTATGGTTTGTTTTCTGTGTTATGCCCATATCCGAAATGGGATTTTAGTAATTTCTCATGACATGTATTTGTGAAAAGGTCAGAATTGAGTATAGCAGCAGAAAGTACTAACATATGCATATGGATTAAACTCAATCATGCACAAATGTATGATTAAACGAATGCACAAATACCATCAGTAAATTTAGCTTTTCACTTGCAGAACTATATTACGTGGAAGACAGAAAGCTTATGATTATTTGCCCTTAAATCGACAGGCTTTGTATGTGTCAGCCTTTTATGGTTTTTCCCAGGTAATATGCATAAAAATCCAAATTATCCCCATATTGTGTGGTCTCACATATAAATGGACTAGTCTCCAAATTATCTAGCAATGCCATCTAATGACTTGTTTCTGCATCTGGTAACATTGATATTAACGAAGTATACACTTAATATATTTCATGGTATAATAATGGAAAACTAGTATCAGAGGATTGACCTAATGCTTAACTATCCTGATTCATTGGTGTAGCAGGCACAAGCTTTACTTATTAAGAAATGAAATTTGAGCCTAGAGGTAGAATTGCTGACCTGATTTGATGGCTGATTACTACAATCCCAGTACCCAGGAGGCTGAGCCATTAGGATGAGTACAAGACCAGCTTGGGTTACATACTGGAGTCCAGTAGGAGAGCTCAAACAAGAATATGACACCCCAGCTCAACCAAAATTCACAAATACTTGTGGATCTTTCTTTTCATTTTGCTTATTTCCTTTTGCACTTCATCATGATCAACACGTACAAACATCATATGAGTAGATCTAAACCATTCAACAATAACAACTCCAAATGATAATATACTAATTATCATTAGTATATTATTATGATATATATGATTATATATACCATTATAATATTCATTCTCATCAAACTACTTGGCTTTAAAACTAACTAAATTAATAAAACAAATTTCTTTAATTTTAGATTATTAAATTGAAAGTGCTCAGTGGTCAGTAGGGAGAGATGCTGGCTGAAGTTTGACAAGCTGAGTTTGATTCGCAGGACCCACAGGGTAGACGTGGAGAACTGGCTCCTCCAAGTTGTCCTTTGACCTTCCTATGTGGTTGCCATGGCATGCAAAGGCGTGCACACACACAAACTAAATACACGTATGTGCATAGCTAGTTATACATAACATGTTTCTATGTCCCACAGCCTGTGGCTTTCATTATTTTAACTTCAGCTCATGAACTGATGCCTACAGACTCTCTGGGCACCTGCATTTATATGCACATGACCCATTTGCAGGCCCACATATATAGACATAATTTTAAAATAATGTTAAGAGTCTTTGAAAATAAACACTTAATGAGATATCATTGCTCATTTTACTTTGCCCCAGTTTGAGAAAGGCACACAATATCAATTAGTGTTTCAGACTGACTCAGCTTCCTGTACCTTTTACACCTTCCATACTCAGTAGGGTAGAGCCTGAGGCCACAAATTCTTTCAAAAGAAAAAAAATTTGTTGTTGTTTTTCCATAAGACAGGGTTTCTCCGTGTAGCCCTGGCTGTCCTGAAACTCAATGTTTAGACCAGCTTTGCCTATAATTCAGAATTCAGAGATCTACCTACCTCTGCCTCCAGAGTGCTAGGATTAAAGATGTGTTCCACCACTTCCTGGCTGAGAAGAATTCTTATAACAGGATAAGCTGTTCTTGTCTAACTTGGAGACAAGTGGAGATAACAGGAATCCAACGAGACAAGTTAGTCAATAAGATAATGTGAAATTAATGTATGGTTTGTACAGTCAAACTATCTTAAACATTTCTTTAGATTTATTAATTTTATTTGTATGAGCATCATGCCTGAATATATGTATGTTCACCGTGAGGGTGGGCATGGTGCCCACAAAGGCCAGATGATGGTGTCAGATCCCCTAGAACTGGATACATTTAAACAGGAATTCTAAATATTTTCTGTGATATGGTAATGATCTCAAAATGAATCAAAATTGGCCTGGTGAGATGATGCGGAGGGTGAAGGCATTTGAAATACAGGCAGGCCTATCAGTGAGTTTGGTTTTTAGAACCCATGTAAAATGGAAGGAGATGATGGACTCCACAAAACTGTTCCCAGAACTCCACATGTGCACAGTGACATGCATGCAAGCATATACATGATAATAACATTAATTTTAAATGCATGAAAACCATGCATTATAACCCTATTAGTGAAAAATCATTCTGAAATAAATACTTATGATGGCAAGAGGAATTTTGTACTATGGTTCAGACATAACTTTTTTTTTGAAATGGCACCTACAATTGGGTGGCTTTGAGAAAATTTCTTAATTCCTCTAAGGTTAGGCTTCATTCATTTATTTAAAAGGGACAATAAGGTGTACTAAAGCATTGCACAAAGTATATGTATCTTCCATTGTGCCTTCTTATATATTTATATTCATATATATACCCATAAAATATATTTACAAATACTTATTCATAAAATATATTTTCTTCAATTTACATGTAGAAAGAAGTAGACCACAAAAATATTTTTATTGTTTTAAAAGATAATTATAATAGGGTAATCACTATAAATAATTAAAATAATTCTCAATCTTGAAACAATTTTATCAGTAGTATTATTGAATTCTTAGTATAAAAATTTGGGTTAATGGACAAACCACATTTTGATCGGCTTTAATTTTTCCTAACATAATGTACAACATTAAAGTAAATTTGACAAAAATATCCATGATCCTAAGCATCATTAATTTTTAATTTATAAATCTAGTTACTGTAAACTTTGCATTTTATCATCATTATTGAAAGCAGAAATAGCACACAATGAATGCAAGGGATTAATTGACCAAGAAACAAGGGAAAAACAAGCTCCTACACCCACTTTTCCTTCTTGTTTTAGTGAGAAATAACCTTGCTATGAAACCTGCCCGACCTTGGGATCGTCTTGTGTTGTAAGCTCCCCTGAAACTCGGTCAGAAGTACTAGGATGGGCATGTGCCACCCAACCCTTCTGAAAACAAACTTTAAAAAAAGTTCATATGCTGTTTTACTAAGAACCTCCCTTAACAATGAACAGACATTCTCTAGATTCATTTTTAGTAAACAATAAAATTATGTCAGCTCTGTTTTCAGAAGCATATTTTTTGGGGGGTACAGAAGCATTATATGTGGTAGAAATAAACTGTTTTTGAAATTTTCCATATCATGAAAATACACAAAGTAGATGAAAACAGATTAGAGAGTGTGGCCTGGCTAGGGATTTCAATTTATTATTTTTTGACTCAATTAAATTAATTTTTAGTACCTTACATGCAAATAGTTTATACATTATATTCCCCTCCCTCTTCTCCCTTCAATGCCTCCCATGTCCCCCAACTCCCTTTCAAAATTATGCTCTCTTTTTCATATATATATATATATATATATATATATATATATATATATAATTTATTGATTCTATGTAGTGTTGCTCATATGTATGTGTTTTAGATCTGACTACTTAGTATTCAAAAACAAATTAGTGGGTTCATATCCAGGGGAGGATTAATTCTTTCCCTTTTGGCAATCATTAACTTCCTGTAGCTCTTAATCAGAGGTGGATCACTATGAGATTTCCCCCACCCACGCTGGCATGTACACTGGTATCATTTTCAAGGTCTTGTTTAAGCAACCATATTGCCTAAGTACCATGATTTCCTGTGGTGCACAGCAGACTCCCTTGCCTCTGGCTCTTACAGTCTTTCCACTCTCCTGCAGTGTTCCTTGTGTTCTGAAAACTCACCCTTACACTCACCTATGAGCATAGCTTGCACCTCTTATCAAAGAAATTTCTTTTTATAGTATACAGAGGTCATTACAGAAAACCACAAATGGTCAAAGTGCAGAGAACAACTGTGTATGGACTGCAGAACTTCTATTGATAAACACATAGGAACGAATCCTTAAAATGGCTTGACATTACTCTTTATGGAAATAATAATTTGGTTATTTAACAACAGGTTTATACCTTATTAAATCATATTGACCCTCCAAAAATACAAAGAGTTGACAGGAAATTCAAATATCTATAAGCAGTTCCTAGCATTAATATATAAAAAATTAGCTTTCTAACTGAAAACTCTGATTATGTATTTTATTTAATTAAAAGTGTTATTACTAAAATGGCAAGTAAATTATTTTGAGATATTCAAACAAAACAATTTTAAAATATGGGGATTGACCTCAACAATACAAAGACAAATTAAAGAAACTAAGAAACATCCATCATTTGTTTAAGTTTAAGGGAACTAATTCATTTACTAGTGCACTTAAAACACAGGGCTAATGTTATATATCAAGCACATTGTGAGTCATAATATGACATAAAATACTATTTTCTAAAATTTCTTATCATGCCTTTTTTTTAGATAGTCTGTACATTTGTTTTGCATGGGCCTGTATCATGAGAAGCGTGTGTGTATGTGCATGCACACACACACAAACACACACACATAAGTATATTTATTTATATGTAATTTGTTTCATACATTTTTATACAATTTTGATTGTCATAGAAAATAAGGAATTTTACTATTTCATGTTGACATTTTGATCCATATGTATCATTGCATTTAATCCATATTCAGTACAGCTTTTTACTATATCTTTCTCCTACTTTTCTTCTCCTACTGGTCTTTCTACTCAGCCTAAGTGATCCATTTTCCCCCATCATAGAGTATATTTATATTCCCGATTTCACAAATGAGAGAAACATAGCTATTTATTGAAGTCTAGCTTATTTCACTTAACATGCTAATCTATACTTATCATACAGGAACTCTTGTTTTAGATATCTTACCTCAAATGGCAGAATTTCATTCTTCTTTATGACTGAATAAAACTGCTCTTCAAACACAAATATCTTAATAGAAGTGTTCTTTGACTATTTTCATTTTAACTTTATAGCCAACATGGACTGGAGTGCTCCCCCAGTTTCACTGGAAATGAGTTCACACATATTCTGGCCAAAGAACACTGCAAATTCAGTTGACCACTTTTAAGTGGATCTCACTCTCTAGTGACATACTAGTAGTAAAAGGTTATAAAATGAACTTTCCAGCTAAGGTAGACATTTCTTTAGTGGGATTATTGCTTTGATTTGTTACAGATTTATCAATCTAATGATTCTAGAGAAATACTAACCAAACAGAAAAATCAAATTTACATTTGAAGGCAGTTATTGCGGCGCGCTCCTCGGCCAGCAAGGAAGAACGACCACCACGCGAGGATCCTTCTCAGATCACACTTTATTGGAGCGCCTCTTGGTTAAGGGAGAGCGGGAGGTGAGGGGTGCGAGGACTAAACTGCAGCTGCTTATATAGGGAATCAGGCAAACGTGCCGTACTGTGATTGGGTCCTGCCAGAATGCTAGCACGGGGAGCCACGGGATAGGCTGAGGACATAGGCCAATTACCATACTCGTGCATCATAGCCAAATATGGAGTGGTTTACAGCTAGGCTACCAGGAAGCCAGCGGCTCCCTACAAGTTATAATTCTATTTCTGTCACTACTTGTTGTACAATTACAGTCCCCATGTAAATTCATGGTTGCCCTCCACTAGCACTGTGGAATTGAAGAAGACTGAACATTTCCTGCCCTGACTATAATCACAGGTATAGAGAAAGTACAATGATGACATATTCAACTGAACAGTCACTCCTAGGAATCGGTAACCAGCTTTGTTACACTGCTTGTCACTCTCTGGAAAAATATGCTCTGTTCTATGTCTTGTCATAAGAATCCCCCGATACAACCATCTGCCTTCTATCTCAAAAAGAGGTAGAAGAATAATGAGAGGAGACACAGACTGAACACACTGATCAAAATGCCTTAGGCTTGCTCACTGAGCGCACGCTACACCTCGTGCCTTAAGTTCCATCACAATTAACCCTCAGGTTCTTTGTGTGCCACTCTCTGTGAACTGTATTTCAGATTGTCCTGAGATTCGATTTACTTGGACTATTTATACTGATACTTGTTTACAAATTATTAAAACAATTAATTCAGGTATTTAATAAAGGAATATTTAGCCCTTTATAGTAATGAATTTGCAGTTTCCACAAAACTGGTTGGGCTGGAAGTTTTGTTTTGTGTTTGAGACTAAAGTAGCTAAATATGACTTAGAATGTTGTATGTCATAAGGTCTACAACACTCTATAATAAACATTCATATTCTTTTCTTTGCAATTTATGTTGTCCTAATTTAGCAAAAATTCAGAGAATCTTCAGAAAATGCCTAGAAAATATTTTGTGTTAAATTAGATAAATATTAAAATAAATTATTTCTCTGGGAAAACTCTCAGGTGGAATTGGTACATATATACACACATATATATTTTTACTATGTGTATTTGTATATATATACAGTATATATTGCATATTGTATCTCTATATGTAAATAGAAATATAAACATAGATATAGACATGGATACATGTATATATAGAGAGAAGGAAATAGTGAGTTTTGGTTTTTGGCTCTGGAGTTAGAACATTTGGCCTTATGCATACTGCTAAACACTCTATATCTGAGTGATGTTTCATCCTACAAATTATCATCAATGTAATTATTCATTGATAGATTAATTAATTAATTATTTAAGTTTATTTTTTAATAATAATAAATAAATAATAATAAAATAAAAGTTAATTTTATTAATTAAGTAAATAAAATAAACAATACAAAATTTATCTGTAAGGAACATTGTTGAATAACTTTTACTAAAATGAAGATATGGTAACCTTGATTAAATTATCACACAGGCAAATTATTTGTTTACTTTCATTAGATTCAAATTATATGTAACTTAGAAATGTTTGTACTATTTGCATTAAATATATAATCTCCTGTTACATTGTATTATTATCAATGTAGGATAAAGTGTAGTGTGGTGATTTTTAAAAGATAGAAAGAGATAAAATGCATGCTAACACTAATGATTACTTTTATATAAAAACATATACCTGGATTCACACAGTCTTGGTTTCTAAGTATTCTTTATTTATGTCCCCTTAATTTCATTTTAATTTTCCGATGAATATGACATTTATGCTGATCATTTGTATTTTATCCTTAATACTTTGTCTAAAATTATAAACGTAGTCTACCTAGAAAAAGAAGAACAGTAGAATTTGACAACTGTAGTCTGTTCTCTAGCACTAAACTACATGCATTCCAATATTAATTCTTGGACTCAGTGGGCAAAGGCATTTGCCAAACCTAAATTTTGAATTCGATGCCCAGTATATATATATACAGTGGAAGGAAAGAATTCACTTCTACAAGTTGTCCCCTGACCTTGAACTCCACATGTCTGCTATGGCATACACCCACACTCACACATACAAAGAAAAATTGTGTGTGTGTGTGTGTATGTATATGTATATATATATATATATATAACAATTAAAAATACGTATTGCTTCTTCCCCTTGCAAATTTGTCATTTCAAATAGGCCATTTTTGATTCCTGCCCATTGTTAACTATTTGTCAAGTGATGGAAAGAATAACACCTTTGGCTAGAACAGTCACGGGAGCTTTTAATCTTAGAACTCCAGAGCCTGCGCAAACCTGGGTAGGTCTTTAATCCCAGCACTCAGGAGGCAGAGGCAGGTGAACCTCTGCAATTTAGAAGCCAGCCTAGTCTACATAGTTGAGTTCCAGGACAGCTAGGGTAGATAGAGAAAGCTTGTCTCAAAAAAAAAAAAAACCCAAAGAAGTAAACAACAACAAAACAAACAAACAAACAAACAAAAACCAGAGCTCTAGTGAAGGTGGTTCAGAGCTCAAGGGCAGTTTAGACTACCTAGTAAATTCAAGGACATTTGAACTATAGACTGAGATCCAGTCCTGGTTACTCTTCTGTCCTGTGATAACACCCCATGACTTCATTAAGTTATAAAGGAAATTATTTTTTATTGAAGAAGATTCTTTTCTCATGCAATATATCCTGATTATAGTTTCTCCTCCCCCTACTCTACCCAATACTTCCCCCCTCCCCTCCCCTCTGGATCCTCTCCCTTTCTATCTCTCATTAGAAAGGAACAGGCTTCTAAGAGATAACAAACAAACATGACAAATAAAATATAAAAAGATGAAGCAAAAGCTATCATATAAAACTTGGACATAGCAACCCAACAGAAGGACTAGAGTCCCAAGAGCAGGCACAAGAGTCAGAAACCCACTTGTTTTCACAATCAGGACTCCTGTAAAAATACTGAGCTAATGGATATAATGCAGAGAAGAGAACCAGTTGCAGATCCCTGTAGACCCTGTGCTTGCTGCTTCAGTCTGTGAGCTCATATGTATCTTGCTTAGTTGATTCAGATTGTCTTGTTCTCCTAGTGTCCACCATCTCCTTTGGCTCTTACACTCTTTCCACCCCCTCTTCCTTGGGACTCCCTGAGCTCAGATGGGAGGGATTTAATGGAGACCTACTATTTAGACTCCTTCTCCATGTAATATCTGGCTGCTGGTTTCTGCATCTGTTCCCATCTGCTGCCAGAGGAGGCTTCTATGATGATGACTAAATAAGGCACTAATCTATGAGTATAGCAGAATAGCATTAGGAGTCATTTTATTGATATTTTTTAGACCTGCAAGGTTTGGTTTCAAGGGGCTCCTGCTCATGAGAATGAATGGGTCTGCGACTCTTGTGCCTGATCTTGGGATTCTTTTCCTCCTGTTGGGTTTCCATGTCCAATTTTGGCATGATGGTTTTTGCTTCATCTTAGTATATTTTCTTGTGTCATTTTTGGTTGTTTCTCTAGAAGTCTGTTCTTTTCTAATGAGAGACCAGTAGCAAGTGAATCCAGAGAGAAGAGGAGAGAGGGAGAGACTGGGAGGGGAAACTGTAATCAAGATGCACTGTATGAGAAAAGAATCTATTTGTAATAAAAGGAAAAGAACACAAAAAATAAAATGAAACAAAATAAAAGCATACATTCAATTAATCTTTCTGTATCTGCCATTGTCCTCTGGTTAATCTACTTTCCTCTTCACAATCTTCACTCACTATGTTCATCCTTGTTCCAATTTTGGGCCAGGTAATTATTTTTGTTCTTTTTTGGGGAAAGATTTTAATCATCCTTCCCTGAGAATACTGTCATATAATTACATAGCAAACTGGCTTCTTTGGGCTGACAAAGTTAGAGGTACTGGTACTAACTGTCCCCAGGGTTTGGGTCTCTGTTATGGAAATGCATTATGAAGGGGTTTGGCTGAGCAAAACTCTTCATTTAATGGCCAAGAAACAGAAGAAAAAGGACAAAGAGCCAAGGTCCAACAATCCCCTTCAAAGACAATCCCCAATTCCCTCAGGTCTCCTAATAATATACAAGGTTCTGTACATCTGTGTGCGTGTGAACTGTAAGCATTCTGTGACTGTTCTCAGTCACACTGTTTGTCTATATACCACTTTTGTCCTACACCCACCATTAAATATCCATGTTTTTACCAGTTAACTCATGGTCTTAATGAGATCCCTTACAGAGTTACTCACCTCAGTTTCTGCTTGGGATTGAAATAGTGTACTTGCCTTGAGTATATAATAAAATAAATAAAATGCCACTGCAATTGACATTATAGTTATAACACAGACATACTCGAATTTGTAAAGGAATACACTGAAGCTGGAAAACTACCACAACATATATTAAGAAAATACACAGAACAATTTTTATTTAACATTTTGATCAATATACAAAATTACAGAAATTGCATTTATTAACATATTACCATGTCATATTTTGACAAATATATATTCTAAGTCAATTTAAGCATAATTATCTTCACAAGCACATTTTACAATTAAAAATATTCAAAATCCTTTCTAGCTTCTATAAAAGTACAGTGCATTGTTTATTATTGTACAATAGCACACCATCGCCCTTTGTATCAATCTAATAATATCTATCTAATAATAATTGCTTCTACCTAATAATAACCTACTACTCATCCATCACCTTCCCTACATACTAGGACTGTCATACTACATGCTACTCTCAACTTCCATAAAAACAGCATCTTTTAGGTCTCATTTATGAGTGAGATTATATAATGCTTGTCTTTTTGCATCTGATTTTTTTCATTTACTATAACATTTTTTAATCACTACCATTGCTTTCACAAATGACAGGATATGTCTCACCTCATTGGTGGATAATAGATATATTTCTGCTACATTCTCTTTATTCATCAGGTGATGGACACTGGGGTTCTTTTCATTTTGTAGCAACCGTGCATAATGCCACAGGGAAAAAAGTGTAAACACTCTTCATGCTGACTTTACTGCCTTTAATGCACACCCAGTAGTGAGGCTGATAGCTCATATAGCAGTTATAATTTTAAATTTTGGAGAGATCTTTGCACTGTTTTCCATAATGACTGTGTTACTCTAAAGTACCATCAATGCTATGCAAGTTTTCCAACGTTAAGGGAAGACTCCTCAGAGAAGTTTGTGACTTTAGAAAGACAAACCAAGAGTGTCGTCTCTGAAGCTGAAGTTCAGCTGAAAAGTGTATCAGTATCCCCTGAGGTTCCATATTCAGGAAAATGAAAGAAAAATACGTAAGTTTCATGGTGTATTTCTATGTCTTATTTTGGAACAAAGCTGCTATTTTTAGTCAATCTGATAAATAAGTTGAAAAATCAAACTGAAAGAATGCTTTTTGAACCAACAAACTTGTTCCTCAGAATTTATTTGACAGAAAATACATAGAGTGACAAAATTTTTATTGTAGAATAGTTTAGAGTAGCAAAATCTAGAACACAAAAGAATTAACTATGCCATGAAAAACAATGGACTGGTATATAGTTATGTGACTAGTAGATCATTTGGAAGGAGTTTTGTGTGGTACAAATAGTACTCAGAGATGTGTGTGTTATCTATTTTTGTACAGAAAAAGTGCTGACTCATGGTGTGTATATGTGTATGTATGTTTGTGTGTGTGTTTGTGTGTGTGTGTCTGTGTCTGTGTGAATGTTTACATGAATATGGGAAAAGATACAAAGAGCTCTATAACTGATTTTCTGGGAAATATAAGTGAAGAGAAAGAGAATATATGTAGAAAATGCAATGAGTAGAAAAGTTGAATGTGATTTGATAAGTAAGAAACTTCAGAGGATATACATTTAATCCTACCCATTTGTGTGTGTCTGTGTTTTGTGTGTGTGTGTGTGTGTATGTGTGTGTGCGCGTATGCATGTGTGTATATGTATATATATATATATATGTGTGCGTGTGTGTGTGTGTGTGTGTGTGTGTGTGTATTAAGAAATAGACATGACAGGTGTGGTGACACATGGCCTTAATCCTAGCACTCAGGAAACACTCAGACGGATCTTAATGAGTTTCAGTCCAGCCTGAAAGTTCTAGGACAGGCAGCGCTACATAGAAAGACCTCATACACTCAAAGAAAAATAATAAAACAAAAATAAAAATATGAAGAGAAGAAGAGATAAAGAAAGACTTAGATTTTCCTTTCCAGCATCCCAGCATTCTATACCGCCACCCATGAAAGCCAAGAAATAAATGATACAAATAAAATTAAAGTTCCTTTTAGGTCCTGAATGGTAATGGACAACTTAATCCCAGCACTCAGGAGACAGAGGTAGGAGGACTTCTATGAGGCCAACCTAGTCTACAGAGTGAGGTCAAGGACAGTGAGGGAAACACAGGAAAAAAAAACTGTCTCAAAAAACAGCAAAACCAAAACAAAAGTGCCTTTTGACTGGAAACTTCCTTGGACATTTTAATTTTCCCCTTCCATTTAAATATCTCCAGATGCCTTAACAAAATTTTTGTCTTGTGACAGAAGTAACACTCTTCATGGCATTTAATATTCATCTACAAATTTTAGTGATTGTCGATCTCATTCATTGAAAAGAACACTGTTTAATGCTTCTGTTGAATCATACAGCTTTTAAATGCACACTGTTACAAGAGGCCCAAGATAGGGTTCCTGCCCTGGTGTGGGGACAGATTCAGGCACATGTGATGGCTAGTACCCACCAGACAACACTTGGCATGCTACAGGTTAATGATTGAAATTGTGTGTGAACATGAAATGGGTTTAAGGCTTTATGAAACAAAAGAATGGGTCCTAGTTGCTATTTGACACATAGCTAAAAGCCTTTGTTTGGTAGTATGGTTTACAATGAATTAATTTTTGGTTTATTGATATAACTGAAATTTCATGAATATAATTTATTTTAAAAGAAAGGGCATGTTCAAGACTTTTCATTGAATATACTATCTTGCCTTATGAATGTGTGCTTCTTGTCTTGGCATATCTAAGTGTTTCTTCTTTGTGAAATATGTACACTTTGAGAACCTCCTTGACATGTTCTTGACATAATAAGGAATATTTCTACAAAGTAAAAATTTCATGTGGGCCTAATATACTATTGGCACAGATAACCAAACAAATATATAGATAAGTATCTTGTCTTAAAATCTGATTTTTTTAACCCTTGCATGTGTAAACTTTTACATTTGTAATCTCTGAGTTGGATAATTTAATATCACAGCCTGACTTTACTTCATCAGTAAATAAAAAGTGTCATTGAGAACCCTAACTCTTTCTGTTAAATGTTTTATTTGCCACAAAGCACATTGTGTTTCAACACTTCTGGGTGTGGCTTCTTAAATCTCATCCAATTCCATTTTTTAAAACAAACATATTTGGTGAAAGCTATGAAAATCATACACTATATATTTGTTCATTATATTTTAATAGCTTTTGAAAATCCTTGTATTTAAGGTTAATTTGTACAAGAATAATTTTCTTGCCATGGATATTGAAATTGTTTACTGTCTCACTCTGAAAAGAACTTGAACGTTGTTAATGTTTACTGCTTTCATCTTAAAATTATCAATAATTTTCTGTTAGAATTTTTATATTTTCAGTAAAATCTATTGGAAACATACACTATAGATTACCCTATAGAGCAGAAATAGCACACACACACACACACACACACACACACACACACACACACACACGCACACAGGCACACACACACACAGGCACACACACACAGCAGGTATGGGATGCTATGCAGAGGACCATCAGTTGGAACAACAAGATGCATATAGACATGAATCAACAATGTGGCATCTTATGCGTCTCCAACATGGCTAAGCCATCAATGTTCCAGGTCAGTAGGAGAAACAGTTGCAGCTTAAACAGAGGTAGCAATAGCAGCCACAAGAAAAGCTAAAGGTGCCTGTAGTTAGGGTACTTACCCATGGTAAGAAGCTTACTTGCCCATAATTCCTAGGATGCCATCCCTACATTTCCTGCACAAATATTAGATATCTCATCTATGTTCTCCAGCAGTACTGGCAACACTCAGGTAAACCATTATAAAATTAAAGGTTTTTAAATGCAAAGTGCAACCATCACATCTAGAAGTTTTCATGTCCAGTTTTGAAATTTGCTGGAACAGCACCAAACAAATATCCACAAACTTAGAAAAGCAAATTAATTTTAAAGAGTATCACACTTTACAGAAAATAGCACTCTATTTTCATATGAAGCTTTAGATGAACAAATCACTGCCAAGAACTGCAATTTTGGGTAAACTTTTCCTGTGACCAAACAGAAAATAATAGGGTGCATAAACAGACATTTAGAACTGTAAAAAAAAAAAAAAAAAAAAAAAAAAAAGTCCTGTAACTACCTCTGGCTTCTTTCATAACCTTGATAAGTTACAGGAAATGTCAGAGGGAATATTAAAATGCCATTGCATAGATTAGCATTAAATTCAGTGTAACAGCAATAGATGTGATCCTTGTGGTAGAACTGCTCCATGTCTTGACTGCTCTGATAAACACATAAACCTACATATGTAATAATATTTTATGGAATGAAACAAGCAAGTACACCAATGAGGTCATTGTAGTGTATTTATGTCCATTTCTGTATTGTATTTATGTCGGTAACAATTGGTTTGAAGACCGAACTACTGAGCAAGCTGACCGAAGAATGCTTGGGCTCCCTGCGTCTTGGCACCTCCATGTAGCTATAATCATTTCAAAATACAAAAGTACAATTAAAAATTCCAACTCAGACAAGTATGAGACTGATTTCTATGGTGTTAAGTCTTAATAAAAAAAACATTCTATGTGAATCATCAACAACAGATGTACCAAAATTTACATTGTAAAGTAATGTATTAAAAATCCATCCTAATGTTCTCACAGCCCAGGAAACATTTTTTAATAGCTCCAGGAACAACTGTATCAACCAAAAGATTGTCTTTGCAAAATTAAAAAAGATATGAAAATATATTTGTGATCTTGCATTAGCCAAAAGCAACTGATGTCGCTATGAATGTTATTTTTGAGGATGGAGCTAAATGTTGTATAAATTGTGCTAGCCTAAGAAATAATTTGCAGAAGAGCACTGAAAACTAGTCAGTCAAGATTAACATATAAATGTTCATTGTATTTTATATCACCGTGACCCAAAAAATCATTTTTATAGCTTACAAGGTCTTAAGTTATTCATCAGTTACTATTACCTCATTTTGTTAATAATAAAATAGGGTAAAGGAAAAGTCTTCATATTTTATTGTCCTTAGCATTTTTCTGTTGGGTTTGAATTAGTGATCGATCATTTTCATTTTATAGTTGTCCCCATAAATAATGTAAGCCTTGATCTAGGGAGGTGGACAAGCTTTGAAAGGCATTTGAATTTAAGATGCTCATGGCGGCCCACACTTGCACTCCTAAACAGTATGCCATATTTGTTATATAACAAGACCCCAGTCTCAGAATGACAAAACATACAAACACGATGCCTAAAATTTGTGCAAGAGAAAACATACTTAACAAGTTTTTTTTTCTGTAAAATTGAAATTGGAATAAGATTTTGAAATTGCACCAGAAATTTGCAAGTCATAATTAACACAAGCTAACTCTGGGGATTTTTAGAATGTCAACCAAGTTATGACCGCATTTCCAAAACATTCTTGTTTTTCACTTATAAAACACAGAAATATTAAAAACCACACACACACACACATATATATACATATATATTATATATATATATAATATATATATATATATATGAAGTTGCATTCATGGAACCTGAGATATATAGTATTGACAAAAATTCTTGTATTGGGATTTTTATGCTTAGACCCACCTACTACATTTCACAGTTGCAAATACAGTTACTAGAGAATTATGATTCCCATGAAACATTAAACAAGACTCAACATTTATTCTTAACAGTGTTATTATGACACTTCTACAATTTTCTCAACTGGAATTCTACTTTTTAAAAACAGTCAACGTAAAACTGACTGAGAGTGTATGCACTAAAAATGATGCTATTTCTGTTTTATCTTGATAGATCAGACTTGAACTTCATTGAGTCATTTGCTCAGCATTCAGTAGGAAGTTAGGTATACATGTTGTTTTCCAGTGCTTCTGTGGCTAAGTCGCACTTATTTTTCCTTTTAGTATCCTATTGGCTCAGTTCATTTTCTTTTCTCTCGCCTTTCAGAACGACTCTTGGGGAAAGCAATATTCCTACGCACTCTTCAAGGCGATGAGTCACATGCTGTGCATTGGCTATGGCGCCCAAGCGCCCGTCAGCATGTCCGACCTCTGGATTACCATGCTCAGCATGATTGTCGGGGCCACCTGCTATGCTATGTTTGTTGGCCACGCCACAGCTCTGATTCAGTCTTTGGACTCTTCACGGAGGCAGTATCAAGAAAAGGTACGTCGCTTTCTCTCTCATATCTTCAGCCAGCCTCTTCACAAAAAAAAATTGTGTTCAAGCTAACAAACCAACATTCCTCCATCAAAGCTGTGAGGAGCTGCAATATTTAAAAGAAATAGAATCTGTTTTGATATTTTCTGATTCCAATCAAGATAATTTTCCAAGAACTTGTTTCATTTGTCTTGAGTTATATTTACATGTGTGTGCCTGGCATACAGCAGCCCTAGCTTTCCTCCCCAAAATGGCATATACCAGGCATGGTGCAACTGACGTGTCCTTTGAGAGTTGGAGTCAAGATAATTAGGAGTTCGAGGTGTCATGCTTGACTATATAATGGGTTTGAGGTTAGCTTAGTCTGAAAATTTTAAATATATAAATTTTCATTCATTAAAATATAATTATATCTCTTAGATGTATAAAGAAGATATACAAGGTGTTTCCATGGTTCAGGTTCTGTATTCCAAGAGTTGAATTTCAATTACTGGGATCATACTATAATATAGATCCCTGACTAATTCACACTATAAGAAATGAAAACCTGCAGTAAGGGCCAGACAACTGTTGCTCTCCTGTCTGTGTTCTGTTTTTAGCTAACTAAGCATAGGCCGTCCTTATCTCTACAAAACTCATCACACTCCTCAGGATGTTCATTTGTTTTTGTTTTTCGAGGCAGAGTTTCTCTGCCCTGGCTGTCATGGAACTCAATTTGTAGACCAGGCTGGTCTAGAACTCAAAGATCAGCCTACCTCTGCCTCCTGAGTGCTGGGTTTAAAGCCTTGCACCACCCATGCCTGGAAACACTCTCCAGTTTTTAAAGTCCTGTTCACAAAGGCTACCTTACATTCCTGTGCTTGGTGTGCTCATGGAACTGACTGTCATATTAAACTTCTCTTTAAGGAGTAGAAAGGGACAAAACTAAGTTAAGCTACGATTTCATTATTTTTTATATATCTTATTATTTTAAACAATTTTTAAATATATATTTTGATGATATTCTTTCCCTCCCCAAAGTCCTTCCATATCTGCTCCCCCTCCCTACCCACCCACCCAACTTTAAGTTCTTTCTCTAAAAACAAACAAAAAACCAATACCATAACAAAACCTTCCAAAACCAAGGAGGGAAAAACTGTAGAGTCCAAAATATGTTGGTCAACAACTCCTGAATCTGAAACCTGCCCTCGAGTGGTTGGTATACCCAACATCACTCCGTTAAGAACTTATTTTCTCTTTCCCAACAGATATAAATGACATTTTTTTCTGTTTTTTAGCTTTTAAAATATAACAAAGTAAAAAATAGTAAGATACAATGAAGACTATCACATTGAACTTGGACAAAACAAACCAACAGAAGGAAAAGTGCCCAAGAGAAGGCACACGAATCAGAGATTCACTCATTCACACACTCAGGAATCCCACAAAATCACTTACCTGGAAGCCACAGTATAAGCACAGAGGGCTTGGTGTAGACCTGTGCAGGCCCTGTGCATGCTGGTTCTTTCTTTAGACCAGTAGTATCTGATTTTTTAGACCAGTAGTACCAGCTAGGGGTCCTTGGGCTAGCTACTCTCAGGTTCTTGGTCACTCAGGCAATGTCAGGTAAGGGGTCCATCTCATGTAATGGGCCCAAGGTAAAATCAGATATGAGTTGGTTACTCACACATGCTTTGTGCCACCATTGCCCTAACATATCTTGCAGGTAGTACACCACTGTAGATAACGAGTTGCTGTCTAGCTTGGTGTTTGCATTGCCCTTTAAAAGTGTATAGAGCACATTCCTGTACCAAAGTCACTGGAACTAGGTCTTTGCACCTTGACACAGAACATTTCGGAAAGTGATGATTAAGTGCTTATAGAATAAGTGTGACTGGTACTAGGTTAGATTCAATTATTCCAAAACAGATGAACGTCACTCTAGCTGTTGCTTTATACACAGAGTCTTTGTTGCTATGTATACAGTCTTTGCCACTGTAATCCTGTAATGGGAGAAAAGGAACAAAGATATTTGATTTTGCTTAAATATAACTACAATATCACCAACTAGCATAATCAGCAAGTTGATACTTTTTTTGATGAAATCATGAAAGGTAAATTGTCAAAATTGCCTTGAGATTTATTTTTAAGGAAAAAATAAAGAAATTGTAAAGAATAGACATAACAGTAAAGGAGAAAAGACTATACAAAGCTGTTAGACTGAAAGTTTTATATTAATTGGAATTCAAACCAAACTGTCAGACCTGAAATGTATACTCAAGTAACATAATACAGACTGAGAAGGTTATATTTAGGAATATATATGTATATACGTACATACATTCATGTAACAATGGTTAATGAAAAAATGTGGCCAAGAATTTGAAATAGAGCAAGGAAGGTTATGTGAGAGAGTGTGGAGAGAAGAAAGGGAAGGGAGACATGATGTAATTATCTTATAATCTCAGAATAAAAGAAAAAAAGCATAAATTAAATAAAATAATTATGATTGTGCACATGCTTTTGATAATGTGCCCACAGAGGGGAATTCAGGTGAAAAAAAAATAGTTCAGGGTCAGCTTTTAAAATTTTAAGTCTCCTTTAATCAGATCTCTTTTCTAAGCATCAAACTTTTTTTTTTACTCTTGAAAATAATCATGTATGTAAATGTATTGTTTCATCATGGTTTTAATTATTTATATTTAATTGTATATTTATTTTATGTATTTTGAAGTCTCACTCTGCTGCCCAGACTCACATGGAATTTCTGGGACTAAGAGTTCTTCTAGTCTCAGTCTCCCTAATGCCTAGGATTACAGGCTTGTACTACCATACACAGGTATTTACTTATGTAACCTCCATTTGCCTGAAGACAGATAACTTTTTAGAAAGTAAGTTTTTGAATCTTTTTTCTTTCTGAAATTCTAAGATTGATCACATACTCCTGGAATTAAATGATGGATTATCAATGTGACTGCCATGAGGGTTGACACAATTTCTTAGTTGCTGAGCTGATAGTATGTTTTTCTTCGAGGCCTGATCGGTCCTTCACTTGCTTGGTTAGTATTACCCCAAGGTACTTTATGTCATTTGTGGCTATTGTAAAGGGTGATGTATCTCTGCTTTCCTTCTCAGCCTGTTTGTCAATTGTATATAGGAGGGCTACTGATTTTTTTGAGTTGATCTTGTATCCTGCTATGTTCCTGAAGGTGTTTATGAGCTTTATCAGTTCCTGGGTGGAATCTTTGGGGTCACTCAAGTATACTATCATGTCATCTGCAAATAGGGAAAGCTTGACTTCTCCTTTCCAATTTGTATCCCCTTAATCTCCTTATGTTGTCTTATTGCTCTGGCTAGAACTTCAAGTACTATATTGAATAAGTATGGGGAGAGTGGACAGCCTTGCCTCATTCCTGATTTTAGTCAATTGCTTTGAGTTTCTCTCCATTTAATTTGATGTTGGCTGTTGGCTTGCTGTAAATTGCCTTTATTATGTTTAGGTATGTTCCCTGTATTCCTGATCGCTCCAAGACCTTTATCATGAAGGGGTGTTGGATTTTGTCAAATGCCTTTTCTGCATCTAGTGAGATGATCATGTGTTTTTTTTCTTTGAGTTTGTTTATATGGTGTATTATATTGACAGACTTTCCTATGTTGAACCACCCTTGCATCCCTGGAATGAAGCCTGCTTGATCATGGTGGATAATTGTTTTGATGTGTTCTTGGAGTCTGTTTGCCAGTATTTTATTGAGTATTTTTGCATCAATGTTCATGAGGGAGATTGGTCTGTAGTTCTCTTTCTTTGTTGTATCCTTGTTTGGTTTAGGAATCAGGGTAATTGTAGCCTCATAGAAGGAGTTTGGTAATGTCCCTTCTGTTTCTATTGTATGGAACAATTTAGAGAGTATTGGTATTAACTCTTCTTTGAAGATCTGGTAGAATTCTGTGCTGAAACTATCTGGTCATGGGAATTTTTTTTTTTTAAGTTGGGAGACTTTTAATGACTGTTTCTATTTCAATAGGGGTTACTGGACTATTTAAATAGTTTATCTTGTCTTGATTTAACTTAGGTATGTGGTACCTATCCAGAAAATTATCCATTTCTTTTAGATTTTCAAGTTTTGTGAAGTAGAGGTTTTTGAAGTATGACCTGATTATTCTCTGGATTTCCTCAATGTCTGTTGTTATGTCTCCCTTTTCATTTCTGATTTTGTTAATTTTGATTCTCTCTCTCTGTCTTTTGGTTAGTTTGGATAGGGGATTGTCTATCTTGTTGATTTTCTCAAAGAACCAACTCTTTGTTTCATTAATTTTTTTGTATTGTTCTCTTTGTTTCTATTTTATTGATTTTACCTCTCACTTTGATAATTTCCTGGCATCTATTCTTCCTGGGAGACTTTACTTCTTCTTGTTTTAGAGCTTTCAGGTGTGCTGTTAAGTCACTAGTGTGAGATTTCTCCAACTTCTTTATGTGGGCATTTAGTGCTATGAATTTCCCTCGTAGCACTGCTTTCATAGTGTCCCATAAGTTTGGGTATGAGGTGTCTTCATTTTCATTGATCTCTAGGAAGTCTTTAATTTCTTACTTTATTTCTTCCTTAACCCATTGGTGATCAGTTAAGCATTATTCACTTTCCATGAGATTGTAGGTTTTCTGTAGTTGTTGTTGTTGTTGAAATCTAACTTTAAACCATGGTGGTCTGATAGAACACAGGAGGTTATTCCAATTGTTTTGCATCTGTTGAGATTTGCTTTGTGGCCAAGTATGTGGTTGATTTTAGAGAAAGTTCCATGGGGTGCTGAGAAGAAGGTATATTCTTTTTTGTTAGGATGGAATGTTCTGTAGATATGGATTAAGTCCGTTTGAGTCATAACATCAGTTAAGTCCTTTATTTCTCTGTTAAGTTTCGATTTGGGAGATCTGTTCAGTGGTGAAAGTGGGGTGTTGAGGTCTCCCACTATTAATGTGTGGGGTTTTATATGTGGTTTAAGCTTTAGTAATGTTTCTTTTACATATGTGGGTGCCCTTGTGTTTGGGGCATAAATGTTCAGAATTGAAACTTCATCTTGGTGGATCTTTCCTGTGATAAGTATGAAATGCCCTTCTTGATCTCTTTTGATTGATTTTAGTTTGAAGTCTATTTTGCTGGATATCAGGATGGCTACACCTGCTTGTTTCTTTTTTTTTTTTTTTTTTTTTTTGGTTTTTCGAGACAGGGTTTCTCTGTGTAGCTTTGCGCCTTTCCTGGAGCTCACTTGGTAGCCCAGGCTGGCCTCGAACTCACAGAGATCCGCCTGGCTCTGCCTCCCGAGTGCTGGGATTAAAGGCGTGCGCCACCACCGCCCGGCCTACCTGCTTGTTTCTTAAGACTGTTTGATTGGAAAGTCTTTTCCCAGCCTTTTATTCTTAGGTAGTGTCTATCTTTGAATTTGAGATGTGTTTCTTGTATGCAGCAGAAAGATGGGTCCTGCTTTTGTATCCATTCTGTAAGCCTATGTCTTTTTATAGGTGAATTAAGTCCATTGATATTAATGGATATTAATGACCAGTGATTGTTCATTCCTGTTATTTTTTGGTGGTAGTGTGTGTGTACTTCTCTTCTTTGGGGTTTACTGCTGTGGCTTTATCTATTGCCTGTGTTTTCGAGGGTGTATCTGACTTCCTTATGTTGGAATTTTCCTTCTAGTGCTTTCTGTAGGGCTGGGTTTGTGGATAAGTATTGTTTAAATCTGGCTTTGTCTTGGAATGTCTTGTTCACTCCGTCTATGATGATTGAAAGTTTTGCTGGGTATATTAGTCTAGGCTGGCATCCATGGTCTCTTAGTGTCTGCATTACATCTGTCCAATTCCTTCTGGCTTTCAAATTCTCCATTGAGAAATCGGGTGTTATTCTGATGGGTTTGTCTTTATAAGTCACTTCGCCTTTTTCCTTAGCTGCTCTTAATATTCTTTTATTCTGTACGTTTAGTTGTCTAATTATGTGTCGAGGGGACTTTTTTGGGAGGTCTAGTCTGTTTGGTGTTCTATAGGCTTCTTGTATCTTCATAGGCATTTCCATCTTTAAGTTTGGAAAGTTTTCTTCTATGATCTTGTTGAATATATTTTCTGTACCTTTGAGTTGGTATTCTTCTCCTTCTATCCCTGTTATTCGTAGGTTTGGTCTTTTCAAGGAATCCCAAATCTCTTGGACATTTTGGCTCATGACTTTGTTGACTTTAGTGTTTTCTTTGACTGATTAATCTATTTCTTCTACCGTATCTTCAATGCCAGAGATCCTCTCTTCCATCTCTTGCATTCTGTTGGTTATACCTGCATCTGAAGTTCCCATTCGTTTACTCAGATTTTCTATTTCCAGCATTCCCTCTGTTTGTGTTTTCTTCATTTTTTCTATTTCCCTTTTCAGATCTTGGACTGTTTCCTTCATCTGTTTCATTGCTTTTTCATGATTTTCTTTCAGGGCTTCATTGTTTTCTTCCAGGGCTTTATTGTTTTCTTCTACTTTATTTGTCCTTTCCTCTAGTTTTTTTATAGTGTTCTTCCCATTTTTTGTTTGTCTTTTCCTCTATATAAGCCTCTACCTTCTCCATGATGTTATTCATAAGGCTGTTTTCTTCTGCTTCTTCCAATTTTTGATGTTCAGGTCTAGATGTTGGAGGAGGGCTAGGTTCTGGTGATGGTGTATTGCTCTTCATTTTGTTGTATGTACTTCTGCCTTGACGTCTGCCCATCTACTTGTGGTTTGTTCTTGGTCTTATCTGCGCACTTGGTCCAGACAGAGCTGACAGATTCAAGTCTCTCTCTCTTGTCCAGATGGGAGCTCTCTTGTCCAGATGGGAAGTCTGGGATAGGATGTGAGCTGGGGGCCAGTCTCTAAGTCTCAGGAAGTGGCTGGGGACTTGGGCAGATGGGTGTGGTGGCAGGGCGTGGAGATTGCAGGGTCTGCCGGGGGTCTTGGAGAAGGGGACCCTTCCTGGTAGGGGTAGAAGGGAACCTGCCCGGTGGCCAGAACCTGGGGCCAAGTTGGGCAGGTCTTCCCCAGAGTGGCTGGTGCCCAGGGATGGGGTCCAGGCTGAGCCCAGGCACTCACCTCTTGTTCAGAAGGGAAGTCCGGGGCAGGATCAGGGGACAATTTTTATCCAAAACAATCAGAACTATTGCTTCAAAAGTATGATGCTCTTGACCTTAGAAAAATAAAGGTCAGCCAGGGCTTACATGAACTATGGTTGACTCCCAAAAATTTGGTTAGGATCCTTATTATGGGGCAGAGATATCGCTGCGATTCATTGCTTTCAAGAAAAAAAACCCTTTCACTTGGTTCCTTTCATAACTGGTAGATATTTTCTTCCTCACTTTACAAATGAGGGTGATATGAACAAGAGTCCCTGTGGTTCCTTAATTAACCTGGAAAATTTCCATGAAGTTAAACTGTCTACTTTACCTCTTGAGAATTGAATTTAATATATTCTAGTATGTTAAATTGCTTGTACTCCAAATATTCTCCAACCAGGAACATCCCAAGGCTGTGACTCTAAGTAAGACACTTGTACAGAAAGACTGCAGTGTGCTAACATTGTGCTAGTATTTTTCCTAATTATTTCTTTTATTTTCTTGAGATTATATCATTTTCCCCTTCCCTTTTCTTCTCCAACCCTTCCCATATATACCTCCTTGCTCTCCTTCAAATCTGTGACCTCGTTTTTTCACAATTTTTGATATTTATTCATAAATACATAAGTGCAGCATGCTCAACCCACATAAGTACACTAGTCGGTTATTTAATACCAAATAGTCAGCCGTAAAAACATGCATATACTGGGTGGTGGTGGCACATGCCTTTAATCCCAGCACTTGGGAGGCAGAGCCAGGAGAGATACCCTGTCTCAAAAAGACTGAGAAAAAAAAATAATACATATAAGTAATATGATATAGAAGGGGATTGGTTTAAGGTTACTTGACTGCTACAAATTGGGCTTCAGGGAAAATAACTAAATGAATGATACTTTGCATTCTCACTTGAATAAAAATGTTTTTGGGTTGTCATACCTACTGAAGTAAGTAAAGATTTGAATCAGCTAACTTAACCAAAGTGAAAAAAAAATCAGTCAATTGCAAATTATTTGTCCTAGTGATTTTAAAATGTTCTGTTTTTATGTGTAAAGTTTATAAAAATATATATCATTCTCCTTTTTCCTCAATGATAATTCCTGCTCTAGTACTCAGTGTTCCATGTTAAAACTCCCCACATGTATAATGTTTTTATGTATAGTTGCAGAAATATACACAGTGGTAGAGATTTATCCTCATTAAGCCTTCTTTAGTACATTGCAGTTTCTGTTTTGAAGAACATTGCAGCTTCTCATACTAGTGCTAAAGGAAGAGTTTCATTTTGTGTTCAATTGATACAGCTCTGAATTTCTTCTAGAAATGTTTGAAGTTTGTTTTACTATATTCTACAAATTTCTCTTTTGAGAATTTGATTTTAATGTGCTTAGCTTCCTTATACATTATTAACTGTAAAGCTGCTTTAAAGAAGTTTTACACAGTAGAAGCTGATATCCAGGGGTGCAGTCATTTGTCAGGAGCCCTCAGCGGAGAGGGTGTACCCACTCTTCAGGCCTGTGACTTCAGTTTGTCTAGTCAGATTTCTAGGGCCCATTGGGAAGTGGCCTAAAGAATGGTAATGACATCAGTGGGCAGAGACAGACATCAGGCAATCAGAATTCCACTTTAGGAAAACAAGTCATAATAGCAAGTGGGATATGATATAGGCCTCTCTAGACTGCAGGTTCTATGATCAAATAACACATAAAACACTTTCTGATAGAATCACTGACAGAGATATATTAAATAAGAACTTCAGCAGTATAAGCAGGCACATCTAATGAATAAAATCCTAGAAAAAAATATTATTTCATGAGTCATTGTGTTCCAAGCAATCATAAGAGAAAAAATAATGTATGCACTAAGCATCAAAATCTTCTATCTAGTAAATGTCTATTTACTGAATGTTTGTTTGTGTGACATCTATTACAAGAAACTGGGAAATAAGGAGCAAATAGACACAGCATTGTTCCTTAGGGAGTTTCTCACAGTTCAGTACGTGGGAACAGGGGAGTCAAAATCACTAGTAATAAGATTCATAGGAAGCTCTACATCATGAAGGCTTTTAATTATAAATGTTAGTAAAAGAAATATAACAGCATGATAAGCCATTGTAAGATTTTACGTTGTATTTATGTTCCCTACAATGGGGTGAGAGTGTGGGGAAAGAAGAAATCAAGAAACCTGAAGGATGAGTAGAAAAAGACATTGCACTGGGCCCTACAGACGAAACATCAGTATGAGAACAGCTGGCAGGCTTCAAGACAGTCAAGGAACATGTGACCGAATCCTAGAGAAAGATGACCTGTCAAGTATAGAACAGCACAATCATACTGAGAGAGACTTTGTAGACTTCATTAGGCCCTATTGTAGTTTAGCTTAAATATGCAGAGAGTCTGCTAATCATATGGACTGGAAAAGTGATGATAATAGAATTGCCTGGGACATTTTTAATGAATGTCAGTAAGCTGCGTAAGTCCGTTAGAGGAAGTTAAAAGCGGCCGCTTGTTCTTTGGCATTAAGCCAATGGTCCAGCTTGACTTTGTGAGGCGTCCATGAAACTGTCAGACAGGGAAGTGAACCATGCAAAGTGAAAAAAAAAAAATGAAAACCCTGTGCAGACTGACTTTCTCAACCTGGTTCAGAATTTGGGAAGTCTAATGCCAGGCAGTTCATTGTCAGAATATTTAAAACACAGTATAATTTGGGGAAAAGTTTCCAGGCAGCCATGAGTCCACTCACTCCAATTACAGATGCACAATGAAGAGTGAAGTGTGACTATATAGAAATTCTTCTACAAAATACATGTGACCATGAGGATAGGTTCTATAGCAGAAGGCCTAGAATGTAGTGTGATCTCTGACCAATAGCATAGAGGCCAACAGGCCACAAAGTCCATGTGGCATCTCCCCTGTGGATGGGTAATGGTCTGGGGAAGGAAGAGTCTGAATAACCACTCTGGGAAATTTAGGTGACGTCTGCCCCTATAGATAGCAAAACGGTCACAAGGTTGTTAACAAAATCCACTCTCCGCTTTCTGGATGGAATGCATGTAATTGATTTTTATCTCCTCCCTTGAGGAGACACCCCTGTGTGATTAACATTCCTGATTCTCTTAGTGCTTCTGGGTGAGTGCAAGGACCTCTGCGCCCCCAACAGCTGCACAAACTCAAGGAAGATTGCAGTATTAACAGGTGTAACTATTGAATAATGAAAACATTATACAAACCCTTTTAGGATGTCGGGGGGGGGGGGGGGGAGAAAAACCTATGCTGGGCAAATGCTAACTTTGTCCAAGGAAAAGACCCAACCCAAGTGACTTAAAAAAATTTATGACTTCACAAACAGCCTTTGTGGCTCAGAAGCCCTGTCAGTGTGTGGCTCTGCTCCCAAGGCCATCTGTGAACACTATCTCTAAGCTGGTCCTCTAGCTGAGATGCTTTCCAAATTTTTGCTGTGTTTTATATTCATTTAGTGAGTTGGTGAAAACAAGCATTCTTGGGCCCCACTCCCAGAGTTTCTGCTTCATTAAGCTTGGCATATGACTTACAGACTTGCATTTTCCACGAGATCCCAGATACTACTAACCTGATTTATCTGAATATCTGAAACTGTGCCATGGTCATGTCTCTCTTCCAGACCATGACAATGGAAAGAGAACAGGACACATTCATTTCTGTTCAATATCCACTAATGAGAACTTAGTCATGTTGCTACTGAAAGAGCAAGATAAGTTGACAGCTCTGTGACCAGCCAACAGTTCTTTCCATAGGGAACAGATAGAGAAAAGATAAAAGTGAGAAACTAGCATTCTCTGGCAGCGATAGAACATCAAAGAAAAGGAGGTAGGAAAACGCTTGTGTTTCCCCTGGAAATCCCTGCACCGTGAATGAGCACTGTGTGGAAAACAGTATTCCTTATGAGATCTCAAGCCACTGGGATTTCATTTAGTACAAAGTGGAGAAGCATTGAGATTTCATATGCCCCTACTCTATAAGAAGATTGAAGACACCAAATGTGAGATCCACAGTGAGTACAGGGCAGAGCTGAACACAGAATACATTATCCAGGTACTTCCTATGTACAGCTTTTCATCTATCAGGGGATGGAAGGTATTAATAAATTATTGTAGGAGTGTATTTTCTTTAACATAGGCATCATTGCTATTAAAAGTGTTATATATATCACAGGTTCTAATTACTTTATTTCCCCTGACTTTTCAATTATGATCTCACCATTTATTCTAAAGACCTAACGCAGGTTTTTGCTTTCATATTTGGTGACAATTTGTGTAAAACTAAATTATAAACTCTGGGTCATAAATACTATCATAACTAACTTTTGTCAACAGAATTTTTCTCTCTTAAGAACATATGAAATGCAGAAAATACTTTTTTTAAAACTGACTATATTGCTAGTCAAAAATTTTAAAGAGCAAATAAAATAGCAGTAGATAAATAATGCATCCATAAACCACACTGACATAAAATGCTTTCATTTTTATTTAAACACACCAATATTTTACTTAAATGTTGCATTTTTCAGATAATTACATAAAATATCTCAAATTCATTGTTTAAGCTTTGCCAAATAGCATACTTTCAAAGATTATTCTAAGTTAATACTACAGTTAGTGAAAGAAATATTTGAAAGTTACTTATGCAACTCTGTATAAAGCTCTATTAATATCCTTAGCATTGTCATACTTAATAAAAATAACCTTCAGCTTCAGTATTATAGTTTTGTTGGTGATATTTAGAGAGGATCCAAGAAGTCAACAAATCATTTAAGTGTTCAGATTGCTAGTGTTATTGAATTCCTACTCCAAGCCTAACCTCTGAAGATAGAAGCAAAACTGTTAAAAGTTGGTAAATAGAGCTGGGCAGCAGTGGCGCACACCTTTAATTCCAGAACTAGGGAGGCAGAGCGAGGCAGATATCTGTGAGTTCGAGGCCAGCTTGGTCTACAGAGTGAGATCCAGGACAGGCACCAAAATTACTCAGAGAAACCCTATCTTGAAAAACCAAAAAAGAAAAAAAAAAAAAAAAAAGGTTGGTAAATAGAAAACAGCGAGGAGATGGCGGGGGGGGGGGGTAGAAAATGAAAGCTCCATGACAAAGACATATTTAAATGTGGTAAATAGAAAACTTTACCATCAAAAGTCACCATTATTTTGCCAAAATGCCTGGTTTCGATCATGTTGCATAGTGTTGAAGATCGCAGTCCTCATCTGTTGTCCCTCTAAATTCTGATCGGCTTATAAAATGATTTACTACAGCGAGATTCCCTCTGTAGCGGGGGACAAGCATATAGTAGAGACAAGCTAGTCCTTGGGACAGAGAATAAGAGCATGTGGATCACAGAATGGCTGTACCCTTCAAAGAATGTGACCATTTCTAATCGGTCCCAAGGAATTTAAGCAGAATATGATTATTGTGCTGTTTTCTTTTCTGGTTTATCCAAAGGTTTTATGGTTTAATATCATTACCACTTAATTCCCACAGATACTTTTCACACAATATTTTAATGTTCTCAACAAGCAGAGAAATGTCAGTGACAGTGGAAATGCACTTTAAGCAGGTGGAGTGTTGGGATATAGTTCACTGGCACAGCACTTTCCCAGCTTGCCCTGGTGCTAAGTACTAGGGAAAAAGAATGTGGTAAGCATTATTGAAATATCAGAAAAATTAATGTAGATTTGAGAGAAACTGACAGTAGGGTTTGATTATATTGACATATGTTAAGTTAGCATGTGTGTGAGGTACATGTGTATGTGCACACCTATGTACAGCTGCACTTACCCCTATATGCATGAATGAAGTCCTATATTGTAACATGAATCTTAAGAGGGCTTATAATAAAAAAAAAAAAAAACCCAGAGCCAGATATTTGGGGTGAAAGCTGAAACATCAGAGAAGCAGAACAGCCAGCCACTAGCTTACCTCTATGAAATCCTCATCCTCAAGAGAGCAAGTTCCTATTTCCTCACACCTTATATGCCTTTCTGTGTCCTGCCACATTACTTCCTGAGAATAAAGGCATGTG
Organism: Peromyscus maniculatus bairdii; assembly: GCF_049852395.1. Taxonomy (NCBI): domain Eukaryota; kingdom Metazoa; phylum Chordata; class Mammalia; order Rodentia; family Cricetidae; genus Peromyscus; species Peromyscus maniculatus. The sequence goes on along the minus strand of NC_134866.1, from coordinate 37,840,416 downwards.
TCACCACTGTCTGGTTCTGTTTCTCTCATGTAGCCCAGTGTGGACTTGAACTCACAGAGATCCAGATGGGTCTGTGACTCCCAAGTGATAGGGTTTTAAAGGTGTGTGCCACCACTGCCTGACCTCTATGTCTAATTTAGTGGCTGGCTCTGTCCTCTGATCCCCAGGTAAGCTTTATTGCAATACACAATATATCAACAAACTATATGCTTCCCTACCTTATTTTTTTGAGAACTAGTTCCCACGTTGATCTTTTCTGTTTCTTCTGTGTTAGGAGGACAGAAATGCATTGCAGTGCCCAGCTTTAGGTATGGGTGCTTGGAATCTGGACTCAGGTCAAGTGCTCAGCCATCTCTCTAACTCTAGTTAATTTGTTTTAGAAGGAAGGGTGAAATGTTAAACCCCTGATTCCCTGGCAGTTTTCCTTGTTGGAACTACTTATTCCTAGTGAGGATGATCCATTATTCTTGCCTTATACAAATATGTTAGCGAGAAACATATATTTAACAAAACCAATATACAAATGCATTGTTTCTTCCGTTTTATAAGTAATTCAGATGACTTGATTCTAAACTTCAAGAAATTGATGAAATATGTATGTAATTATCATAAAATCATTTGTATTAGCATTCTGAATAATCTTGCATAAAACAGCATATCATCATATCTTAAATATAAAATCATTTAATTTTCAGCCCATTTTATATACCATATCAAAATTTTGGGAAAAAAGTGTGTATGCAGTTCAATAGAATAGCAGCATCCTTCCATCTGAAATGCTAAGCTACCTATCTGATAATTAGTGCTGCACAGATCACATTAACATAAATGTTGTTTTAGATTAAAATATTTCAAATTAAGTTTTTTTTAATTCTCTCAATTCTAAAAAGGACAATGTTTCTGTTTAGATATTCTTATTTTTGTTTTCTCAAGTCACAATTTAGAGATAAAATACCTGATATCAAGAGATATCAAATTGTATTCCACACCAACCTGAGTGTCAATGATGTTAAATACAGTCTTTAAAAAAATGACCCACTTTCATCTCCAGATGTCTTTTGTGAACCAAATGAGTTTTGTTATGATCTCAAAAAATAGGACCTAGCACCCTAACTGGCAAGGTGGAATTATTATTCCAACATTTTTCATCTGTGCAGACAGTTTTGGTATTCAAAAGGTCAAATATGTGATGAGTAAGATAATCAGATTCTTCCATAGTTAATCACTACATTAGGTAAGCTGGGGTATTAGATGAGCGAGAATATTAGAAGTTGAGTGTGGCTAAAATTAGCAAAATTTACCTGAAAACTTCAGCTTTGCCAGTGTTACATAGAAATTTATAGGTTATTTTGACTTGAATAGCATAGCACAGGCTTCACATTGACTTCCTTTGGCTGCATTTGCTATAATAGAGGCATTGTTGAGGTATCTACTGTATTATAGCCATCCAGCAGACATTCACATGTAATTTTCATTTTCTTGAACAGAAAACATTTGCATTTACACAGAGTTTTCAAAGTATCTGATTCTTCATAGAACTTTAAACTAAGAATTTCCCCAGCAAAATCCTAAACGAGTTAATTTACAAATTTAAAAGGTAGAGAGGTTGGAGGATAAGTGGATTATAAAATTTTCTAAGCCACAAACAATTTTCTGTTTTAGAAAATAGTTATAATAATAAATTCCACATAGTTTCTGCAGCAAGTTCTTATGGATTTCTCAGATGTGTAAACTCTCCTCTATCACTAACTGAAGAGCATGGAAATATTACTTGGATTTATCAAAGAAACAGAAGGATCATGTATATATTGCTATTAAAATATTGGTGAAAAATATTCAGTACTCTTACATTATCTGGAAATGACCCACATTGTTTTTAGTGGATAAACAGGAATAGCGTTCTTAATGTGTTATGGAATTAAAATCTAATTGGAGATTTTTAAATTATACATTCATGTTTTTAAATTAAAATATTGAATTATTTGAGGGCATTCTTGTAAAATTATAATTGCTTCAAAGGAGAAGTGGTGATGGAAAAGCATACCAAAGTTATCAAAACATGGTCAGAGCAACAAATTGCCAGAAGATTTCAATGTAAATAGTAAATTAGTTGCACTTTTAGAAATATTATTAGCATACTTGTTCTCTTGACTCCATTGTTATAGTTGAAAATGGACACTCTTTGTCACTGGGATAATGACATTGATCTTTGCTTATGTTCCTCCATAAAAGTATGGAAACCAGTTGGGCAGTCTCTGAAAATTGTTGTATTCATGTCCATCAATAGGATGAATTATTTTTACCTGATAGCAGAACCTTGCTTGGTTTATCTTATACATTCCTATTAGTTTTGAGAACTACTAGGATTTTTCTGGAAAACATTGTTATTTTCATATGCATTGGATTTTACAGGACATACAATTTATTAGAAAAGCAAACAAACAAAAAACTTATAGGAAAATGCTTTCAATTCAGGAAATACTAGTCTTCTTGTTATTATTGCAATCCTTACATGATTTAATAGTAAGAAATCAAATAAGGTATGTAGTTTTGTTCCCTGGGATAACACTAGGTGACTTTTTAACAGCTTTCCAATAGAGGAAAACACTCTATGATTCAGGATGAGTCAAGACAGCTGTTAATAGTGACTATGTTCACAGCACATTCATATGCTCTGCTGTTCTTCTGGAAAAGGAAGTAACATTTCAGTAGCGTTCTTATTTTAAATCAAGTAAGAAACTAATCTTACTTTATACAAGCATTAGGCTATCTCTCTTAAGTCCCAGGAAACTTGAATATAAACATACGCATAAAAGATTTGCTTGTAATGTATTACCACTGTGTTAGTAAGCTTCCCATCACTGTAATAAATTCCCTGAGATCTTTATCACATACATATAAAAAGTTATTTGGTTCATGACTATTCTCGTTCTAGAAGTTCTGAGTCATGATCACTCATATCCTTTGATTTTTAGGCCAGTGGAGAGATAGCAAAATCTCTGTCAAATGTGTAGTAGAAAATGAAGGGCAACAATCAGTGACCTTCTGGCCAGGAAGCAAAGAAGAGAGCCCAGTGTCCTGTGGCTACAGTTTTCCTGCCTTGCCCACAGTCAGGGCAAATCTTTGTTACTCGCCAGTTCTACAGCCGCTCAGACCCAACCAAGTAAACACAGAGACTTATATTGCATACAAACTGTATGGCCGTGGCAGGCTTCTTGCTAACTGTTCTTATAACTTAAATTAATCCATTTCCATAAATCTATACCTTGCCATGTGGCTGGTGGCTTACCAGCGTCTTCACATGCTGCTGGTCATGGCAGCGGCTGGCTGTGTCTCTCTGCCTCAGCCTTCTGCTTTCCAGAATTCTCCTCTCTCCTTGTCCCACCTACTTCCTGCCTGCCCACTGGCCAATCAGTGTTTTATTTATTGACCAATCAGAGCAACAGATTTGACATACAGACCATCCCACAGCAGTGTCCCACTCCACACTTCTGGAATAAGTCTAAATATGACTACAAATCTCTTGCCAGACCCCACATCTTCAAGGTATCCCACCTCCCCAATACCTCCCTTTGGTGGGAGCAAATTTTAATCATGGTATTTGTGGAGACATTTAATATCCATATTATAATAGCCACAATATATTTTACATATATATTGTATAGAATACAGAAGACTTTATGAGACATTTGTGAGAATCAAGAAATGCATCATTACACTGAATTAATTATGGTTATAAAAGTTTATTCATATTTGTATCAGCTTGCAAAACTTGAATCAGGCCAGTGTCTTTGATTTCTTTATTGTGATTTCAACTAATCAAAATATAAGACAAAAACAATCTTAGCATAAGGTTCACTTTAAGAAAGTAAGAGAGTGCTTCTTCTGTATATAATTACTGACCTCAGAAAGTGAAATTGTGCCAAGTAATTTTTCATATTGAAAAGGATGATGCCATTTTAAAAAAGGGGGGACCATGGAGGTTTTTGGCATGGATGGATTCATAGTTTGATGCATGGGGAACTATCTCTTACTCCATATTGGGAGAAGTGTCTCTAATCTCCCAGTAAGGGCTGGAGAATGTGTTCTGATGTTGCCTGGCTCCAAATCCAGCTTCAATGTCAAATGGAATGCATTGCTATTCCAGAGTGAAAAGCTTTCTCTTTCTGGCCATAGTGTCTCTTTATCCAGAAGTGTCAGAAAATTATTGTCCTGGTTTACAAATTATTATAGTTAAGAGAAATATAAATACCCAACACAAGTGCTGGGGAATACCAAAGGATAACTAACCATACCAAATAGTAGGGTGACACTGATGATAACAGAAAAGACTGCCCATTAAGAATTCAGAGAACTGGCTTTATCTCTGACATTTACTAACTAGATTTAAAACCTGCGAAAATGAATTCTCCACCCTGGGCTTCTTCTGCTCATCTGTGAAATGAGAGGATTGGAAACAATTATCTCCATGGTGCCCTCCAGCTCTCAATGTCTCTTTTATACTAAATATATGTTAATCTCGCTGACATGATCCAAAAGACACTTAAAGTGTCTTCTGGGTCATCTTTATGCACATAATTCATTAATGTGTAATACTGGCTAGGGACAAAGTACAAAGAGACCACTTTTCTTAGAATAACCTGACCGTTTTTATTCTATATGAATGACCTTAATTACTTATGCCAAGAATTATGTCTTAAACAAATATAATCTTTCTATACCACCCTCATGGGTGATTTTATTTCTACCAACTTTGTTTTTTAGAGCTGCAAATTAGTTGGCTGGTCACTATGTACACTTAATGATACCCAATCACACAGCCACCTGATATTTTGATCACAAAGTCAGAAATAATTAAACTAAAATTCCCCCGAGTCCTGGGAATCGGTGTCAACGTGTAGTTACAAGGAGTGTTTGCATATTTTTGCCTTTTCAAACAGGTAACATTTTAATTGGCTTTATGAAGAATCCACCACCGTGCTTGCTGGAAGTTTATTTTTGCAAGCACACTAATTACTAAGGCTGCAAAGAATGGGTTGCAGGTGATTCTGTGCAAGTCAGGTCCCAGAGTGACTGGAAAGTTACAGGAAAACTAAAGACGAGAACATAAAGAGATCAGGCACAAAGGAGCTGAAGAAATGCCTGCAGCACAAGGCAAGAGAAAGAAGTGGAGAAATCAGGACACTCTATATTTTAGGAGCATCGGGGACGAGAAATAAACTGAAAACATTAGGAAAAGCATTTCAACCTTGGGGATAATCCAGAAACACCTACTAGAATTTCTATAAAGAATGTTGCTTCCAATGATTGTGATGAACCCTCCATGACAATTTGAATTATGCTCCACATGCCCTATTTACTGTACCATGAGGGCAGAGGCAGACAAGGAGGTCTTAACTGACAGAAATGCCTGAAGGATTGCAGGCCCCTCTGACTGTGACATCCAAGGGACACAAAGTAATACTTTCAGGTCTTTTTTACTTAAAAAGTATGATGATGTATTTATGAGCACTTTTATCTCTGATCTGTTGAGCTTAGCACATTTCATATGCATTCTTGTTTGTACCTTTGCAGTAAATTGTTTCAAATTAAAATGCCCATAACCCAGGAAACTGAAATTCATTTAGCACTAGAATATACCAGATCATATTTTGCTCTTCAATGCTATCTAGGTACCTTATCATACCATTTTATGAGATGAAGAAACAGAAGATGAAGAGAGTCAAGTTACTACTTTAAGGCATGAAATAGGAAAAAGGGACAGATGCGAAATTTGAATTCACATCTCTTTCTCCAAAGGGCAAATTTCCCACCATATACTGTCTCTCCTCTTGAACATCTTAAGGGGAGCCATGGATAATGGGGTTATTCTCACCCCCTAGATATACACTGGTTCCTCACATTTTGCCAGTAGAAAAAGCTTCCCAGGTCATTTAAATGACCATTTTTTTCTTATTACTAATGATTAACAGAATGACCAAGTTTCAACTATGTTGGAAAGAAAACCGCAAATTACATTATAGGCAAGTGAGCAAGGACATGTCTCTCCTGAGATCTTTTCCTTTGAAGGGCATCTTACATCTCTCTCCTATTACTGCCTTTCACTATTTTCCTTGATCCACCACAGTTCACTTTCACTTTCACAATTTTGTGACGACTACAACTGCACAAAACAGAAATACACTTTGAAATTTTTTGATAGTGTAAATGTTAACCTTCTATTAATCTGAAATGTAGTCCCTTGCCCTCTGCATCCCCCAACCATATCTTCCAGCCACAGTCCCTTCTCCTGGGGAACTACTGATTTAGACATGTAGTTTAATTATTTTCTGGTCCAAGGTAGGATTTGATATTTTCTTTAAGTCCTTGTCTGTCCCATTTTTTCTTATATGCCAGATTTCTGAATGCATTACTCTTATTCTCAAGCTGAGCAGAATATTGAAATCATCTAGAAATCTTTAAGAAATAATAATGTCAGTAGCAGCTGGCTTTCATTACCTACATCACCATTATGCAACAGTTAATACACAGAAATATGAACAATGTTTGAGAGTCTGGAGACACAGTGAAATTGCTTTTGCCTTAAGCATTGTACTTACTCCAGGCATTTCTCAGGATCTTCGTTAAGACACAAATAAAACCATGTGCTTTTGTGACTCTTGAAGTTGTCAGAAGACCAAGTGCTTTCTGGAAGCTTTAAGTTATTATATGAACATTGTCATTACTATTGTCATTGCCCAACACCGCATTAAAAACTGACAGATTTGCAAAATTCCCATAATGCACATCTCTGCCTAAACAAAGTATTACCTGACATTTGTATAAAGTATCTTCTTCCTTTGATTTTCAACTTGAGATTTGCTTCTTTTCTGCATTATTATCTCAATGAATGTAAGACAACAAACCATCTCCAAAACATATGTATTTATAGGAAGTCAATAAAAATAAATAGCAATGGAAATTCAGATTATTAAATGGCCACTCTTGCTGCACTCAGCATTTTTTCCTTCCTCTTTCAGACCATATGTGTACAACATAGTTTTTATCTCTAATATTTTTGTGCATTTTGCTTAACCAAAAGTCCCACTCCACAAGCCACAGGGAATTTGTGTAGCCTCTGCTGTTGCTAAAAAATTCCAGTGACTTAGGAAATTTTATGATTTCCAGTTTTGTGTTTTTATGGGATTCTTATGAGTGCAAACATGTGTGTCTCTATGTCTGTATGTGTTTCGAGTACTTTTTTCTTTGCTCTTCTTATTGTTTGCTTGTTTTGTACTATTACATTTTGTTTTATTTTATTATTACTTTTTAGATGCCTGTTTGTTTTATAAGGACAGACAGAGGGTATAGATTTGGATGGGAAGGGAGGTCATAAGGATTTTGGAGGAATTGGGAAAAGAGATACTGTACCTATAATATATTGTATATAAAAAAATCTATTTACTTTTTGGGGGTCCTAATATTGCATATTTTTTTAATTTTATATTTTAATTTAATTTTACATAGCCACGGATTCCCTTGTTCTCCCCCCTCCCACTCCTCCCCCCTGCCTTCCCCCCCCAGGCCACCCCCCATTCCCATCTCCTCCAGGGCAAAGGCTCCCCTGAGGATTGAGTTCAACCTGGACTGGATCTACCAGGTTGAACTCAAAAAAATCTAATTTCATTAAAAGAAAAAAAATGTCCATAGAAATGAATGAGAAAAGTAAAGAATTCAAATGGGTACAGAATGTCAGTGGCACCAGGAAGATGTGTATGTGTGTGTATGTGTGTGTGTATATTTTACAGATAGTGTCATGCTTGATCACATTTTATGAGTCTTTCCATTTTTTCAGGCAGTGTGAGGCTAGATGAACCTAAACTAAGACAACACACACTACTATCTCTTGTTATATAATATAAAAGAATGAAAAGAAGACACATCTGTAATTATAGTAAACACTAAACTGCTCAAGAGAAGTAATTTAAAAAAACACTGAGCATCAAGAAGTATCTATATAGATTCTACTGTTTACCAAACTTTGCTGTATTTATATTTATTTAGAACATACTCAGTATTTCTTACTATTAATTTTATTTTAAAGGTTCACAAGAGCCATAAAAGAGTATACAGTGAATATCTGAATGCAGACAGAGCCAGCTTCTGCAAAGGAGAGGCTAATGTCTACCCGGGAAAAAAATCACACTCTTGGAAAGAACACCAGACTTTTACCTTGTAATATTTTCTGTTGTAATTTTTCTGCTTTTATGGGGATTTACCAACAAGGCCAGTCCAATATCTTCAGGCCTGAAAGAATCAATCATTGTTAGAGAGCCTGTGTGTCACTTCCTACTTACACTAAAAGAAAATAAAAACAAAGGTAAAATGAAAACAAAGGACTAAACTGTGACCAGGCTACTTTACAACCATACTTTTATACTTGGGTTTTTACTTTGATTTTTTTTTTTCCTATTTACTATATTGGAAGTCAAAATCAGAAGACCACTCATGTCTTTACTATGTAACTTAATCTTTAATGACTATACTGTTTAGCTCCTTCTGTTTCTATTTGTTTGTTTGTTTGTTTTAAAGCCCAGTCACAGTTTCCCCTCCCCTCCTCTCCTCCCAGCCCCTCCCCCCATCTCCCCTCTGTTCCCATCCCCCAATCCACTCCTCCTCCATTTCTGTTAGCTAAAGGGCAGATCTCCCACAGATATCAACCAAATATGACATAACAAGTTGCAGTAAGACTAAACACCTCACAATGTATTAATGCTGGGCAAGGTGACCCAGTGTGAGGAGTAGGGTACCAAAGGCTAGTGAAAGAGTCAGCGACAGCCCCTGTTCCCACTGTTAGGAGTCCCACAAGAGGACCAAGCTACACAACTGTAACACATATGCAGAGTACCTAGGTCAGTCCCATGCAGGCTCCCTGCTTGTCGGTTCAGTCTTTGTGAGCTCCTATGAGCCCAAGTTAGTGGATTCTGTGGGTTTTCTTATGATGTCCTTGACCCCTCTGGCTCCTACAATCATTTCCTCCTCCTGTAGGGTTCCCCAAGCTCTGCCTAATGTTTGACTATGGTCTCCATCAGTTTCCATCAGTTGCTGGATGAGTTCTGTCTGATGACAATTGGGCTAGACACCAATCAATGAGTGTAGCAGAGTATCATTAGGCAACCTTACACTGATATTTTTTTTCCTCTGGTCATGTTTTCTTCTAGGTCTCTGGATAGTCGTCCAGCCTGTGGGTCCTAGTGCTCCAGACAGTGTCAGGAGTGTGTGTATTCTCCTGGCATGGGTTTTAGACTAGACCAGTCATTAGTTGGCCACTCCCTCAAACTCTAGGCTACCCTCACCTAAGCATATACCATTGATAGGACAGATTGTAGGTCTAAGATGATGTGGCTGGGCTGGTTTCCCACTCCCCCCACTTGAAGACTTCCCTGGTCACAGAAGACGGCCAGTTCAGGCTATGTATCTGCTAATGTTTTAAGAGTCTTAGCTGGGGTCATCCTTATATATTCCTGGCACATTGCTTTGCATCAGATTTTTACCTGACCCCCAAATATCCCTCCTTTCGAGTAGACTCTTTCAGTCCTCTTCCCTCAGTCCCCACAACCTGATTTCTAATATTCCCACCTCTGTCCACCTGCAGTCTACTCACTATTTAGTTTCAAAATAACCAGAAATTCATTTATCATGGAAGTTAAAAGCTCCTCAGGTAGGAATGATTGAAAGTATAACTTATAAAAACTTCTTTGCTCCCAAACCATTAGAAAGAATACTTGGTAAACTGGTTTGCACAAAAGCCTAGTGTTTTATACATAAGAATGAACTCCTTTCTTTGTAACGTCAGAATTAAATCAGACACTGTGAACTGTATAAACAAATACCATATTAAAAATATTCCTGATAATAAATAATTGTTTATAAATTAAAGATTTCTTGAAGAAGAAATCAATGAATTTTACTAAATGAAATATGTGAAACTTAGTTAATAAATCATATTTTATTAAACTTATAGTAATGTATTATTATTAGCATCTGATGTGAATGTTTGTATACAAACTCAAATATTGTAAATTATATTTTAATGATTAATTTGATTCAGCTAATTAGGTCATGTAAACAGAGTGTATTATATATGTACGGGTTGTCAGAAAACATTTATTTTAACAAATTTTAAAACTCTTAAAAGAAACTTTCATATTTTAAAATATTTTCATAGTATAATAAGCAGTGATAACCAATAATCATGAAATACTAACCCAAATGTCAGTCTATATGATAGAATGTCCCTATCTCTGATCATCACTAATAACCATCATTTTAACTGAGACATGGCAGACATTCTTCATTTTCATTTCCCAGATGATGAATAAAAGTGTTGGTTCTCATTCAGTGACTATCTAGGAACTTAATATATGCAGGCATCAGAGAAGATTCAATGGTAAACATGTCAGGCCATGACTTTTTTACTTTCATAAAATTTCAGGTGCTCTGATGATAACTAAGACACAAAGTCAGCACTGTTCTTAAGTGTAGAGCAAATATGTATGTGCTGTAGAGAATCCAAGATATGCCTTGGTGTGGCGATTTGAGAAGTGAATTAAGGGATACTTTGGACATAAAAGCATGTAGTTGAAGAACTTTCTAGATGGAGGATCCAGAAATAGCTGAGTAAGAATATCTGAGTTACTTGGAAGAAACAATAATGAATGTATAAGGTGCAGCAGAATATCATGTAGATGAGAAAACTATGTAGACTGAAGCAAATTGGACTTTATTCTGAAAGCAACAAGAAGCCATTAAAGAGTTTTAAGGACAAAAGGGCAGTAAAATGACCCTTTTGAAAATAGTCCCTGTCCAAATCATGAAAATTAGCTCAGAATTGTAGCAAGGCATGCAACAGAGACACTGTGCCTGTAGTTAGAAAGTTAGCCATGAGTTTAGTGCCAAGATAAAGTGGCTTTGACTAAAATGGTGGTAAGAAAGGTACAGATAAATAAAGAATCATTGAAACTTTGGCATGTATGATATAACATGATTTTTACATGTCATATTGAATTGAATTGAAGAAATATATAATTCAGGGACTTGGTGTTTTAAAAGGATATTATATTCTGCATATGAAAACAACTTAAATGTGGCTAGGGATATTAGCATATTGATAGAGCACCTGCCTATCATTTTCAAGGCCCTGGGTCCAATTCCAAGGATCACCAAAATTTAAAAAAAAAATGTATTTTAAAAATAATCTGAAAACATAAAAAAATGTGACTTTTTTTCTTGTAATGCTGAATGACTGGTATTTACCATGCTCCTTATTTCCTGCAGTGATCATTTTAGTTCTATTTTATGATTTGAGCATGCAAAAACAGTGTTACACTTAACATTGACATTTTCACTTACCAGTACCACCCACTTTCAAATCATCACAGCTTGTTCTGCATTTCTTTTGCATTCAGCATTGTATACAAAAAAAGGTCAATAAAGACATCCTGAGGCTAAACCCAGAATGAAAAATCATTTTCATAAACATCCAAATTTCAGGAATATACTCACATCTTAGAGCTATTTTAAAATTCCATTTATTAGTATACTTTAGACTAATGTAAAGGATGAAATATTTGAGATTAAAAACAACTTCTAGGAATTTTAGGAAACAATTTAGAATGCATGGGAAATGCAGGAGAGTATATAGAAAAAGTAGGGAAAATGGGAATGGTCAAAAAGAAATACATAGAAATGATATGTTAAATAAATGATCAATCAAGGCTAGCATAGATGGTTTAGCTCAAATTCAGAGGCTTGGTATCCAATTCAAGTTGTTCAACCTAGGATTCTATGAATATATCATCAACAAGATTGAGATGTGAAATAGCTTGAGGATTCCTCAAAAAAAAGTTAAAATTAGAACTTTTATGAGCTGGGGAGATAGCTTAGATTGGTGAAGTACTTGGCAGTACTGGAGGATCCCTTGGGCTTACTGGTCAACCACTTTAGCCAAATCAGGGAATGAAATTTTTATTTGTCTTAAAAATGAAAAATTGAGAGCTATTGAGAAAGACATCCAACAGCGACTGCTGACTTTCACAAGTATGCATGCAGATGGCTATGCATACTTGCATCCTTGCATGCACATGGTATGCACACTTGCACATGTATTCACCCTCCCACACAAATTAAGTTTACATATGTTCCAGACATATACTCCTTTGTATATACCCCAATGAATCATAGACAGCTTCAGATAGAGAAACTTGAATTTCCATGTATATCTTGACACTTTTCCCAATAGTCAAGTTAAGAAACAGCCCAGATGGTCTTCAACACATGAATGTGTAAATAAAATGTGATATATTCACAGTGGGGTTCTACTCATCCATAAAGAAGATTGAAATTATATCATTTGTAAGAAAATGGATTGAACTGAATATAATCATATTAACTGAAATAGTGAATCTCATAAAAAAATCAAGCATCACATTCTATCACCTGGGAGCTAGTTAAAAGAAAAAGAGAATGAAGTAGAAAGGGAGGCCATGTATGTGGAAGGGAACTAGAAGAGTGGGAAAAGGTAAAAAGAGAAGAGTGGGATAAGTGTGATCTAAGTATGCATGCATGAAAGTTCCCTAATAAAACCCTTTGCTGTTTATAGCTAATATATTTGGTGATATGATTGCAAACCTAATAGTTTTCAATGATTCGTGGCACTTATATTCCACATTCCTTTTCTTATGTCTTCCTTGGAGGGTTTGTTCAATGATGCCAACATAGGTGTTGTAGGTTGCAACTGACCACTGACCGGAAATCTTCTAAAGGAACCACAGTGGCTATCACAATACATAGAGTCAGGAAAGGGTGAGTGAGATTGAAGTTAGAACTAATCATGCAAATTACAATGTGATTTAAAAATCCAGCACACAAAAAATGAATATCAATATCATCAAGAGTTGCACTTGACTTTGTGGTCAATGTTTACTTTGTTTAAAACAAAGGAAGCATTATGGGTTTTGAATTTCAGTTCTGAGTATGGAGCTATAATTATCTCTTAGAAGCAACAAGTTAGGAAGTAGAAATGAAGGAGGCAATTTGTAACTTTTTATCTATAACCACAGTTCTTTAAGAAGTAAATGAAGGTAGATTGTTATGTAATTTTACAGAAGAGATCAAGGGAAGGTTTAAACACTCTGTTCATAATTATAGAGTGTAAAGGAAGATTTGAGATATGGAAGATGTAAAAACACCATTTTATGACAATAAACCAATAAATAATGCCTAAACTTTATCTATATAAGAAACAGAAGCAAAGCATCTCCAAACATGAAGACTGCTGGGATAGAGGATGGGCTACTACTATTCATAAAAAGTGCTCTTTTTATCTGGCACTGAGTAAGTTTCAAAAATGCTATATTGCTACAACTAATACAAACATGGATAGACTTTAATTTTTTAAATCCATGAGCCTGTGTAAAACTTTGTACATTCAGTTTATTTCATTCTCCAAACACCACTCCATGTCTTCTTCAAAGTCTGATTTTTGCCCACTGCCCTGCACCCCTTTTCTTCAACTATCTAATTATTGACCACTCTCCACTTAAACTCTGGATTCTGTCACTTACGTTTTTTTTTTATTCTCCTCTCAAACTTATGTAGTTATTATCCATATCCTTAACTTGAACCACTTCCCTATCTCAGCTGCTTTTAAAATGCCACTTCTGTTTTGTACCAGCTTTCTCCTCAGTTGACACATCATCCTTCGGTCTCTTAGTCATCGATGACGTGTGTATTTCCTTCTCTGAGTGCCTGACCTACATATAAGCATGGCCACGTGCCATCAGCCACTTAAACTTAGCTTTCCAAAAACTGAATTTATTTTTCCTTGCTCACACTCAGATATGCTTCCTCATGTCCTAAGATAACCTGTACTTGTCATAGAGATGGGACATTGGAAATTTAATGTTTGTTAAACTTCAACCTGCTGTGTCCTAAATGTAGATTTCGGATTCAGGAGATCTGGGGAGAGGTTACAAATACATATTTCTAATTTGTTTTCTAATTGCTAGTGGTGTTTGATGGTGTTTTAACAATTGATCCAGTACTGTGGAGATAGATCATTAGGTAATAACTCCTACTCTACAAGAATGAAGACCCCAGTTTGAATCCCTACCTCTGGCATAACAATCCAGGCATGTGCTGTAATCCCAGCCTTAGGGAAGAGAAACAGGTAATACAGAGGGCTCACTGACCAGCAAGACTAACTACAATGAGAAGTTGTCATTCAAAGAGAGACCCTGCCTAAAGGCTGTAAGGTGGAGAGCAATAGATAGACACTGGACATCCTGATACTCACAATAGTACACACACACACACACACACACACACACACACACACACACACACACCTATGTATGTGAATAGATTGTTTTCCAAATAAATCATTTCGCAATTGTTAGACAAATAATTACTAGGCAAAGTGAATTATTAAAATAAATAATACGTACTAAAAAAACAAACAACTCAATTTGAGTAAGCTATAATAAATATCTCTGCTGACTCCCCACAGGAGATCTTGCCTTGGAGGAGTTGGGAATGGGGGGGTAGGTTGAAGGAGAAGGCTGGGGGGCTGGAGGAAGAAGGACAGGGGAATCTGTGGTTGATATGCAAAATGAATAGAAAAATCTCTTAATAAAAAGGGGGGATAAATAAATGTATAAATATCCATATAATGTTGGATCAATAAAATAAGAAGTCATTCAACTGACTACCATCTTAAGTTAGTAATCTGGAGTACAGAAAAAGTGACATTTGAGAGAAAATGTAACTATATTTAACCAAGACAATAAAATTTTTATGCATAATGCTCTCTTGTAGCTGAGTGTCAATTTTCCATTCCATAAATGGACAAAAAAGCAGATATTTTCCTTATGCATGTAGGCTTAACAAATAGGCATTGATTTGCTCCACCAAGTAAAGTAATACTACTTTTTTTTTTTTCTGCATTTCACCTGCCTGAGAAGCATGGCAAGGAATAAGACATGTAAAGTATCATATGCTTCAAGGTTACAGTTTTAATGTTTTGAGCAGTTGGGCACCAGTGCATTATGGAATGAAAGCAGAGATGACCAAAGAAAGAATGAAACCATGATTGGGCCAGCATTAATCACACATCTGTGGTTACATATTAGTGAGTGTAAGAGTCTTGGAAGCCAACCCTTTGTTTATTTTTTTTCTAATGTAAAATATTTTCAGGACTCACTGGACTGCAGACTATATTCCACAAAACTTTGTCTAAAATTAAAGGACACAATGAAACTGCAGAAAGACAATGTTAACAAGGACACAAAATCCAAGAGCCCTTCCACAGCATAAATTCTCCATGAGTTATTGGAGAATGCCTCCCAAAGTTTAATGCATGAGAATATCCATTTTTTTATAATCGAGGCTTGCTGAGTTTCTGGCGGCTTAAATGCCAAAACACCATCTCCTGGGGTTGGGTATGCATCTCTAGTAAGGAAGCTACAATCAAGATTATCCCACAGAATTCCAAACCTTTTTTTTTTTTTGCCCAAGGAAATTTCCAGAAATAAAGACAGCTTCTAATCTAGCTACCTACATTATCTTGCATAGAGTCTGATAGAGAAGTCACTGAAACTTCTGTGCCCCAACAGCTTGGAGGAAGGAGGAAGAAGAACAAATCCCAAATCCTTTGAAGGAGGCTATCAGAGAATATACAAGTTTGATGTCTCCATCAAAGTTTAATGAATATTTTCCTCAACTATTAATCAGTTATACACAATGGCAGTGAAGAGTTGACACATAAGATCAAAATGTTATGTCATGTTGCTTCAGAAGGGTGGATGCCTTCTGAATGCATGCAGGTTTCTTGGCTTTAAACATTTCAAACAGGCGGCTTCTCCTCCTTTTCCTCCTCCTCCTCCTCATCCTTCTTTTTCAATGAAAAATGGTATAGTTATTGAATGAAGAAATTTTTTGTGAGAAAGTGATATTTCAGTTTAGGGTAATAGTTGACAAAACTGAATCTCTGGATAAACTATTAAAGGATTTCCTGTTTTATGTAGGAAAATAGTGAAAGACTGTAGTTACTTGATACTTAAAATTTCTCAGTTAGTGATGCTTGCCATCAATCACTAATTGCAGGTTCAGTAACTGTGTGTACCCAATAAAGAGACATAGACTTTTCAGCCAGGACTCTCTCATCAGAAAAAGATAGAAAACATATCATTTGTGTTTTATTTAATGAAAGAATCATCTCAGTAACATTACCCTATGTAAAAACCTAATTTTTTTATATTGATTCTATCATCACTGCAGTGAAAATAATTTGCTGTTTTGGAACCACATATTGTGACACATGCCATTAATCCAAGCACTTGAGAGACAGAAGGAGGTGTATATATGTGAGTTCAAAATAGGGCTGGTCAAACCAGTCCAGGACTGCAGTGACCCTGTCTTAATAGATATAGAGATAGATATAGATAGATAAATAGAGATAGAGATAGATATTAATAGATAAATATGGATGCATAAATATAGTATACAAACTATAGTATTTTTGAATGTCTGCATTAAGAATACTTGGAGAACCGGGCGGTGGTGGCGCACGCCTTTAATCCCAGCACTCGGGAGGCAGAGAGCCAGGCGGATCTCTGTGAGTTCGAGGCCAGCCTGGGTTACCAAGTGAGTTCCAGGAAAGGCTCAAAGCTACACAGAGAAACCCTGTCTCGGGAAAAAAAAAAAAAAAGAATACTTGGAGAATGCCTCCCAAAGTTTAATGTATATATGAACCATAGAAGAACTATTCTTAAAGATATGGATTCGATGCCTGTAATTCTTCTCTTCCAATAGTTTCTCAAATATCTGTGTTCAAATGCTCCTATTTGGTGAGCTGAGTAGTTACCTTAGCAGAATTTTGTATGTGTTTATGCAAAAA
This sequence comes from Peromyscus maniculatus bairdii, assembly GCF_049852395.1. Classification (NCBI taxonomy): domain Eukaryota; kingdom Metazoa; phylum Chordata; class Mammalia; order Rodentia; family Cricetidae; genus Peromyscus; species Peromyscus maniculatus. The sequence continues at coordinate 37,823,480 of NC_134866.1, read as the reverse complement.
TAAAAGACACTTGAATGAAGACATCTTTAGGATTACATGCAATCATTAGCTTTTCCCAAAGCTTCTCCTCCCTAGGTCTTAGAAACAATCAATTTTTAGAATTAGTCCCTTAAATGAAATTGAATATCTGTTAAACTTGGCCTATAAAAATACTGTAGAACTAGTCTCCTACTGATATTCTCCTCCAGCAATCTTTGTCACTTAAGAAACTATGGTCTTCAAAGAATGGTCAAGTTTTTTGCCTCTAGATTCAAATTTTAACTAGGTTCAGATCTTAGTCAGAGGTTTAAGATACAGCTCTTTGTGCTAGGAAAAGTTACTAGACTTCTCTCTCAAATGTCAACTAAGAGTGTCTTGAGTTCTTCCACAACTCAACTAGTAAAGCCTAGAGCCCACCCCACCTCATTTTATTCTGACCTATCAAAAGCCCTTCAGGTGCCTGCCCTGAAAAACTTTCTCCCAGAGTTCGGGGAAGGCGCTACAAGCAGCAGGAATTCTAATCTTAGGAATATCAAATGAATCTACTTATCTGAGGGTATATCAATAAATCTATGCACACTATGCTCTTTCAGTCCATCACTTTATTGTTCTAAGTAGCTTCAGCTCTGCCCCAGATCTCTCTGCTGTTCTTTTTTTTTTTTTTTTTTTTTTTGCTGCTTCTCTAAATCTACAGCTTCTTTTCAGCTTCATTCTTAGCTCTTCTCTTGCCTGACTCCTTATATTTCTAGCAGGAGACTCCTTGCAATCCTCAGAAAAATTTCAAAGCCCTCAAGGTCATAGCACATTCCTAGAACAGAGGACAAGGAGCCATTACCATAGTAACACAAGGTTCCAAGGTCTCAGGACCAGAGGAGAAGGCTCAGTGACCAGTGGGACAAACTGAGACATTGCTTTTTATCATTGCTTTTTATCATTGCTTTTTATCAGAAGACTTGTCAAGTGAAGAATAAGGAGGCTGTTGTTAGGGTGTTTTGTGTTAGTTGCCTTGGTGAGACACCTGTGACTCTGACCTTGTGCATAACTGTAAAGTTTCAAACTTATGATCTATATACAAAATCCTTTACTCTAGTTTGGACTTGCTTTGAGGTAAAAATGAGCTAAATTTGTGCAGTTTCTGTTAGACTGAGGAGAGATTATTACTTTCTGTGTTAGTCTGAGCAAAAGGAATAAAGCAGACTTTAAGTGTCCACAGTCTCATGGGACAATGGATCCGGCTATGAAGCATGTCCTAGTATATTTTCTATATATCAAAATGATACAGCCGAATGAAAAGCCATCTTCCTGACCACCCACAGATATATGTGCCCATAAGATTGAGATGTAATCATGAGATTACACACACACATTTTATGAAAATGCATGGTAATGGGGAGACATTATAGCTGTAATTGCATAAGAAGTTTACAACAAGAAACAGCCAATTCATTCAAAAGGCAATAACTCCAACACACCTTGTGTGATGGCTGAGTCCTCTACCAGAGCCCTTGGTTCTGATAGGTTGACCTTTTGAACAATAGTTGTCCCCTGCTGTATACACCCACGGCCTTTTGCTACCAGCTGCTCTTAATACCGGCTCCATCATTTCTGTCTCAGAGCTACAGTTCAAAATTCACCCTGAGCTCCTGTCATGCCTTTTCTCCACATCTCATTCTTTTCAGGATATGGTCACCTACATAAAATGCCTTATACAGTATGACACCCATAAGCACGTTAGACCTTGGTGCTCTAGTCCCTGCCTCAGCAAGGATTTACTCTTTTTATTACAGAGTATTCCAGTGTTATTGAATGTGGTGCAACAGCACATAGGATGACTTCTAGCATGGCCTAACAGTGTTTTCTATTTTTTCCTTCGTTTTTAGTATAAGCAAGTGGAACAATACATGTCATTCCATAAGTTACCAGCTGACATGCGCCAGAAGATACATGACTACTATGAACACCGATACCAAGGCAAGATCTTTGATGAAGAAAATATTCTCAATGAACTTAATGATCCCCTGAGAGAGGTAAGATTTACTGTCCTTGATATGAGTGACACGCTATTATCAATTATTTCTAGTCTTCTAGGCAGTCCTTTAGTCTGTATTGTAACTTATTTAAAAGCATAATCAGAACTACATGCTAATACATCAATGGTTGCCTTTATTCATCTCTTTGTTTCTTCCCTTAGAGACTTCTAATTATTTCAAAAAGAATATCAGAGAATCATTCCTTTACGACTCTTATTCAATTTACTGTATTCATGACTCTCAAAAGTACATTCTGCCTCTTCGTTGTCCCCATGTTCCCAACATCCCATTCTTTTATGCTGTCCTTCTTTTGGTTTGAATTTTTGACAGTTTATCCTTGCTTTCATACATTTTCTCTGCTCATCCTTGGAATCCTGATCAGGAGATCCTAGCCTGCTTCCAGTAAATCAGCTCTTGGTATCTCACGAAGATATTTTTGCGGCCCCAAAAGGCACTCTCAGCACCCTCTTCCCATCCCTTCCCCAAACCCTCCCCTCTGCTACCAGTCACTTCACTCCTAAACCCAAATTGGATGCTCTTGATTCCCTCATTGAATAGTGCTTGGCTCTCAACTTCTCTTATTACCAAATTTCCTATAGATTTTCTGTGTAATGGTTACATTGTGGTGTGATCATCAAGTATTTACCACACCTTGTAGCCCTTGAAAGTTATCAAAGCCATACTGGTAATGAGTCCTTCTCTAAACTGTTGAGAGCACTTTGTTACAGTGCTAACAAGACACAAACCCTGATTCCCCTGCTGAGCCTCTTTACACAGAAGCATTCACTGGAGCTCTGGGGTTTCATTCCTTGACTCTGAACTTGTTTTCTTTCATTTATTTTATTATACATTTTTAGTCTAGGCATTTTAATTCAAATTCTTTTTCATGAATTTCATTTTCTTAAAAGCTTTGCTATATCCCCTGGCACCATGTAAGTTATGTAATGAAGTCATTATCTTCCATCAGTGAAACACTCAACTCTTGAAATCTTTCTGAAATTTTTAGTTATTCTTTCAGGTCACTTTGAATATAAAATTTGAGATCTATTTTAGACCTTTTTTTTCAACTTGTGCACATCCTATCTCTAGTTTACATTCACAGTACATCTCACATGCATGCCTGACATCCTCTTCCCCATGGCCACAATCTGAAATTTGCACTTAGTTTTCTCTAACCTTGAGTCTACTTTCTCTTTATTGCCCTTAAACCAACACAGATGCTACGAATTTTCTTGTGTACATGAGCTATCATTTCTCTGCTCAGGAACATTTGATCTTTAGGTTATGAGTTCAAGCTTTCTGAACTCCGGCTCCAGCTACCTTTGGAGTTTTCGTTTCTGCGATCCTCTTGAAAAGTGATCTGTACCCAAGGGGGACAACTTGTTGTCTTGCATCATCATCAATAATAATAATTTCTCACTCTACATAGTATGTTTTCCAGAAATGATGCTCATTTCTTGATAATCTAGTTCCAGCAATACTTTATCACTCCCTTCTTTGATACAAGGCTAAATCTAGTATTTCTTTTCCATGAACCCAAGAGCACTTAGTTAGAAATTTTTATGTACTACTTTCCTATTGCTTTTTTTTTATTTTTCTCCTCCTTTGCCTTGAAATTTCTTTAACCATAAGTGTTCTTTTGTCTATATTTTAGTTTTTCCCCTTTGTTAATATTCTTCACACATTTAACATAGAATAGCAACAAAATATTTTCATTTCAACTTTTCTCTTTTATAACCATCTCTACACTACAGTTGTTACATCCTCTAAAATTTATTTGTATTGTGAAAAGCTATAAAATGTGTGAAAGGGTTCTAAAAATAAAATAAATATCAGCTATTATGTTGTTATAACTTGTTTTTTCTTCTGCTTCTTAATAGAATTAGAATGCATAACTCTTTGGGCTTTGTAAAATATAACTCAAATGTATTTTGTATTTTTACTATTTAAGAAAAGCATTCCATTTATTTTGTTTCTTAAACCGCCAGTTGTGTTTGCTGGAACACTTTCCTTTTACTTCTTTTCATATCCAAATCTCAAGACAATTGAGTCAGTTTAAGGTTTTCAATGGTCTCAAGTTCAGAGATGACCCAGGCTGGGTCACAGGAGAGAGACAAAGGCACTCCAAGAAACAGTGACAGAGGCAAAGAGAAAGTTCAAAGAGAGGAAGGTAAGCTACAACTCGGACTTTAATGCACAAAGGCCAGAGAAAGGTAGGATCACAGCCTAAGATGTCCTGAAATAGTGCAAAAAGCTAACAGAGCAAGTGCAAAATGTACTTTAAGAAATTTCGCCCTATATGTCATAGTCCATTTTAATGAAAGCAAAAGAAAAAAAAAACCCTCAATGTGTTGTGAAATGACTAGAGATTTTCTGGATATGATGCTCTGTGTGCTTTCCTCTTGTCATATCATGATCTTCAGTGAAAAAAAGAGTCCAGAACGAGTCCAGTATTCACTTTTATCTGTATCACCACCAACGTCCCATTTCATTACTTCTTACAATCGATTTACCACCTGGTTGTCACTTTTTTTTTTTTTTTTTTTTTTTTTTAGTTATTGAAATGCCATCTTCTCAGGTTCTTGACATCTTTTTGCCTCAACTTTAAAGTGCAATAACAACTTGGGCTTTCCATCGGCAGCTCAAATGTAACTCGTAATTGGACTGCCACGTTGACTTTAACAGAACCCAAGACTAATTGGTGTCGAGCTTTTCTTAGAATTCAAACCTGAATTGCATCTCCTGAAGGAAGTACAGCCTCCTTACCATGTCAAAGGAAACTATGGCAGAGCTTCTCCACCTTCCTAAATCTGTGATCCTTTAATACAATTCCTTATGTAGTACAGACCTCCCAACTATAAAATCATTTTGTTGCTACTTCATAACTGTAAGTTTGCTACTGTTATGAATCATAATGCAAATATATGATATGCACAATATCTGGCATGGGATCCCTAGAAGGGTTGCAACCCATGGGTTGAGAACCACTGCTTTATGGGCTGTTTTTATCTTTATATCTCTATGCTAATTTTTCACCATTAAGAAATTATTGATAAATTTCTTTTAAAAAGTTCTGATTACCTCTTTCTTTTTTTTATGCTGTTCTCTCCTCGATCTTTTCTACTTATTTTAGTTTTACTTCCATTGGTTATTCTTATCAGACATTCCGTTCTCCATACATTTTACCATCACGACTTTGTCTCTGTATAGTGATTATCATTTATGATTTTATTGTCTCTTTCATGACTGCAAGCCTTTTGAGACTAGAATCTGTGTCACAATTACATTTGTATCTCCAATGATGAGTATGTACCAGTAATTCATAGAATGATTACGGAGTTAGATGATCTTTATTATAATCGTGAATAAAAACCAGATTCGGATTCATGCCTGCTTGATAAAATTAGATTTCCTAGAAATGGAAGCACTTGCCATCCTTACAAAATGAAAACTTTTTGTTCCTCTGACATTAGAATAACACAAAAATCTGTACTTAATGCTGTAATGTGTATTTGAAGGATAAGTAGAAGAGGATAAGTGTGGAGAAACAATAACTGTCCTAGTTAGCCTGACATATCAATTTGACAGATTAGGGTCATCTGAGAGGAAAACTTCCATTGAGGAATTGTCTACATCAGATAAGTCTGTGGGCATGACTGTGGGCATTTGTCTTGTCAAATGATATAAGCTGCCCATGTCCACTGTGGGAAGTCACATCCCTATGCAAATACTCCTTAGCATGAACCTGGGAATGAGCCAACAAGCCACATTTCTTCTTCAAGTATCTGCTTGAATTCCTTGAATGATAGGCTGTGACTTGAAAGTACAAACCAAATAAACCATTTTGTCCCCAAGTCCCTTTTGGTCAGAGTATTTTATCATAACCATAGAAATCAAACTAGAACAATAGCATTAGTCATTACTGAAATAAAATTTGAATCTAAAACAATGTTCAGTCATAGCAGAAATTAGGTAATTTATCTTTGCTGTATGTTAGAGACAACTTGCTGAAACCTTTAACAAATAATTGGCTCATGCATATTATTCAAGTCTCGATGTTAATGCTAATTTATCAAAGAATCCTTCCCTGGGCAATTCTTCCAGATCAACTCCTCTGTAACTACTCTCCATCACATTTGCTGTGTGCACATCGTGTGCCTTGTTTTCTCTTAATGTTTACTTGTCTGCTCTCTCTTCTGTCACACAATGAGTTTTTGAAAAAGGACCCCGTCTTTCTTGATTCCCTCACCCTCCCTAATCCTACATATAACTTATATTAATTAATTATTTGGTAAATAAGCACAAATAAATATGGATCGCATACCTGGCAACTCATCTCAGAGAATCATTGATTGTCAGTGTAGCTGGAGAATTTTGTCTATAAGAGAGTGGCATTTGGAGGAGTGAGAACAGCACTTCTAGGCATGGCGAGCTTCATTCTTACCGCCTAGTATCATTGTATATTTGATAATGGCCAATATACTTTTCCTCACTATTTGCAAAAATATGCTACGGTCTGTATTCATTTGTAACTGTGTTGCAATACGTGCACTGTTTGCAAGGTAGTTCTGTTTTATTTGCAGCCATTTTATATTCTAACTTTCAATGTGCTATGGGTTAGTTGTTTAACAAAGAGTTAAGGAATAGGGGTAGGGAGTGACTATCAATGGGCACATTATGGAAGGTATATGAATATCCTTTCTGCTCACTGTAATCCAGTAGCATTCATGAAATACATGAAAGATATCACTCTTCCGCCAAATTCAGATGATGGTAACTGACAGTTTGATTTTTAACTTTATTATGACAATATAATGTTTGTGGATGATATTGCTGCCCTTATTAAAGAGGTCTCATACACTTCTTTTTCATGCTGTTATATGGGCACATGCTTAAAAGATGTCTGTGTATAGGCAAGAGTACCCTAATCAAACTGAAACTGCTAGTACTTTAATCTTAGACTTTTCACACACTAGAGCTTGGTAAATAAATTTATACTGTTTTTAAGCCAGGAAGTCTGTGATGTTTCTGACCACAGCAGCCCAAATTAACTACTCTAAACTAATCACCATGCAAATCTGCACAGAAAATGCTCAATGAATCATCAAGCAATTGTTGGTGACTGGCCCATCCAAAGCCAGGTAGTGACACATCCAGGACATTGGAGATTCACAGGGGAAGAGGTTCTTGTCAGTTCAGCACTGGCTAAGCCTCAGAACCTGGACACTGAGCTCTAGCAAAATCTTCCCTGTTGTGGGAATGAAGTGATTACGAATGTGTCTTAAAATCTCCCTTCATTTCTCTGTGAGCTAACATAGTGTGGCTCAAAGTAGAAGAACAAGTACAATTTTCTAAGAAAATTTCTTTAAGTTGGTACCCAGAAAATTACTATCTTAATTCAGGAAATTTATATTGTGCTGTATTCACCATTTCTCCTGCCTATAATCTTGGTGCTTTGCGGGTATGCCTAGTCAAAATTACATGCTTGCTGACTTAGGAATCTGTGAGCTATAGGCACCCCCCCACCCTCCCAGATATCCAGACATATGCTGGCTTTCTTTGTCTTAGATAGTCTTAATCCTTTGTTGGCACTTGTAATTATATATGCTCTTCCCTCTCTGTAAGAAATAGTGAGTGAACACAAGCTTCTGACAGGCAGATTAGGACCATGATCGACAGTACAGTATCATACCACTAACCAGCACTAACTAAACGGGTGGTTTCAAGCTATTTCTTAATTAATTTGCCATTGCTTTCCTCATGTTTAAATGCAGAGGTTGAAAATATTAACTACGCCACAGGGTGCTGTTAAAACTAAGAAGGCAAAATATGTAAAAGATGAGGAAAGTGCCCAGTACATAGCAAACATATATATATATATATATATTTTAAATATTAAATAGTCAAGTAATTCAGTGCAGACTAGCCTATCATTGTAGCCTTAATGGCTTTTATGGTTCAGTGAAAGACATATTTGAAAAACATCAAGTATAACTAACTATATGTAAGGCACTGAAAGGGCGATTCAAAGTATTAGGACAACATGCAGGAGACACTGAACTAGACCTTACTGTATGTCCCATTTCTTTTGGAAGTTATTCAAACAATCTGCTAATAGCTCTCCCTTCATTTCAGCTTGCAGCTCTCTGGAGGCAATGCCCCAAGCATCAAAACTTGACACTGAAATATTAAGATCATAAGACTGACGTGTACTTTAGTAATTCCAGCAGTATATTTAAAAATGAAACTTGATTAGAAATATTCAGTGAACTCTACCCCTTGCTTATGGGTGCTTGTTGGAATGCATATGAAGAAGAAGAAGGTCTATTTTTGGCATGATTGGTCTTACCCTTATTCCACTGGAGCAGAATGGCAAACCTAACACTCAAGAAAGAGGCTACCACTCTTCTAAGCCAATCTCCAAAGTTAAGAACAGATCTATTTTTAAACAATGATGTGTGAGGAGCTGAGGACTGAAAATAGGTACAGATCATGTGCCCCAGGAGATTTTCAAACATCAGTATATTTCATTCTCGTAAGACATGAAATGGACTGAGCGTATTAGCCTGGCCTCTGACCTTTAACTTGTAAGATGGGTTTGTTACACTAGAAGGCAAAATTAGTGTGAATACTTAGTGTAATTTTGAATCACTTTTAACAGTCTACACTTGAGTACCTAAAATATATTTTAAATTACATTTTGTTAAAATTAACCAAGTAGGCTAGATGCATTGCATTGTAAAGCTATGCCTGCCTCCCAAAGTTATCATGTATTTATGTAACAGGCACAAGTAACAAAGGATGAGATAAGGAATATGATCTTCCAGAGGTTTTAATTCCAAGAACTTTTCACTGTTGTTTTTTTATTGTATTGTTTGTGTTTGTGTTTTCACCATGCATCTCTAGGTCCTATCAAGGAGATGGAAAACACTTGCACTGGGTTTTTTTTGTTTTTTTTTTTTTTAAATGTGTACAAGGTATTGACCCCGACTTGACTGGAAAGACAAATTAAGAGATGCAGTAATGCAGTTTTCAGTCTCAAAGGAAGTGCTTCCTGTATACTGGAAGAGACAAAAAAATATATATAGAAGAATGAAAAGAACAAGAAGTAAAAGCAGAAAACCATTAAGAGAAACCTTGGAGATGCAGGAAATCACCCATAGTTAATTGCTAGAGCGAGGCTCCATAGACGAAAATAGCTGACAAGAATAAGCACGTTCACCAAGGCCAAGAGCACACAGCAGAGACCTCAAAGGAAAAGGGCTGCTCTGAATGTGGAAGCAAACGCAGAATGTGAGTAGAGAAGGAAGGTAAAAGATGGAGTTCAGAGAGAGAAAACATGGCAAACAAAGGAGAAGCTTATACTAAATCAGGTTTCTATTTAGTCTTTCTTTGGACTTTTCCAAGGAAGAAGGAAACAAATTACTGAATGGGACCTTTCATTCAACAGTCATTTAAGATATAATAAAATGGCAAGTTTTAAAAAATGATTATAATTTTTTTCTGTTGAGGAAACCCATGCCTTTCATCATAACTAAAATAGTGGTGAAAATTATGTTGCATCAACTCTGGAAAAAAAATGGTTGAAAATAGGATTCAAACTAAAATAATGAAGATGGTTGAAGAACAAACCTAAGAGTATCCCAGATTATTGCTAAGAAGTCCGTGTACTCAACAGTATTTAGTAACATAATTAAGATAGAAGAAAAACTGGGCTTTGAAAAGAATACATTTTAAAGACATTATATTAATTTAGTGTGTATCTTTATGTGTGTGTGGGGGGCGTCTGTATGTGGAAACCAGAGATCAAGTTGCAGGAGTTTTCTTTTTCTTTCTGTCTTGTGGGTCCCGGAATTCAGACCGTACTTTTTGGTAACAAAAGCCTTTGTTCACTGAGCCATGTCACTGGCCCAAAAGCAAACATTTTGTATCAAGGTTCTACACTAAGCTAAATGCAAACCTTTTGTTTTCCATACTTTTAAATTAGAACTATCAAATGAGAACATCTTTGGTAATTTTTTTAGCTTACACAAAGCATATTTGTATTTTTAAAAATAGCACCTCAAATGTATACGTGAGCTACAGAGCTTCTTGTTGTTAAGTCATGAGACCAGTTAAGGATTCTCCTGTGAATGTTCTCAGCTTTTGAAGATTGCTTTGGCATCTGTGGAGCAAGGTGATTATCTTAGTGCCTTTTCTGTTACGATCACAAAATATCTGATGAAAGCAACGTGAGGATGTAAGGGTTTATTACGGCTTACAGTTCAGAGGATACAGCTCACCATGACGGAGAAGAAACAGCAGCAGGCCAAGAATGTAGATGGTGGCAGGAGCAGAAGGCTGCCTAGTCACACTGAATCTACATTCAGGAAGTAGAGAGAGAACTGGAAGTGGGGTCAGGATACAAAACGTCAAGGCCTGACCCAAGCAACCTATTTGCTGCAACAAAGCTCTACCGCCTAACACAACTTTCTCAAGTGGTACCACCTGCTAGGGACCGAGTGTTCAAATAGTATGTCAAGTGTGTGAGGAATTTTACTTTTAATACCACTTTATCAAATAAATTAAATTATTGCCACTATGTGATGGCATGCTGAGGCAGATAAATGTCTAATGACTGTGACTTGAGACTGCAAACGTGACAGAGAGCCACTAATACTTGGAAAGATCTAAGCTCTACTCTCTCAGTATTCTGATATAATGTATACATTTAAAGTCAGACATCACAAGGCTAATAAGACTGGAACACTGTGACCTGGAACCTTTGAAATCCTCAGAGTCCTTTAATATTGAGAATTTAAACATCATTTCCCCTACCCTAGTAATGCACATAATTTATGTGTTTATAACATTTATTTATGATTGCAAAGTATGAAAAATAAATGTTTTATAGAGAAGAGACGAAACTTTTGTTCCTTTGACAAGCTCCGTATAAACGTGTATGTGTTTAAATTATCATGCTTTATGAAAAGAAAACACTCAGAAAAGTGCTCGGGCTGACAGAAAGTTGTCAATGATATTATTTTTGTAATTATAACAGATATTGGAAGTCTCATTCCTGTTATTAGCATGTTTAAATGTTGTAATCTCCCAATGTGAATTCTACAGCTGACCTGACAGCAAACTGAGCCACAATTCAGACAGTTACAAAGATGAGGAGCAGGAAAATCTAGAGAAATTGAAGAATAATATCTCAAAACCTAATTTTTTTAAAGTATAAATACCAGATATACAGCTTAAATTGTAATCACAGAATTTTAATTATTATTTTTCAAAGTGAACCAAGACAAAAAGGCCCATAAAATAAAAATGCAGCCTTTTATGGGAAAGGCTTCACAATAAATTTTGAACTTTAGAAATAATATAAGTGGAAAATAATACATTCTGCTGAGAAAGGAAAAATTCCCCATGTGTAGATTAACTTGAGGAAAAATATATTTTAAACTAATTTCAAGATAACAAAACTGCATTAGTGGTCTAAAACACTAAAGAACAGCAAACAACATGACCAAAGAGAACTGTTTGATTTTATAGTATGATTGCAAAACATTATATTTAGCAATAAGATTTGCTTCCACAATCATTTCACTGAATTAAAAAAAAATTTAAGTGTCACAATAATTATATGTTATCAATTATTAAAGGGTTGTTTCAAATGTAGCATTTTATTCTAATATGGGATTTTCATTGCTTTGTAGTAATATACACACATATATTTGTACACATATAGATTATATACCACATTTGCATGAAATACATAGCATACATATACTTAAGACCTTATTAAATTTCTTTCTTCAAACAAAGTACATGTTAAAAGTTTTAGCAGACTTGAATTTATAAGCAATTTATTTATTTAACTTTAAGTAAACTCAATTCCTTAAGGCAAAATGATGTAACTTTTGTACTTAACGATGTGACAAACAGACTAGATTCTGGTTAGTTGACGGGGACTAGGAAAACTTCTTTCTTAAATTGGTTAGATAGTTTTAATTATGATGAAAACATTTCAGGTACAAGTAGTGGAGATAATTAAAATTTTAATTTATACTTGTAAACTCCATACTTCTGAATGATTAAACCTATAAATATTATGCTATGCATACCCACCAGGTTTTCAATATGCTCCCATAATTATAGCACCAATCCTACATCTCTAATCCTGATCTTCAGAGTCGTTGTCAACTGCCTGCTTTGCACATTGTCATGTGCACCTGTTTTCAGAATGCCAAATGCTTCACATTGACTGTACCAAAGCAACATATTCTTCACCTACCTGAGTATCTATCTGGAGTTCATTTCTCCCCAAACTGAAAACCTCACAAGGACTCAAAGCATGCAGACTTTTCATTTCTGGTTCAGATTCATTATCGCTGGATTGCTTGTAAGCCCCCCATGCAAGGAGCAGCGATACTGCAGTATTGGTTCAGACCTGAGAAAGGGCAACCACATTCTTGTCAAACTTACACAAACCTTACCTACTGTGTTTATTGGCTTCCATGACAAGACATAAAAAGCTAGATGGCTTAAATAATAGAGTCATTTACATACAGTTCTGGAAGCCGGGCGGTCAAGGCTGAAATAGCAGGTTTCGTGTGAGGTTACTCTCATAAAGATATCACTATTTTGACTTTACTTTGACTCTATCAACTTTTAAATGTATTTTCTCTTAATGCATTTGTAAGTGCTAGTATATAAATGTTGGAGGAACACAACTCAGTCTATAACACTGAACAACACATACAATACTTATAAAATCCTAGCTGATGTAAGCGATATGTCAGTGTTTGGCTCACTTCTTGAAGACTTAATCTAGCAATTAATAGTATAGCTAGGTTTTCAAGAAGATGCTTTAAAGGAAAATACTAGAGTCCACAATATTTATGAGCAATTGCTATCTAGTTTTCCTGTCTACTCATTGAGTTTTAAATGTATAATATGATTAACACAAAATGGAGCACTGGTTTTATAAAGAATGGCAAGGGGGGCCACATTGTTATGTGGGAAATGGCCTGTCATAAAAGCTACAACAAAGGAATCAAATTGAAAATGTGCAGTATGACTGCAGCTATGTTGAGGCAAATAGATTTTTTTTAATATAAACTAAAATAAAACTAATTTGCTAATAAAATATATAACTGGCTGGCCTCAATGCAATGGAAATCAAATAAAATTAATATTGGGAAACTGTATACAGTTTGTTATACACTTTATACACTTGTTAGTCACTCCTGTTCTATCTATAACTCTTTTAATTCCAACCATTTAAATTTTAAAGATAAATATTTCTTACTCTTATAGTTTATTGCATAATATTTGACAGTCAATTTATTTATCACTTGTAATAAAAACTCTCCTAAAAGGCAGAAGAGAATGTCCCAGTTAGAGAAAGAGCCTGTAAATATTCCATCTTAGAGACATAGAAATCACAGGAAATGTTTTTAAGAAGTGAGAGCAGGTTCTTAACTTGTCATTCAATGTCTAGATATGCTTTCAAAGCTTTTCTAAAGCAATAATGTCTTCTTGTATAGGTGATTTTCTTATATACTTAATTAAACATCTTGCAGTTTTGGAGTCAAACCATCAAATGAATGCTATTCGAGATTGTGAAAGAAGAAAAACTTTTCTTTCAAAGTAACTGCCAATCCTTTCTTATTTTAATGGAACGTAAACATAAATCACATTTCACTTCAACTTTATTCTATCAATAAAGAAACTTTATTGTGTCTTATAATTTATCTCTTGATTTTCAACCAAACTATTTTTATTATTTATAATTAACTTATGTTGAATACATGCATACATAACTTCCTCCCTCAAGTCTAGATTTAGGCTTCCGGGTACTCATTTATTTTAGGAAGCATACTTAACTATGTAAGTAGAGACTTTGAGTCATATCCCCTAAGGTTTAGATTCAGATTCTGTAAATCTGGATTGGAGCCTAGTAGACTATGTTTTAGAAAAATTACATAAATACATCTGTGAGGCTACTGACTCCCTCTAAAGAATACAAGGGATAGATAATGTCATACTTGACAGGTCATTCAAGATCCTTCTCAATTGGTGTTTGTCACCTGAGCATCATGCGTTATATGAGGGCCATACCTGTCAATGATCCTTAGTGTGTTCTGTTGATGCTTAAGCATTTTAAAGTCAGGTCTACCAGTTCTACCAGTTCAACCCATTGATCTTCTCTGTACTAAATGTCATGTTGGACAATTCAGCTTTCTTTGCAGCTCTCCTAGGGATTAAGGACTGCTCATAGGCTGCTGGTACATGGAATATCCCACAAACCCTTAACACAATATTGAAATGTTTTGATTCTTTTTTCTTTAAATTTTTAATATTCATTACTATCACATAATGCCTCAGAATCTTCAAGTAATGATCTCATGGCAAATGACATCCTTAGAAGTAAGGTCACTTAAAATTAACTTTGCTTAGCCATTGAAATATATTTGTTTATTCTTCTTGGAGTCTTAGGATCTAAATCTCATTTCCTATGACTCAAACTAAACCATGATTCAGCATTAGTTTATAGAAATTAAATATTGTGTCACCAACAGGAGAAGTCTCAATGATAGAGAGAACAATATAAGACCTCTACAGAGTGTCCAACAAAGAATTGGGAAGCTTTATGAAAGGGCCGAAGCACATACTCAAGTGGAAGAGGAAAGCCTCGGAGGGATTTGAGATACATCCTTAATGGACATGTTTTAAAGAAGTGAATACTTGCTGCTTTTGCAGAGGCATCCGGTTTAGTTCCCAGCACCCATTTGGCAGCTCAAAAGTCTGTAACTACAATTTCAGCAATTCTGACATACTTTTCTGGTTTCTGTGGGCACTGCTCACGGGTGGCTCATATGTGTGTATGCAGAGGAAACATTCATACACACAAACTTTTTGAAACTAGAGAAGGGGTGAATTATTCATGACTTAAGGTAGGGAAAGGTCAGAATTTCTAGGAATGGATTGGACTTTCCCTAGAATAAGGTTACTGTTTGCCCTTTTCTGCCCTTGTATGGAAAATTAGGATGTGGTATTACAGATACACAGCATTAGCAGGAAAGTCTACAAAGCTGATGATATGGAGATGCCGGTATAGAAGGAAGTAAAGGATAGTTAGCCACAACCTTAGCTATCCCATTCAGTTTCCTCTAGTTTCCTCTAGTTTTGAGTAGTCACGTTTTCACTGAGCTGTCACTTGTCATCCTCCTATAATACAGGTATGTGGTTATTTCAACTCAAAGTTACCATACAGCTCATTAGTGTTCCCATATGGCTCTCTAATCTACCTCACTTGTACTTTTTGTTTATCTTGCAGAATGTTTCACTGAAAGTTCATATGTCTAGAAATGCATCATTCCATTTCCTTTTAAAGTAGGGCATCAGATACTTTGTAATTCTCTTCCCTGTCTATTGAAAATGTAATATGAATCACACATCACTTTAAATTCTCCAATAGTTACATTAATAATGAAAAGAAATATAAATTTATATACAATATACTCATTTAAAATGAGATTTCAGATGCAACCTATATAAAATCATCATTAAAGTGAGAGTTTTTGTTTCTTAATGTCTACAGTACACAGTCTGTAACACATTTTTGTTTTCATAACACATCTTGATTTTGTGTGCCAGATTTTCCTCAGAAATAACCTATATGTAGATTTCATATTCTTCACAGCTGAAAGAGTGTGTTTGCCTGGCCAAGTTCTCCCAGATATGTTTTTTCTAAATAACTAAACTGACAGGTTTTGAACTTTAAACTGAAATTGATTAGAATTCAGTAAACTGAGAATTAAATTTATCAGTCACACTAGCCACATTTCAGGGGTTCATGAACTCCATTTGTCTGGTGACCCCCATGGTAGGCAATGGAGTTCTGAGAATGACCGTGTATTTCTCTAAAAACTGGCTTCATTTCCTGAATTGTATGTGATTTTTTTGTTAAATCGCCTTTTTGAGACCTATTTGGCTCATCTCTATGATTCTGTTAATGATGGAACTGTTCATTGGGTTTTTAATTATAGTTAAATGAGAAAACACAGTATTCAGAAAACATCATGTGTCATCATCACTGTGATAATAGAGCACACTTGATAAGCTGTAAACCAGTGGTTCTTACGCTCTTTCTAATAGTAGTCCCTTTGAAAAACTACTAAAAGCTACCATCTAGTCCTACAAGGAACTTAACAGTGTTTTACATAGGGTTTCTGTGGCTGTGATGAACCACCGACCAAAAGGCAAATTGGGGAGGAAAGCGTTTATTTGTCTTACACTTTCCTGTCACTGCTACTGAAGGAAGTCAGGACAGGAACTCAAACAGGTCTGGAACCTTGAGGCAGGAGCTGATGAAGAGACCATGGAGGGCTGCCATTTGTTAGCTTGCTCAGCTTGCTTTCATTCATATATATATATGATATATATATGTGTGTGTATATATATATATGTATATATATATATATAATTTTATACATCAGCCATGGATTCCCCTGTCCTCCCTCCTCCTGCCCCCCTCCCCCAATCCACCCCCCCCATTCCCATCTCCTCCAGGGCAAGGACTCCCTCCGGGGATTCAGCTCAGCCTGGTAGAGTCAGTCAAGGCAGGTCCAATCCCCTCCTCCCTTCACCCAGGCTGAGCAAAGTGTCCCTGCATAAGCCCCAGGCTCCAAACAGCCAACTCATGCACTGAGGACAGGTCCCAGTCCCACTGCCTGGGGGCCTCCCAAACAGTTCACTTTTTAATCGACTGTCTCACTTATCCAGAGTGACTGATCCAGTTGGGGGTTCCTCAGCTATTGGTTTATAGTTCATGTGTTTCCACTAGTTTGGCTATTTGTCCCTGTGCTTTTTCCAATCATGTTCTCAACAACTCTTACTCATACAATCCCTCTTCTTTCTCGCTGATTGGACTCCTGGAGCTCCACGTGGGGCCTGGCTGTGGAGGATCACCAACCCAGGGGGATCCATACCCTTAATGGCCTGGGCCCTCCTCCATTGATCACTAATGTAGAAAATGCCCTACAAGCTTGTCGGATTACAGCCCAACTTTAAGGAGCTGTTTTCCCAATTGAGATTCCCTTTTTTCAGATGACTATATATAGCTGTGTCAAAGTGACATAAAAGTAGAAAGCACACATAGTCTACTTATGTTTGTATTTATTCTCAGCAGGGTCAGGGCAGTCACCTGTAGCCTGTTTCCTCACAATCCATACACTTTTATTATTTGACTAAAACATATCATCTCTCCCCTCCCTCTTCATTGTTCTACCCCTCCCATATTGCATCCCCCTACTAAGTTCATGGTGGCCTCTTCTCTAGCCGATGTTGCTGCCTATACATGCACATGCATCAACACAGGAATACAACCTGCTATGTCTGCTCAGAATCGCTTGCATATGGAAGTTTCTAGGGCTGCATTTCTTGAGTGCTTACATTTTGTAGCTAGACAGACACGTATGGCTGGTGCTTCACACAACAGTATACCGCTGGATTTTTAAAAGAAATAAATTCTTGTCGGTCTGTGTGCTTGCTCACCGAAATCATTCTGAATCACTAGCTGTGCTTCGTGACATTTGCTTTCTCCCGCTCTGAAATCTATGCCAATTTCGTGGTGAAAAACAGGAAATGCTTCCTGTTTACCCAACATAGAAATGATCATATAAGACAAAATTAACTCAACACATGGAATAAATTTTTCTCTTAGTTTTCAAAAAATATTTTGCTTAAATATATTAGAGCAGCCCAAGGCACACTTTGAACCTCACATATAAAATACATGTAAGTATTTTGGTAAATATATTATTAAATATAATTATGAATTAAAAAAACCTCAGTAATAAATGAATCATAATTAAATAATCTGTCAAGAAGGTATATATACTACATAAAATATATTAAAAGTAGTCAAAATTAAATAGCCTGAAAGAGGCATTTAAGAAAAATAAAAGGATGATAGTTGCAATGTATAAAACTAGGAAAAACTCATGCTAAAAGTGATTTTCGTTTTTCATCTTAATGTTCAGACAATTGCAGAATATGAAGGTTTAGACTGTGGGGGCGTCTAGTTTTTGTGACTTTGATCTAGGTGACAAAGCCAAGCTGATTAAACTGGCTAATGTCTCTGAATATACTTTGATCTTGTGAACTGGGCTATGACTTCCCTCCCCTTATGTCTGTTCTCTCCTGCATATGTGGAAATATAAAAAAAATTCAATTTATTCTTGAATTATTTTCTCCTAGCCAAAAAAAAAAAATGTAAAGCACTGTATGTCAGTGGATAATTAATGAAACTTGTTTCTTTTCCCTTTCTTCTGCATCCCTAAATTGCACTCAGATTAAATTATAATGTCCCTTTTGGGATTTTACAAAAAGAGCCATATATATCTACTATTGAAGAAAAAATAAACGAAACAGTTTTTAAAGCAAGAAATAAGAAGTCACTGACAAGGCATGAAGGTGTTTGGTTTAGTCACAGCGGACTTTATGGTACAAGACACGACTACCCCCTGTTCCCACTTCTCTAACCAGCAACAAAACCAGCAGTCTCCCTCTCTGTCTTATAAGATCTTCCTTTTACAGTTCAGAGACCCGAATACAACTCCCCTATAATAAGTAGGATAGGTAAGTTGTAAAACAGAGCAAGATATTAATTGCAAATTGTGTTTTTAAAACTGTGGCAAACTGGAACACACTTTTTGTCACTTACAGAAGCAGTTGCATACTGTTTAGAAAGCATTGTTCTCAGAGAAAAAGAAGTCTGATGACTAGTCATTGGTTTGCCTTATCTGTAATCAAATGTCCATAAAAAACTCCCCAAATACCTGCATTCAAGACCAGTTTCTGGTTGTCTTTTAACTTCCTAGTTTATGGTGATTGCAGATACTAATGGTAACAGTGGTTATTTAGAAACCATCAAAAACCTTAACTATTGAAATGCCAATCCAGGCATCTCACACTTAAACCATATTACCTCCTCTTACAAGAGTGTGGTCAGTAGACAATTCAGCAAGAATAACATGAAACAGGTTTGTTGTGATAAAAGTTACTTTTTGTAAAATTCTTGAAGAGACTTGAAACCCAGTACCTTAGTTATTTTTCAATTACTGTGGTATGATAACACAACAAAGGTAACTTATAAAAGAAAGCAGTTAATTTGGGGGCAGAGAGTTCAAGAGGATTAGATTCTATGACCATGATAGTGGAGAGCATGACAGCAGACAGGCAAGCATGGTGCTGGAACAGAAGATGAGAGTTTACTTTACGTGTAGAAAAAATACATACTAGGGAAAGAGAGAGAGAGAGAGAGAGAGAGAGAGAGAGAGAGAGAGAGAGAGAGAGAGAGAGAGAGAGAGAGAGAGAGAGAAGAGAGCGAGCTAATTGGGAATGACATGGGCTTTTGAAATCTCAAAAAAAAAAAAAAAATCCTAGTAGCACACTACTTCAATAAGGCCATACCTTCTAATCCTTCCCAAACAGTTCCACCAATTGGAGACCAAGCATTCAAATTTATGAGCTTGCCAGGTGGTGGTGGCGCACACCTTTAATCCCAGCACTTGGGAGGCAGAGCCAGGCGGATCTCTGTGAGTCCAAGGCCAGCCTGGGCTACCAAGTGAGTCCCAAGAAAGGTACAAAACCAAAAAAAAAAAATTTATGAGTTTATGAAGGCCATTCTCATTCAAATCACCACACTCAGCAAGAACATTAATTCTCAAAAATGAAATTATCCACCTTAAAAATGTCCCTAAAGATGTCCAATTGATATTTTTGAGTACAACTAGTCCAGGCTAGTTGATGAGAAAGAAAATGAGACAATAATGGTAGCATTCTTTAATAGAACATTCTAGGGGATGAAGTTTCACTTGCTACAGATTGACCAACTGTCCTTTGCAATACTGAGAAAGGTGAAGAGGTAATAATTAAGAATCTCTAGGTCTGTGTGCCTTGTTAATGTCTTTAATTTCCTAGAAGGAAGCTATCCTGTCTTCTGCACGGTATAAAAATATAGAGCATGTTTGAGGTGTGATTTAGCAATGTTCCAACAGCCTCATTTGTTAAGAGCACTCTGATTCATTTGTGCAATCATGGTAATTATATTTATAGCTATCATTCTGAAAACATTTTAGAGCTATGCTGTTTAGAATAATAATAAGCATGATAGTATGCAAAAGAATCAGATGTCTTGCCAAATGCAGCGTTCAACAATGATTGTTATCAATATAGTATTACATTGTGCTTTCTGTTACCATTTGGGATTATTTTAAATGGAATTGATTTTTTAATTTATGCATAAAAAATACAAATTATAGATGTTCATGAGATATTTAACACATCTATTTATTGTGAACTCTTGAAAATAAAGGTAAACATGCCTAGTTTCTTAAAACATTTGTTTTTCTATAGCACAACCATTCAAAATGATTTATTCTAGCTTTCAGAAATGTACGGCATATTGTTATTGTCTGGTGGAATCACACACTAGAATTTCTTCATGATAACGAACCATAACTTGATATCTCGAGCTCAACCTCTTATTATCACTCTTTCCTTCTCTCTAAGCGTCTATGAAATCAGCTGTTTCAGATTTCACATCTGAAGGAACTTGTGTGGCTTGTTTCTTTCTGTGCTTACTTTGTTTTTAACATAACGGTCTCTGATAACATTCATTGTTACAAATGACAGAATTTCACCCTCTTTCTTGACTGATTCATGTCCTATTGTATGCATTTATAAAATTTACTTTATTCAGCACCT
The DNA here is from genome assembly GCF_049852395.1 of Peromyscus maniculatus bairdii. Classification (NCBI taxonomy): domain Eukaryota; kingdom Metazoa; phylum Chordata; class Mammalia; order Rodentia; family Cricetidae; genus Peromyscus; species Peromyscus maniculatus. The sequence continues at coordinate 37,802,712 of NC_134866.1, read as the reverse complement.
AGAAATTTTTACCGATGCCGAGAAATAAATCAGGCAATTTTGTAAAATAACATCAAGGAATTCTGTTTTGGCTTTGGCACTAACATATTTTTCCAGATAGAGCTTTTAAATGCTCTAATTTTGTTAATACTTTCACTTCATTGTGTTTCTACCTCCTATGAGGAATGACTTCAGTTTCTATGCTTCTTAAACAAGATTACAAACTCAACACAACATATATATATATATATGTATATATATATATATATATATATATATATACATATATATATATATATATGTTCTTTGATGGAAGATACCTTGATGCTAGGTTCTTTTATGAAGAAGCTAGAAGACATGTCATAATGGTAACATTTCCATTACCATTGCCTGTTCTAATGTTTGCAATAACACACTTATGATATCCCTGTTTTAGTATAGAAAGACACAAATATTTTTAATCAGAGCTAAAATCTGCAAAATGAAGCCAAACATGTAGATCTTCAGACTGTCTAGACAACAAATAAGAGACAGGGAAAAGATAGATGTTCTCTCTCCAGCTCTGGCTTCAGTGGGTGATTCGGAAAGATGGTTTGTTCTTGCCAAGCAGAAATCAGATTTCATCTACAATCATTCACTGGTTGCCTTTGGTAACATCTGCTCTCCATTTTTTCCACTCTAATGTGAATGATACTTAAAAAATAAAATGCAAACCGGCTACATCTGTTTTCTTCTTCTTTTATAACTCCTGCTAGTGGGTACTGGGTAGGCTGTTCAGCATCATGAAATACAGGACAAGCAGCATTGCACCTAGGAGTTACGGGACTTTAAGTTGTAATTTCAAACACAAAATAAATCATTAGGTTAATACAGTTGCTATTTTATTATTTAATTAATATATTATTGAATATTTATTGTATCTCTCTGCTACACCAAGTGCTGGAATGAAACTTTAGTACAAATTTAAAGAAAACTTATCACATTGGTGACATATGTGGACTACAATTTCCATGTATTTTTATAAACGTAAATTAACCATTATAGTGTATATACATGTTTTTAAGGTCAACATATACTTTTCTCCCAGATATGACTCAGTTTCTTCTTCCTGTGTGCTTACTCCTGCCACCTTTAGGAAATAGTCAACTTCAACTGCCGGAAACTGGTGGCCACGATGCCTCTTTTCGCTAACGCGGATCCCAATTTTGTGACGGCCATGCTGAGCAAGCTGAGATTTGAGGTGTTCCAGCCTGGAGACTACATCATTCGAGAAGGCGCCGTGGGGAAGAAAATGTATTTCATCCAGCATGGCGTTGCTGGTGTCATCACCAAGTCCAGTAAAGAAATGAAGCTGACAGATGGCTCTTACTTTGGAGGTTAGTAAACATGCAGGGTAAGATAAATCCGACATCTCGGAAATGTCTGTCCTGAGGCTTTGGAGGCCTCTCGGGTTTGTCCATTTGGGATGTGAGCTTTTCTTTGAATCCTTGCAAAAGCATTTGGGTCACAAGTTCCATTCAGGTGTCTGTATAGTCATGTAGAGTTATACATATCCTAATGAGGGGAGAGTTGTAACCACTTTATCTGGAACCAGACAATACTGGGTGAATAGCCAAACAGTGCATTTTCCCCCCTCATCCAAAAGTCGCCAGAGTGTTCAATGCCTCTTTTCATATCAGTTACAGGGGCCTCCTGTATTGCCCTATCAAGATTTTGAGTGTTTGTTATTTTGTGTCTACGCCTTTGTTAATATACACAAGAACTTTCTTCCTTAGCTTTTGAATGCTTGATGGATGCAGTGAGAAAACAAGGAAAGGCAGAAGTCTGTCTTTAGATGTACTGCTGCAAGTTGTTGTCACCACTGTTGTTCACATATAATTGACAAAATTCATGGGATCCCCTAGTGCTAAGCAAGGGAGAGAAGTTCATACTGTGGTTGGGCAGTAACTTATGACACTGAAAATTCTGATTATTTGGTTTGTTTCCAACATGGTTATAGTAAAATGCATGCTTATGTTTGTATACGTGCACAAAAAGTTCTATTTAAGAGAACAGAGCTACTGTCTAAATATGTTTTTAATTAATTTATTTTTAAAAAGTTTTTTTCATTTTACGTACCAATCCCAGTTCTCCTTCCTTCTCCTTCTCCTTCCCCATACCTGCCCCCAGTCCCACCCTCCATCCACTCCTCAGAGAGGGTAAGGCCTCTCTTGGGGAGTCAACAAAGTCTGGCATAACAATTTGAGGCAGGACCAAGCCTCTGCCCACCTGTGTCAAAGCTGAGCAAGATATCCCTACTCTAGGGAATATGTTCCAAAAAGCCATTTCATGCATCTGGGATAAGTCCCGGTACCACTGCCAGGGGCTCTCCAAACAGATCTGGCCACTTCTCTCTCACCCACATTTAGAGTGCCTAGTTCATTCCCATGCATGTTCCCCAGCTGACAGGCCAGAGTCCATGAGCTCCCAACAGCTTGGGTTGTCTGTCTCTGTGGTTTTCCTCATCATGATCTTGACCTCACTTACTCCTGTGATCCCTCCTCCCTCTCTTCAACTAAGGTCTAGGAACTCAGCCCAGTGCGTGGCTATGGATCTCTGCATCTACTTCCATCAGTTACTGCATGCAGGTTCTATGACGACACTTAAGGTAGTCATTAATGTTATTGTAGAGGAAGGTAAGTTCAGGTACCCTCTCCATTATTGCTATGGGTCTTAGCTGGGATCATTCTTGTGGAATCCTGGGGATTTCCCTAGCACCAGGTTTCTCCTAGCCCCCTGATGGTTCCTTCTACCAAGATATCTCTTTCATTGCTCTCTCTCTCTCCGTCCCTCCCTCTACTCTAAATATTTTAAGGAGAGTGTGTGATTAATGTGTGACTAGCTGATAAATAGTTGAAAGAAAACTTGGAAAGGAAAAATTTAAGGCTGATTTTGTGGGGCCAGTAAGATACCTCAGCTGGTAAAGGAGTCTGCCAAGACTGATGGCCGGAACTGGATGCCTGAAACCCACATGGCAGAAGGAGAGAACCTGTGACTCCCACAAGCTGTCCCCTGACCTCCACCCATGCGCCTTTGCACATACATGTCCCGTTCCAATAAAACAAATAAGTGAATGGAAACTAAGATAACGATGAGTTTGTGTTAAATTACAAGCTTTGCAAATTCCAAGCCTCTTTTTATTACTTTACCATTAAATTTAGTAACATGAACAGGGTTTTCTGCAAACGATGGATGGGAATGGGTTCAACCACTAGCAAAGTTAGCATACCAGTGAAGGTCACTCTGTTGAGACACAAGATCAAGTCCTGTAGAAAAATCATTTCTCCTACTGTATGACTTAGTGATGTTGCACCTATGTCCACAAGTAAGACTTAGCTATAATTTTGCTGTTACTGTGATAATTTGTAGGATTTTTCTAGGTCACTTTGGATATTAGTTTTTGCTAATCTTTTAGGCAAATAATTACAACTTAATCCAAATTTTCCTAATTCATACCTTCTCTCTGGTTTCTATCTCCTCCATAATGCCACCTTGCACTCAATCAATAACATTTTCTTGTGCTCTCTTGTTGAAGCTCCTTAGATTTTATGAACTGAGCAGTTTTTATGTGCTCTAGGTCCTCAGCCCCCTTGAAGTTGTTGGATAGTTCTCAGCATTAGAGTGTGGTAACATGTTTTGTGAGGAAGAGCAGGACAATAAAGCTCCATTCTCGCCTGACCATGTAATAGTCATGGAGCACTGTCTGTGCAGCTTCCTGCTGCAGGTATTTGGTTCAATCATGGTATTCTGAGAAGAAACTTGGTTCTCTCATGTTCTTTATTTATTTACCTTTCATATGAAATATAATCAGTCTAATATACTTCATTGCAGGGCTCAGGTTGCTCAGATGTTTCTTCACGTGGTGTCTATGTGTCCTTTATAATGGGTTTTATTCACTTTTTCTTTATTCTGTTTGTGTTCTGTTTTCTGTTTAGTCTGGAAAGGACTCATTGTGAATATTTTTATTTCAGTTTAGGGTCAACCGTATATCCTAAGGGTCCTTCATTCAGTGGTTGGATACTAGTGTTTAAATCAAGATTTTGTTACTAAGAATGTTCATATTACTTCTCTGTCATTATATCTAAGATTACTTAGCTAAATAAAGCAATGCTACACACATCTGCTTGTGGACAGACACACGCATGCACACACGCATGCATAAACACACTATCCTATATTTGTACATATTTTTTTTTCTATAACCATCTGCATCTATATAAAGCTAAAATGAATTCCTACTAATGTTTTCCAATTTAATCCATTACCACATGGAGTAATCTGGTCCAGTCCAGTTTTCTTTCTTTTTATTTATTTATTTATTTTTGCTTTTTAAGACATTCTTTCTCTGTGTAGCCCTGGCTATCCCGGAACTCACAGAGATCTGCATGTCTCTGCCCCTGGAGTGCTGGGATAAAGGCTTGTGCCACCATTCCTGGCTTCCAATTTCTGTTCTTATTTGTAACTCCTCATTCACTAGCCAGATATCCCTCTTAAATGTATGTTCAATTGGGTGTACATGTATAATTATAACATAATAGACAACTTGCAGGTCCCTGAGAAACAACTTTTATCAGCTAGAGTTCAGTTGTATGTATATACTTGCCTCGATTCTTATAGACTCCATGGACTTCCAAAGGCACTGAGGTCAGTATCTTATTTTTCTGTCCCTATCAGTGACACTGTTTTATTCAGTCATACTGCACTGTTTGTCACAATCTCCATATCACCCAGTGTCTTAGGGTTCTGTTGTGATGAAATACCATGACCAAAAGGCAAGTTGAGGAGAAGAGGGTTTATTTGGCTTACACTTCCACATTGTAGTTCATCATTAAAGGAAGCCAGGACAGGAACTCAAACAGGACAGGAACCTGGAGGCAGGAGCTGATGCAGAGGCCATGGAGGGATGCTGCTTACTGGCTTGTTCCTCTGGCTTTCTCAGCCGGTTTCTTATAGAACACAGGACCACCAGCCCAGGGGTGGCACCACCCACAACGGGCTGGGCCATAACTGATCAATTACTAATTAAATGCTCTACTGGCTGGCCCCCTGAATTTATGGGGGGCATTTTCTCAGTCTAGAATTCCTCCTATCAGATGACTATAGTTTGTGTCAAGTTAACATAAACCAAGCCAATACACCCAGCTATGTTCTGACCTCATAAATTGCTTTTCAGTTTGCATATAATAAAGCTTACTCTGTGTTAAAGAAATTCATAGATTTTCCACAGATGATTATTGTCCTGTATATACCATTATTTTAGTATCAAACCTTATTGTTCTTTAAAAAGAAACAAGACAGAAATCCCCTGTGCATTGCTGACTTGGTCTTGTCACTTTCAGAACCTACAAGTACTGTTATATTTAAATTAAAGCTCCAATTTCAATTTTTAATTGAAATTATTAAGGAAATTGAAGTTTTGAGGTATTCACCTTTTATGAAATGACCTGCATATAATTCATATTAGTTACAGGAGTTCTGTTACTAGCTTTTTTTTTTTTTTTTTTTTTGAGTTTTGCTTCCTGGGCTATCTTGTTTTCTCCATGGAGAGAAAATTTGTTCTGCACTTTCTATGGACACATATGTAAATTCCTTTTTACTGCCTTGTTTAGTTAGCTGGCATTACCAACACTATGCAGTAGGAGGAACATTCTGATCATGATACTCATTGGGGAAGAAACGATCTACATTTTTACCATTAAACATAAGACTATTTGAAAGGTGTTTGGGACTTTTTTTTAAAGTTTCTTGATTATATTGAGGGTACTCTACATAATTATTTTAAGTAATAAATTGAATCTTGATCTTGTCCATTTTTGTCTGTGTGATTTAGAATAAATATTTTTTATTTTCTATTATTTTATTTATTCTAAATAAAATAGAGCGCAGTTTCCTTTCATTCCTTAATTTGTTTCTGCAGTTGATTACATTTGGATATTGAATTTTGATCCCTATTCATAAAAGTAAGCTTTTGATTATTGAAGCTTATAGAGGAGTTGGATTGGATTTGCTTAAAATTTGTGATTAATTCCACAAGAAATATTGCTCTTTTCTTTTTCTTTCCCTTAATGTATTTTTTGAGCTTTTAATTAGGCTAATTCACACTTCAGAAAATGGATTTATGTTTCTTTCTCTGCTCCTGTTTTCTGAAGAATTATTAACACTGCTTCTTTAAATATATTGTAGATTTCCCTAATGAAAACATTGGAAGCTAGGATTCATTTTTGCAAGGTTATTGCATATTTATTCAATTTCTTTATAGCAAAGATACAATGTTTATTCAGCTTACCTATTTCTCACTGTGTAAATTTGGTTAGTCTGACTCATCTACAACGTTATTCGGTGTTCTCATCAGTACATGGTCCAAATAAATGAGCATGAGACAGATGCTCGATGTCTATTGGGCAAATTTATAGGCACCAGAGATACAGAAATGAGTAAAAGAGATCAAGTATCCTACAGTTATCTAACTTTTAACTTGTGGTTGTTTAAAGAAACTCAGAAATGACTAAAATTGTAAGCTGTTCTATTAGATGACAAAGAGAAATGCTTTGGGGAAAGTAAAGCAGAGAATATATAAGAAATGCCTCTCACCTCCTACAGTCACGTAAGGAATTACAATGTGGGCATGTGGAATTAATGGAAGTTCTGGAGTTCTTAGTGAGTAATGATGGTAAACACAAGAACAGACTAATGATAGTTGTTCTCACTGCTCAGGTCAGATGGATGGTGATGTAGTGAATGCCGAGGCGCAGGTAATAAGGTACTGTGGGAGAAACCATCTGGCTGATAGAGAAGAAGAGTTACCCAATTCCTTCTTGATTCCTCTTTGGAGATAATTATATAATCTTAATTTTCTTTTACAAGTGAGGAAATTGAAAGGCTCTCAGAAGACACCCCAGTCCTCTGCTTCTCTTGCTTTTACAGTCTTTCTGACCCAACTTCCAAGAAGTTTCCTGAGCCTTAGGTAAAGGGATTGTGTTGTGGATGTATCAACTGGGCATGGGAACCACATGGTCAGGTGATCTTTGTGTTTTGACAAGTTGTAGGTTTCTGTAATAATTTCCATTTGTTGGGAAAAGAAAACCCCTTTTTTATGAGGATTGAGTGTTTTACTTACCTGTGGATATAAGAAGCATTAACAATGCAGCTAGATTGCAATGGTTTATAAAAGTAGGTACTTCTCTAGATTCTATGGCCTCATGAGTCATCAGTAGTTAGACAGGTTTACAGTTCTTACTAAACATTGAATTCCTTCTGATTGAATGGGTCTTAAGCCCACTTACACAGCTATTGGTTACTGCCAAGATATAAGTGCTACCTTTAGGTATATCTCACCACACTACTCATTGTGTTTCATATATGATAGGCAAGCTACACTTATGAAATCTTAACAATGTAGTAGCCTAAACAAGACCTAAACAATTGCATCAGTTGACATGCCAGTGTGGATGGAAGAAATAACATGGGGATCCATCCGTAGATGAAGAGGTACAAAATATTAATGGTAACAGAGAGAAAGAGAATCAGCCTTCCTTTGGGATAAGCTCTCTAATTTGTTATCCAATACCAAGTGATTGGTCCTAAAAGCATATACATAATACATATACACATAGATGCATACATACATATGAGCAATAATAAATGTTTTCAGTAGGTTTTATATGTATATGTATATATAGCAATAATAATAACTGAAAAATAGATAATAAAATAACAGAGAAAATACATGAAGGTGTAAGGAAGGCTTGGAGGCAGAAGGGGAACAGTGGAAAGGAGGAGCAGGATATGGTAATTGGGGACTGAAGACAATCTGTATATTATATACATTTATGAAATTTCATAATGCAACTATTTGCTTTGTACAATTAACAAAGGCTAATGAAAATGGAAACATAAATCAATAAATAACGCACAAAGGAACTGAGGCTCCTATCAGTTAAACTGGCTGCATACCTGGAATGAGACAAATCTTGGCTAAGCATTTGAATTTCAGATGTCTGTGTGTTCTGTCTGTAGCACCTTTACTCCAGAGGGGCATTATTATCCTCCAGGCCTAGGATATTACAGATGGAACATTTGCACAGGTTTCACTTTTTCTTCAAAGCTGTCCATTATCCTTTTATGCCTGCATTTGCAAAGGCCTTTTGAAATCTCCTCTTAGGTGCTATCCAGTCTCCATTAAAGTAATCATACTGTTAAAATACTGTCCCCAGAAGAAGTAAAACCATTAAATACCTCATTAAAATTTTAAATTATCTATCTCTGCACAAAATTTTCATGATTTTAAAGAAAAGTTGCCGTATTCCTAGAATAGTGAATTTAGTTATTGGTATGAAGTCTATTATTATATGAACTCCAGACCAAAGGACATCTCAAGTTCTACTGCCAGCCCATGAGTCATAAGCTCTTATGTCATGGCAAAAATAAACAATACACTCATGAAGAAAATATTCTCTTTAAAGATTCCTCAATACTGCTTTATAGTATCCAGTACTATGCTAGAAATTAGAGGATACAGTATGACTTTAACATACATCTTTAGAAATTTTAAGCCCACAGTGTATTCAGCACACCTGCTGTTTTAAGGCATACAGAAATAGGATGGAAAAACCAGAACACCAGTAATCCTTGTCATGGGGACCTGTCCTAAGTTAGCAGAGGACTGAAATCTCTGAACTTCATTCCATCTCTACTCCATTGCATTTTTTAAGAAGTAGGTACTAGTTTTGGAGAAGGTGTGAAGAACCTGTTGATGGTACATTCACAATTTTATTACTTCAAATTTCACCCTACCTTTACCAAGAATAAAAAAAAAAAATCAGTGACAAAGTGATTCCTATTTTTGTAGTTTTTGCCTCACTCCCCCTTTAACCCTTTACTCCAAGCTAAGTGAAATAATTGTTTCCAGCCTGGTCAGACAGCTCTGAAACCTCTTTTTGAATGTCCTGGCCTATTTGGAAATAAATCAAGGTTTCCTTTATGTGGGTTCTCAGCCCTGTTAATGAAAGACTTAGACTCCCCATGGGAGGCCTTACCTTCTTGTAGGAGGAATTGGGGGTGGGAGGCTGGAGGGTTGGGAGGAGGGAAGAGGGGAATCTGTGATTGGTATGTAAAATGAATAAAAAAATTTCTTAATAATAAAAAAACTATTTAAAAAAGACTTAGAAAAAAGAAAGAAACTCAAAGACCATTTTCTATTAGAGAATGAGGGGAAAAGGAACAGGGTAGGCAAACTGAAAATCTTGGCAGCTGGTAGAGAAAGAGATGGAGAAGAGAAGGGAAAGCTATGCCTTTTAGTTAGAACTCAAGAAAGCAGACATGTTCAACCATGAGGGCCAAGAAGCAATTGCAGAGTGGACAGGGGGAGTGAAACTGGGAGGGTGAGAAAGACCAGAGGGTGAGGAAGGAGACAGCTCATTAAGAGAGAGAAAATACCTCCCAAGTAGGAGCAGAGAGGTCTAGAAGAATGAGGAGGAAGCTCACAAAGGACAGGTCACAGAGTGTGTGACCCTCTATAAGACATTTGTATAGCATCCACAGCTCCTACTTTTGTATGCCATAGGCTTTTCTCACACCTGCTGTGTTCATTACAAGAAGCCCAGAGGAGACATGGCTTCCAGTCTTTCTCTGAAAGCTGATCATGAAGGAGATAATTATTCCTCCCACATTCTTAGAATGCCATTAGGTAAATCAGCTTTCCTAGGAGCTGGCTGGTCTCCTGACCTTATGACTGACAGGGTCAATTGGATTAACATTTAAGGGAGAGACAATACTATGCAATGTCCTAATCTTTAAAGCACATATCATATATCCACCAGGACTTAACTTCCATTCTTCTGACTAAAAAGTAGTAGCTTTCCCTTAATGGATCTCAACAAAACTCATATACGCCCATTTATCCAGAGTGTGTTAAATCTTAGAGAGGGGCAATTTTAAAGCTTCTCTTCTAGTGTCACCAAGAAAATGGCAAACAGGTTATGAGGGTAGGGTCTCAATAGCCTCTAGGCTGATCAATGCCTCTCTAGCTACCTAGCATCACCTCCTCCAGAGTGGAGACCTGAAAATCATTTATGAGATGCTTTTAGTAAATCTGGCTATTTCTGAAAAGTAAGAGAGTGATAACAGAAAACCTGTGTCCCTTAAATTGATCCATCCTGTCTGGACTCTGGCAAAGCAGATCTGCACATAGGATCAAAGAGGTTTGTGGCTTCTGGCCAAGATTAGGAACAGAACCGCTCATTTCCAAAGTCCTTACCCTAAAGATTCATGACCAGTGTCTGTCTTATGTTCTCATTAATTAGATGAAGAGAATGTTAACCATCATCTACATCCTAATTCCAAAGTTCTATTGTTTTATAAAGTCATTTATAAATGAATCTGTGAATGAAAGGACCAAATCTAATGTCTGATACATTTATCAGGATGAACATTATGACATTTTTTTGAAGTAATCCTATCTGTATCAAAAATAGTATAAAAGGAGGAGAGAAGAAAGCTTTAAAAGTCCATATAAACAACATGGAGTTGCTCATAAGGAACTACATTTGGAGCTTTTTAAATTAGCAGTCAAAGCCAAGTTTTAATCCCATTAAAAATCTCAATGAGGCAAGGATAATTTCTAAAAGTATAATTCTTATTCATCCTTATTGGTGCAACATATCTTTCTGGAGTTCCTAAATTTTAATATTCATCAATAACTGAGGGAGGGTAATTTTTGTTTTGTTTTTTTGTTTATTTGTTTTATTTTTACTGAAGTGAGTGGTTCTATAGCAAACTGAAATAAGCCTAGCAGGTTATGGTTCAGTTTAGAATACAACCTTTTTTGAATATTTAAAAAATATATTTTTTTCTCTCCATGGAAAATATAAATTGATGTTTTGATTATCAGCAGTCCTTGTTGTTTATATTTTGTTTGTGTTATTCAAATGCTGAGTTTTGTAATCATATGCTAACAGTATGCCATTAAAGGAATTTCTGTTGATGAAGAGCAGATGGAAGATTTTATCCCCCACAAAGAGAATATGTGAGGCTCAGGAGGTAGAAGGAAACATGGCTTTCAGTTAAGCACACTGGAGGGTAACCCAGGCAGAATATACACCATTAGGGATCGCCTAAGAGAAGCCCACCTCTTGGAATGACTTTTTAAAAGATTTCTCTGTGGAATAAACCTGAATTTGAGATTTGAGAGTAATCAATAAGTCCTTATTCACATCCAAATGTCAACTCCCTGGGCCTTGCCTGTGTCACACCATTTCTAAGAAAGGCTCAGACTCTACTCTAGGGTTTTGCTCCACACGCATCTTGTATCATTCTGGCATGTGTCTAAATCAGTTGCTATGACTGTCTCTCAAAAACAATAATATCAGAAACCTCAGACAATGGCTCCCAGATTCTGGACAATCTGACCCAAACTAATTTCCTGAACTATTCTGACATTTCCCCTCAGAAACACTTAATCCACCGGTTCCCCCTTAAGCATGGATAGCCCTTGTGGTCCTCAATCTGCTTTTGGAAGTGTCTCATCTTTTCAGGCTGTGGCATGTTCCTCATCTTTGTAAGGTATGACTGACGTGTTGCCTTTTTCACCCCTGCCCAGGGTCTTTCTCCTGCTGCTCTCGTAGCACTTGAGCTACTCAACTATTTATTGTTTTATGTTACTCTCGAGTGCTAAATTAAGAAATTTGAGTTTAAGATCTTTTTATCTTTTTAACTTAAACCATGGAACCAAAGCAAAATGCCAGATAGTCACTAACCCCAAGATTCTAGGACTGTGAGTGAATGAATAAGAGATGGTTGGGCATGTGGACATATTTCAACTTGACTCCACTTACAGCCTCATATTTTCTTCTTTCAAGCCCCAGAACTCAAGACACATTCAAGTAACACATTCAGCATAGCCACGCTCTGTGTAAAACTATGTTTTTTATCTTAAAAAAAGGAAACCAACACAAAGCAAATGACAAACTGAGTTAAATGAAACTAATGGAAGTGCATAATTTCCAATTCACAGGTAAAATTTATAAAAGTATTTTCTAGTTTTGAATTCACCTCACTATCTTAAGGATCAAATAAAAGAGCTCCATAATTTAGGACAGGAGAATCAAGAAACAATGTTTGTCCAGAAGAGTTTTCTATGAAATTAGAAATGTGTAATATCTACTGCTGGTAATCAATGATTAGTCACTGATCACATACAATCACTTCTATTAACAATGCACATTTAATAAAGATCATGCTATTGTTTTGTTGATATCTTCATTGTTAGTACCATAATTTTTACTAGATAAACATATATGCCATCAGATCCTATTTTGAAACATTTTGAATGTAGTTTTGGAGTAGTTGTTTTCCGTTCATTTTTATTGTTGCTTTGAGACATGATTTCATGTAACCCAAGCAGATCATCAATTCACTCCATAGCTGTATTCTGATTCTTGTGTGTCTGGATCCCAAGTGCCAGGAACACAGTTATGTATCACAATGCTCAGCTATAGAAGAACATTTTTATAGCATTAAAAAATTCTCAAACATTAATAAATGCCTGTCTCCTAGTTTATTTTTAAATTTGTATATAGTTGAATTTTCAACTCTAAATGTCTGCTTGCCTTTCTGACATGTATAAGTTATTTTAAAAAAAACATCATTAGTATAAGTCAAATAATTTCAATCCATATTTGGTAATTCTAAGCATAAAACTCACTAATTTTGAATGTTGATGCCCACTCCCCCTGATTTTATATAATGAATCTCTAATCTTCAAATGATGATATTTTGTGACTTTGGCTTTTACACAATAAGGCTTTTATCTTTTCCATGATATGAGGACACAAAAATGGTACTCTGCCACCTGCAAGATGACTGTCAGAATAATCTGAAAATGTTGGCACCTTGATCTCAGACATCCAGCCTCCCATCCGAACTGTATTTCTATTGTATATGCTTTGCCCAGCATCTGGCTGTTGCTATAGCAGCTGAATTGGAAGAAAATGATGATAAGCAAAACAGTAAGATTCCTTCTTGATCCCTTCTTGTTTTGTAGCCCTGTGCCTTGGCTTTGCAGCTTGATTTCAGAATCTCAGCACAGGTTTGCTGATGCAACTCTTGTTCTCCTTGACAAATCCCTTCGTCACCTGCCACAGCTGGGTGTGACTGATGAGCTAACATGGGGGAAGTAGTGTGAGTTCTTCGAATAAGTTGTGAAAACTATTATTCTGTTGTGACACCTCTTTAAAGACCCGTTATCCTGCTCTGTTATATTTGTGGAATCAGAGAGAGAAATTAGGGGCCGTATCTGGAAAGGTAGCTTCCACAAAGTGTGTAAGAATGGCAACTTCACAAAAGGGCTCAGGGTTAAATTTCACTTGTAATATACCAGTGCCTCCTCTTACCTTTTTAATTCCACACCAAATTTCGAGACAAAGGGAAATGAAGTAATGATATACCAGTGCCTCCTCTTACCTTTTTAATTCCACACCAAGTCCCTAGACAAAGAGAACTGAAGTAATGATCGCCCTTCACTGTTATCTGTCAAGGCACTAAGTTTAGATTTGGAAGCAATGAAACAGTCTTTGAAGCCGGGCGGTGGTGGCACACGCCTTTAATCCCAGCACTCGGGAGGCAGAGGCAGGCGGATCTCTGTGAGTTCGAGGCCAGCCTGGACTACCAAGTGAGTTCCAGGAAAGGCACAAAGCTGCACAGAGAAACCCTGTCTCGAAAAACCAAAAAAAAAAAAAAAAAAAAAAAGACTTTATCAAAATGACATTTTTCAAGTAAAGAGTACACCAGGTACTGGGATCATCGGCACTATGTAGTATTTCAGTTTAACACGTTCTTAAGGTGTTCTTTAGTAAGGAAATGAAGAAACACTGGGAAATGTGTCCATATGTGTTTCCGAGACTTTTGTCTTTGGCTCATTTTCTTTGTTTGCTTTACTTTGTTCTAGGTTGTTTCTATTTTATTTTATTAACATGTTTAGATACCTGTTTGGTTTCTAATGTGAAAGAAAGAAAGGGTGTGAATTTAGGTGGGAAGGGAGGCTGCGAGAATCTGGAAGGCGTTAGAGAGAAAGCAGTCATCAGATTATAGTATATGAAGAAAGAATCTGTTTCCAACAAGGAAGCACTGCTTGTGAGTAGAGCACTGATGTGGGACTCTGTTGTGCGAGGAGGATCATTTGGAAGGCAAAGCAGGTGCCCCGCCGAGCGGCACTGCTGGTGGACAGATGGCCAGTTTCGCACTGTGTCCTCATTTCAACTCTATCTCTAGCCTGGGCCTTTTCCTGTGGCTTTCCACCTGTGCTGACAGTGGAGACTTTTCATCATGGCCCACATTATACGTGCTCTTCCATTTAGACCGCACTTCACCTTTGAAGGTCCAACTAGCTCCAGACTTGCGCCGGTGCCATCGATTGTCCTTGGTAGTGCCCGTTTCACCTGTTTGAGGAGCTTCGGCCCATTTTATTAGTTGATGGTTTCTCTCTCATAATATTCCAATTAAGTTAGCAAACTCTATATTTAGGATCAAATCTATAAAAAGATTAGGAAGCAGCATGATGTGGCGGTATGCTCAGCATCCTGGCTCAGCCTCCGCATATCCAGGCTCTAGTAACGTGGCTGTGGAGAGGAACTAACTGCGTCTCTCCAGGCAATCTGTCTAAAGGCCAAGAGCTCAAGACCATAGCCTGTAAAATGAGGTTATTAAGTCAGACACCTCCTACAGTGCCTTTGAGCTGAACAGTTCATTGGAATGTGTCATTTGGGGGAAGTGTATGTGCTTGGCGACCTCTTTAATTTTAGGTGTCTAAGCATGTAAAATGACTTCTGACCTCTTCTAAGTCTGCATTACTTTTTTTTTTTTAAGAAAATCTGCTTTTTCTTTATGACATAATTATTCAGGATGCTTTATTTAGGCCAATCATCTAGTATTTTCAAAAGAAATGGGGTAAAAAAATAAAAAATTCTATGCTTTGAGGTTCTTAAAATCTGTTGAGAGGGAGGAGGATATTAGAGGACCTGGGCCTTGGAGAACACAAGGTAGGTATCTCCAAGACTCTATTTCCATATTTATCTATAAACTTGGATTGCTGGTAATTCCTCCCACATTAGGTTTGCTTAGAAAACTAAAGGATTCAACATATCTAAAGTGGTTAAAACAGCATGTGGTTTCTAGTATATGCTGTGTAGTCAGCATTAAATATGCAAAAGGGCCAATGTCACATAAAGCAAGAGATACACATAAAGGACATTGCCAAGAAATCATTGCTCATGTCAAGGGAACAATGTGTGTATTCTCCAGACTACATTCATCCTAATCTGGTAGCACTGAAACACACCTAATTCACTGTGCAAGGTAGAAGGTGGGCTGTGTGGATGGAATAAGTTACCTTAAAGATTTTCAACTTAAGCCAGGCGGTGGTGGCTCATGCCTTTAATCCCAGTACTCGGGAGGCAGAGCCAGGTAGATCTCTTTGAGTTCCAGGCCAGCCTGGGCTACCAAGTGAGTTCCAGGAAAGGCGCAAAGCTACACAGAGAAACCCTGTCTTGAAAAACAACAACAACCAAAAAAAAAAAAAAAACCAAGATTTTCAACTTAAATAAATCTTCAATTTTATGAGTTATAATCATTTCACTACATGCGCATACACCACATATGCACACATATACATAAATAATATGCTATAGTTTCATAAAATCTAAATTCTATAAACAACTAGTCCTAAGGTACCAGATAGGATGCTAAATAATTTTATAAGTATAATATTATTCTGCCACAAAAAAAGATTTTGAAACTTTCAATAATAAAAGAATGAAATATTCATGATGAGTTAGATGTAAACAATACACACAGTGATGTAATAACTTGGTGTCCAATTAACATGTACAACTATTAATTTTTCATGTATTATTTAAAATATAAAAGATTTCATATTTTTAATTATCAGTTTTTCAGATATATTAGAAAAGAAATGAAGAATGGCATTTTTTTTTAAAAAAAGTTCCAAAATAAATTTTTCAGTTGACAAGAAGGAGGAATCTAATTCATCATTTTGTGCAAATAGGATAAAAATGCATAGAGAACAGTATTGATAGATCTCTAACTGTTAATTAATTGCCCTATCTTAAAGTCTCAGGTATATTATCTAAAAGATATTTTCAATGATATTTCATTATAGCAATTCAGAAAACAAGGACTCTTCCCACTTAGATGTTAGCATGAAACTCATTTTGTATACATGCATCTTTACACACACACACACACACACACACACACACACACACACACACTTCTCTAGCCCATTGCTAAAGTAATCTGAATTTACTAATCATAAACATGCTAGTTAAATGTGATTGTTTTTGTCTTTATCTGTGGAAATACTTCATGGTTGAACTTTCTTGTCTGGAAGTGTGAAATTGCCAACCAGGATAGTTGAACTAAGGATAATGAAATAGAAAGTGTTTTTTCATTTAAATTGAATTTTGTCACCTGTTTTATAAAGTATGGCAAACTTATTGAAATGTTTAACTGTCCTTAGCCAAGTTTAAATGCTAGAAGAATTTTTAAAAAGTGCTTTGTACTTTGTGCCATATGTTATGAGAAACACAGAAAAAAATTCATTAATATTTAGATGGCATATAATGAATAGTTCCCATAGATGAGCTGTACACTGTGTACCCTACAAAAGAAATAGGAGGTGCTAGAGATATATCTCTATGTTTTGAACACTGGTAATTCATTGGTAGCTCCTCACATTAATATAGTCATACTTGGTATCAGTGAGGACATCAGTCAAACACTAAAAGAGAACAGAATCATTTTTAAAAAGCAACATTTGAAATCTTTTTTTTTTTTGGTTTTTCGAGACAGGGTTTCTCTGTATAGCTTTGCACCTTTCCTGGAACTCACTTGGTAGCCCAGGCTGGCCTCGAACTCACAAAGATCCGCCTGCCTCTGCCTCCCGAGTGCTGGGATTAAAGGCGTGTGCCACCACTGCCCGGCTTAAATTCATTTTAATACAATAATACACATTTTGAGTACATAGTTACTTATCCTCCTATTATAAGTTTTAAATCCATCTACTAGACTCTCAAATGTCATGGGATTTATAAGGCACTCATAACAGCAAAGCACCCCTGTATTTCCCACCTAAATACAGGAGGGAAAATATTGATACAGTTCTCCCTGGTTGCTGAGAAGTAAAAGGTGGACAGAGACAGTAGGACAATTGTGTTTATAATTTCTAACATTAAAGAAAGTAGATAACAATTAGATAAAGCTTTTATCGATATCATTAGCATTTCCCTAACATTGTAGGGTACAAAATAATCCTTCTGTATTTTGTTTTAAAAATATACACCATTTTCTCTGTTTAATTAGAAGGGGAATGATGTAGGGAAATACTGAATTTCATATCCTAAGATTCTGAGACTTGGCTTTTTGTTTCTCCTCCCCTTTGCTTTTCTCCTCTCCTTATCTCTTCCTTCTCCTCTCTTCATCTTGTCCTCTCTTTTCTCCTCCTCCCTCCCCTCCTCCTCTTTCTTTTTCATTCCTACACTCCCATTATTAACTTAAGAGAATAATCCAACAGTGATTGGCTATTAGATTCTACAAATAGCCTAAGGTATCACCATAATTTGACCTCAAGTAATGGTCCCAAAGTAACATAGGATGCTGAATCTTCTAAAAATCATCATCAGACTGTCAATAGTTGAGGACCTTCTAAGTCCCTGACATGTTCTTACTTTTAAAACTTACACTGACTACAGAAATGAGTGCATGTAGTAACAGAAGAGTGACACAGGAGGGCTAATGTGAAAAGCAGCAATCTTCCATCCCTTGTCATCCCAGCCCCATTCTCCAGAGCAACTTCGTTTATGTTTGAGCTTCTAATTATTGTCTTCTCTATTAATCAGGGCATGCTAGAGGAACAGAACTCATAGAATGAATATATATGCTAAAAAGGAGTCTAAGTAGATTGTATTATCTGGATAATCCTACATTGGCTATCTTCACTCAGCAGAGGCCAAGACTCTGATAGTTGTTTAGTTCACGAAGCTGGATGTCTCAGTGGTCACGTTCTAGCTTTTAAGATGTAGAAGATTCTTGGAGAGGTCTTCATTCCACTTTGAGGCTACGTAGGCTGGGTCCTGATGTCAGTAAAGGATGATAGCGTCAGCTGCAGCAGCAGCAGCAGCAGAAGCAGAATAGATGCACTCACCAGCAAGAAGCAAAGGCATGCAAGCAGCGCCTCTGTTTCCTTTGACCTTTTTGTATCTGTAGGGACACTCAAAGATGCCACCAACTCTAGGGGAGGGTTGACTTCAAGCTTGAGAACCTAAGTTTGATACCCACAACACACACAGTGCAGAAAGATAATGGACTCTTATAGTTGTCTTCTGACCTCAACATGTGGGTCATGGCATGGACATACACATGCAGAAACATACAGGCACATATAACCATATGCACAAAAAATGTGCAAATTTAATTTAAAAAAAAAAGAATTGGAATTTTAACTTTAATCATTATCCCCTTCACTTTACCTGTAACTCTGAACTTTAGTAAATATTTTAGTTGTCAAAAGAGTTATTATATAGTACCTTATGTAGGCACTTTTTAAACACTTAATTTTGCCTTTTTAAAATATATCCAAACAACAATGAAAGAAAGTTTATGGAAATAATGGTGATCTAATGAGTAGCACCTGAATAATGTTGAAAGTAACCCTGAGGCTGCTGAATCAATCTCTTGTCATATGTGGTTCACAAAGTCCTTCAGATTCTTGTGTGTCACAATTAGCATGCTTTAGTAGCTGTAAATGTCCATCTTGCCAGTCTAGTGGTGGGTAGGGTTTATTTTAGGAAACAAAATCTAACAATCCTGCCACCATTTAGAAACAATATCTTTGAGTAAAGTTCCCTGTTGATAAAACTGTGAACAGAAGACAAACTATTTTGTCTAACTTTTATAAAAACAATCTTGAGATTTTTCTTTCAGGAAGTATGGGATGGGATGAGTATGAAGCCAAAATAAACTTTTTTAACCTGAGCACTGAAGAGATTCAATAAAAAAAAGTTTAAGTGAGATGCCTTCACAAATAAAATATAGCATTCCCAAAGTGTCTAGATCTAGAGATCCTGAGGAATATGCAAGAAAATAAACCAATTCCCACTAGCAGCCTAGTGAGAAGTTTACTTATAATGATATAAGAAGGGTGAAAATGGGAAAAAGAGATAGCACATGGAGACGTGAAATTTCATTTTCAGACCAGAGGATCCATTTTAGAAAGACATTTTAAAGTTAATGTTCAATTCTTTATATTAGCTGTGTGCCTTGACCCACTTGTGCCGGAACCAAATGTTGGAGGCCCTGACATTAGCCAGGGAGAGGAAAATAGAGCTCCCAGGAAAGAAAGGAAATGAGTGTGAAAGAAACGACCTTCTAAGGGTTGACACTGTCAAGGCCTCTGAAAGAATAGCTATGCCTTTTCGGGAAGATTTATCTATAAATCTAATGACATTTCCATAACTGTAGAGATTTGGATTTGAATTTACCAAAGCTTCATTGTGCTGTGAATGTCAATGAAGAGCAAGGTTGACACTTGTCTTTCAGAAACATAAATGGTTTGAGTTGAGAAGAGAATCTAGAGGATAAATAATAAGTAAAAATTAAAGCAAATAAATAATCAACAGTTAGAAAGAGATTTTAAAAAAATCCTTCCTACACAGTCCTATGATTATCATAGCTGTATGTTATCACTCTATCTCGTTCCATGTTTACTGTAGTTCTTATTATTCCAGTGACTTATTAGAAGCTTTTAATCTAGTTTTCTAGAATGTAGTTTCATAAAAGAATAGAGCTAAGTGGTGTGTCTTGTATCACATAACACCCACAATGATCCTAGATCTGTATTAGGAACAAATTGTAATGTAATTTTGAAGTTGAGTTGTAAAAGCTGGACTTTTTTAAATAAAAATATTCATTATATTTCTGATTGCTGCAACACAATCCCAAACAAAACAACCTAGAGAAAGAAGTTTATATTTTAGGCTTCAGTTTTAGGGTACTGTCCATCAAGGTCAAGATGACATGGCATCAGAAGCTGATGCAGCTAGTTACACTGTGTCCTCAATCCGGAAGCAGAGAGAGATGAAAGTCGGTGCTCAGCTCATGTCTTTCACTTTCTCCTTTTAATTCTGTGTAGAAGCCTAGGTCACTGAGAGAAGGTGCCCCATATTTAGGGGGTCTTCCTATACCGGTGCATTCAATATAGAAGCTCCCACTTGAACATCCCTATTGTTTTGTCTCCTGGATAGCTAGATCCCATCAAGTTGGCGATCCATAATAATCATTAAATGGGATAAGTAAATGTTGGTAGATAAATGACTGTGGGAGAGAGATGTAGCCTGAGTTAGAGAAAGAAATTAGAAAGTAATTTCTAATGAGCTAAAAACTTTTCAGTTTAACCACAAATAAAGCAGATCTTAAAATGTGGTCTTGAAAAAATTAGTAAAGTAGCTTTTACCCTCTGTTTTTTTAATTGAAACTTGTGAATATCTCATTCAGAGATTAATACATTTACAGTTGACCCAAATTGTTTTTTTTTTCAAGTTTAATTGGACCCATTATAGGACATACAAGAAAGAACATTTAAAAGAAAGAAATTACCTGCTCTTCACTCCAAACTAGCAACTGTGACATCAGATCTTAAACTTAACATTTAGATTTGAAGAGCTCTTCTCTTTTGCAAGGAAATGTTGCCATATGGATTACATTGTGGTCTTCCATTTCCACAACCATTTAATATGCTTGGTGTGTGATGAAATACCAGCACCCGGCTGGGAAATTAAAGTAGTGTTCAGCTCTTCTCAGCAAGAGAGCTGCAGTTTGATATATTCTGTAAACTGTGTGCTGTATCAGCCAAGGGATAGGACTGACATAGTTAGGAAACACAGTTGGACTTGTTAAAACAAGCGTTTCAGTGCACAGATGCTAAGTACTTTGGAGTCATGCTTCAGATCACTTTGCTCCTACCTAGCTATCAACTGCATGTATTTCTATTTTAGTTCCTTTCAATTTTCATCTTTAAGGCAATTTATATAAATGCTATCTTCAACTTCTAATGGATTTCAAAATCATTTGCTGGGGAAAAAGAGGTTATAGTACATTAAAACATTTTCTTTTCTCTATGAGTGCCACTTTAATCAGTCCAATACAGTATCTGTCAAAGTGGCATGCTGCAACAGTGTTACAAGGAAAATCAAGACTTCTTAGTCTCACTAATGAAAGAATTTAAAAACTGGCTTGAAAAGAAGCTGAAGGCCAATTATTAATTTGAGAGAAAAATAATAGGTCAGGCAAACTGTAAATATTAGCAGCTGCCTGGAGGATGGAGATGGCTAGAGGAAGAGAGAAAGCCATACATTTCTGAATTAGGTAAATCCTGGCATAATCAACAATGGAAGTCAGCAATTATCTGCATTGTGAAAAAAGAAGGACATTCAGAGACACAGTGAAGAAGACTAAAATGCCAGGGCAAGTATGCGTAGGCTTTTGTTAGTATCCAAAAGAAAAAGAAGAAAAAGGAAAGGCCATACTTTTCTGAATTAAACCTTAGGAACTCAGGCAGGCTTAGCAATGCTGCATGGTAGACGCTTACCAAGCTATACCTCAAAAGGAACTTCCTGAAAGGAGGAGTGCATTATCCTGTTAAGGGGATAATGATTCCTCCCATCTCTATAGCATGAATTCAGGTGAATCATATTCCTGAGGGGTGATCTCCTGGTTAGGTTATTGACAGGTTCAGCAAGAGTAACTCTTAAGGGAGAAGACCATATGATATAATATTCTGACTCAGAATCCGTTCTTTTGACCAGAAGGAAGTAGATTTTCCTTTAATGGACCACAACCAAGGCTGGTTATCTATACCTTTTCATATGGTATTTGAGGGGCCAAGCTGATGTTTTCCCATGTAGTGTTAACAGGGAAACTGGAGTTGAGTTCCAAAGGTAGATGTCCTTCCTCATTTGCCTCACATCTGCTAGGATTACCTTACAAAGACTAAGTTCTTACAACTTCCTTTCACCATCTATTATTTGTGTTGAAATAAG
This sequence comes from Peromyscus maniculatus bairdii, assembly GCF_049852395.1. Taxonomy (NCBI): domain Eukaryota; kingdom Metazoa; phylum Chordata; class Mammalia; order Rodentia; family Cricetidae; genus Peromyscus; species Peromyscus maniculatus. Next base: position 37,780,588 of record NC_134866.1, on the reverse strand, counting down.
TAAATTAGAGTATTTTTGCTTATGTGTAAATAACAATATTATCTTGTAGGACAATTATAAAGAATAAAATGTTACACTTGTATAAACAGTTTTCTTTCCTTTAGTGCCAGTGAGGGGCATGAGTTCCAGGAATCCCAGAGACACCAAAAATATAAGGAAGGGTGCTCAAGTTCCTTAAATAAAATGGTGTAATACTTGCATATAACCTAACTTCCACACATTCTGTTTTTAATTCTATCTACATTACTTATGATTCCTAGTAGAATATAATGTTCTACATATTTGTGAGAATGTGCTATTTGGTGATGATGAAAACAAGCATGATAAATATTATGTACAAATGTAGTTAAATTTTCCATCAACATTAGACTGAATCTTTACATACTAAACCCAAAGATACTGAGGCTCAAACAACACATGTTGAGATATTAAAGTGTATGTGTGAGCTGAAATGTGTATTAAATACCAGACTTGATTGAGTAACACAGAATTATTTATTATAATAGTCTCTATCTCTTTTAGCATTTCATTATATATTAGTCTATCTATCTAGTTAATATGTTCTATGTTATTATGGAGTTACTCTTCATGACTATTCAGGCAAGACAGGATACCAAAGATGGGTCAAAAAAAATAATTCCATCCAAATTCAGCTTGGTGAGCTATTGAGTTTATTGAGTTTACTTATAGGACTGTGGGCACAGGATGACTTAAAAGAACATGGGTAACTGGAAAAAAAAGCTGTTATCCACAAAAGGTGCACATCATCATGAGTGGTGATCTCAGAAAACCTATATTACTAGAATCTTATCTTTGGTTCATCTTGAGCTCTTACATGCTCTAGCATTTCTACCAACACTGCAGAACTGGGGTGCAGGACAGAATGGTAGCTGGAATCCCAAGAGAGGGTCATGTTGCACACTGCCCTCTCCTCCCGTTCGGAAGTGTTATCAGCCTATTATATAGCTCTAGCTAACACTAATGCTTTGCTTATTTCATTGTCATGACTAAGGAGCCAGATTGATCCCTGTTCCAAGATGGCATCACGAATATGCCAGGTGGCAAAGGATGTACCACAAACATGGAGGCATACTTTAGGAGACTGGCTCTCTTTCAGTGTTTTTCATTATCTCAAGGTCTAGGATAACTCTGAAGGATGTGATTTTTTTGCTGGAATTCTTTAGGAGATGTTATTGTCATGGCTAGTGTAATTAGAAGTTATATGCCATGACTTGTCACTCTGTCTCCTTATCTGTGTTCTTTGAAGTTCTCCTCTACACTAGTTTCTAGAAGGCATGCTACATCCCTAAACTCTGGCTACATTATTCTTACTCTTTTCCATTATACTGAGATTTTAAAAATATTCTTATTGATTATTATACAGTGAAATTATTTGAACTTTCTATCTAAAATACAAATCCCTAGACTTATGTTCCATAGGCCTTCAACCATATGTGTGAAATAACTACCCAAACAAGGCACACATGGACACTTATATTTATTTCTTACTCCTCATTTGTTTTTCCTTTCCATAGACTGTCTTTCTAATTGGTCTATTGCCATACTGATTATATTTGAGTATATTTATCTACTAAATACTAACAGCATTTGTTTTGATTAATATTTATTTATTCATCAAGCCTTATTGGAATCCTACTTTATATGCTAGTCACTGCATCCTGTAATCAGTCTGTCTTCAAGAAAGTAAACATGTAAGGAGTCTGCATGCCTAAAGATCACTATGATTCAGTGAATTAGGAATGTAAAAAAAACCCCATAGCTTAAGAGATCAGAATCTGTCCAAAATTAATGCGCTCTGAGCAAGGGGACACTTAATTTGGACCATAGCAGTAAGTAGGAGGTAATGGAATGAGGGTGGAATGTGCATTCCAGGCAGAAAGAATGATGAATAAAAGCTGAATTTAGTGGATACATGAGAGTTTCGGGATGTATATAAAAATTATTTGGTGGTATGCTTGGAATGCAGCATATGAGGCAGGTGGTACAAATGATGAGACAAAAATCTAGACCACAAAGACCTATGTATGTCTTTGTAAGGGCTTGGAATTTCTTCCTATACTTGATTAAGCAAGAATTGAAAGCTTTTACAATAAAGAGTATGATGATCAATGTTTACATTCAGGAATAAACTTCCTGCTAGAAGAAAGCACCCATGCAAACAAGCAGACTGGTGTCAGGGACAAGGACAGAATCTCTAGTTAGTGGAGAAATACAGACCCCCGATAAGACAGGGAACTAGATCATCTTACAGTCAGGTTGCCTAGCAACAGGACATTGAGTCAGAGCCCTTGACCCTTTCACCCTGTAAACATCCTGTACAAACATCCTGTTAGCTTGCCCCACCTTATTCAGATGACAGCTTCTTGCTCCCCCCCACCCACCCTGCAGGAACTACATAAACCCTTCTGGAAGGAAATAAAGTGGCACCTTGATCAGAATCTAGACTTGGTGTATTTTCCTTTGTATCTCCTGTCCCTGCATTCCCTCCTTAGGGTGGTCAAGAACCCATTGTAGCCCTGCAGGCAGGGCAGACTGGAGGATGTTAAGAGCCTGGTCAAGTACCTACTAATAGAGCATCTTATCCCTGAACTCCTCTCCTCAGCTACTGTGAAAAGCCAACTATCCCCATCCAACCCCTCTCTGCCTCTGCAAGATGGGTAAAAGTACAACCAGCCCTCTGCCCCCAGCAGGCTGAATACTTACTGCTCAGAACTCAAATTATGTCCTCTGGGTCACATATTAATAGGCTCCGATTCCCTAAAACTAAGAGTGACCTCTATCACATACCCCAAGTCATTTGTAACCCTGTTTCCCTACCTCTGTCATGTAGCATGTTTATGCATTTACTGTGCCTGCTTCCTAATGGTTTAAGACCTCACTGTTCCCAGGAAACCTTAAGACTAGGCACCTCATTTTATCTGACAACACTAAAGCTTCATACTTCAGACTCCTCAATACTGCCTGCTATGGAGTTGATGAAGCTCTTTCATGGAGGATACCTTGATTCAGCCCCTTCTTTTGAACTGCCACCTCTTTTGGAAAACATGAGAATTTGAGTAAGTCCTAGGCATGGGGTTAGGAAGGACATGAAACCATGAAATTCAATTAAAGAAATTCTAGTCAATCCATATGGAAAGTAAGATAAAGAGGATTTTCACAAATGGTACCATGTTTTGGTTCAGATAACTTGATGAGTAGGAAAATGTGACTGTGTATGGGTCTTGATTGGGTTCATTTTTCTCTGCCAGTTAACAAATTAAAGGGCAGGGAAGACAACTGAGTGCAACAGATATTGCCATGGGAAATCTCAGATGCAGAAAAGAAAATCAGCCCATAAAAAGAGGTCTTTATTAGGAATGAGAATACACACACACACACACACACACACACACACACACACACACACACACACACACACACCAAGGCACACAAAGAAAAACACCCTCTGTAAAGCAGAAGGGAGACTTGGAATGCTGAAGCCCTCTTTCTTCTTGAGAGCTTGAGGCTTTAAGGGTTGTTGACAGAGTCTTCCTCCCTTAGTTTAAGGTTGGCCAGTTTGAAAAAAGATGGGGGTCAGCCGTGGATCTCTGCATCTACTTCCATCAGACACTGGATGAGAGTTCTATCATGACAGCCAGGGTGTTCAGCCATCCGAACCAGAGCAGTTCAGCTCAAGCACTCTCTCGACCATGGCCAGTAGTCTACAGTGGAGGTATCTTTGTGGATCTCTGGGGACTTTTCTAGCACTCTGCTTCTTCCTATTCCCCTGGGGTCTACATTCATCATGGTATCTTCCTCCCCGTTCTCCCACTCTGCTCCTGATCCAACTGGGACCTCCCACTCCCCTAAGCTCTCTTTCCCCCAACCTTGTCTTCCATTACCCCCCTCCACTCTCAGTTTGCTCATGTAGATCTCATCCATTTCTCTGTCCTGGAGCAATCCCTGTGTCTTTCTTAGGGTCATCTATACTAGGTAGCTTCTCTTGGATTGTGAGTTACAGTCTAGTTATCCTTTTCTTTACATCTAATATCCACTTATGAGTGAGTACATACCATGTTTGTCTTTCTGAGTCTGGGTTACCTCACTCAGGATGATTTTTTTCTAGATCCATCCATTTGCCTGAAAACCTCATGATGTCATTGTTTTTCTCTGCTGAGTAGTACTCCATTGTGTATATGTACCACATTTTATTTATTCATTCTTCAGTTGAAGGGCATCTAGGTTGTTTCCAGGTTCTGGCTATTACAAATAATGCTGCTATGAACATAGTTGAGCATGTGTCCAGGTGAAGCTCCAGGAGTCCAGTCAGCAAGAGAGAGGAGGGACTGTATGAACGAGAAATATTGAGACCATTATTGGAAAAAGCACAGAGACAAATAGCCAAACTAGTGGAAATACGTGAACTGTGAACCAATGGCTGAGGAGCCCCCATGGAACTGGAGCAAGCCCTCTGAATAAGTGAGACAGTTGATGAGCTTGAACTGTTTGGGAGGCCCTCAGGCAGTGGAGCCAGGACCTGTTCTTGGTGCATGGGCTGGCTTTTTGGAGCCTGGGGCCTATGCTGCGACACTTCTCAGCTTTGGTGTAAGGAGGAGGGGACTGAACCTGCCTTGGCTGAGTCTACCAGGCTGGGCTGACTCCCCAGGGAATGGGGGGTGAATTGGGGGAGAGGGTTGGGGAGTGAGAAGAGGGAGGATGGGGGAATCTGTGGCTGATATGTGAAATTAAGTTAATTACAAAATAAAAATATTAAATAAAAAAGAAAAAAGACGGGGAAGCTGAGAGGTCCACAAGTTTAGGTCAACATGTCCTGGGCTGGTCTTGAACTTATTAGACCTATCACAGACAAGAAAGGGACCTACTATAAAAGGAGAAAGCCCCTCCCCAAGACCTTTGTTTTAATCTTTTGTATCAGGTCAGGAGGGTGAAGGAGAAATGAGTCATCTTGGAAGTTCATCATCTTTTTTTTTTTTTAATCTAGTCATAGCCATTCTTCCAATCTGTTTGTCTGTCAAGGAATCAAACTCCCATCCCCACATGCCATTTAATATGGCTGTAAATATAGATACATGTTTTCATCAATAAAAGTAAAAGAGTCAAGGAATGCACTGAGTTTTAGTCTTTCTAAAAGACTTCAAATCTGAAGAATATACATGTTATATGCATCACATTTAAAAGTTAAACAGCAACCTTACCTTGGAGGAGGTTAGGAATGGGGAGTGGGTTGGGAGGCAGGAGGAGGGAGGAGGAGGGGATCTGTGGTTGGTATGTAAAATGAATAGAACATTTCTTAATAATAAAATAAACAAACATACAAATAAATAAGTTCAATGGCATCTTGATGTTGTTTCTACTGTGATAACATACCCTGACAAATGCAGCTTAGGGTATGGTATTTTAGTAGCAGGTTACAGTCAATGCAGGGAAATCAAGATGGCAGAAACTTGAAGCAGCCACTCATATCCACAGTCAAGTAGAGGAGAGAATGAATTCATGCAACCCTGTATGAAGCTCAGTGTCTACTGTTCTAGACAGTCAAAAACTGCAAACCAAGGGGTGATGCTGCCCAGTTTTAGTCTGGACCTTCCCATGTCAGTCAACATAATCAAGATAATCCCTACAGACATATCCAGGAGCCAACCTGATCTAGAGAGTTGCTGAGATTGCCTTCCCAGGCCAATCTAGATTGTGTCAAATTGATTAAACTAATAACTACAATTGGTAACATCTGGAATATTTTACTTTTATGCACATGATTAGCTAGGAAGTGAACTATTCCACAAATTGCAGATTGTCTCTCTCCTCAGTGAGGTCAAGCCAACAGCTCATCTTTACAGCTTCAACCTGTCTTAGAAAGATCATGAGTTCTTATGCATTCTAATGTTTCAGTTGTGAATGAGCCTATTAAAATGAGCATTCATGAAAGAATGGCTCTACTTCTATCTGCCAAGATAAACACAATTTCTGCTACATCGTAGAAAAAAATATACTTTATCATGAAATCTTTATGTAGAGAATGGCATGGAGTGGGAAATATTTCTAGGCCTGCCTTTGAGGAAGTTTTTCATTATGAAATAATTTGCTAATGGAAACAATGAGAATCCATGACCTTACTGCCACACTGATGGCCAGCATCCCTTAACATGTATGACTAGGCAGAGGGGAGTCAGCCTAACTTGATAGATTAAGGCTGAGGAGAAATATATGATTCCATGATCGATGGCAATTAAGTCACAGGTCATTTCTCCTGTCATATAAGAAACATATCTGATAGTTGCAACCATAAAGCCCAGTGGATTAAGTTTTTGTAAATGGGGTAAACTTTTTACTACTTTATGATGAAATAAGTTAATGTAAGAACAATCTGTATGGAATTATTTATAGACATCAGATTTCACCTTTTAATTTTTCCATTCTTTGTATCTGCTTGTTTGTGGATTTTTAAAGTTTATAAATTATGATTTTCATATTGACTTTTTTCCTTTATGCATTGATGGTGACAGTAAATGATCGTTTGACTTTTTCTCATTATTTATTTGTGTCCACATATGATCAAATGTGAATAAATTAGGGCTGTTAAGACTGATTCCTTACCTTGACTAAGGAAAATTTAAATATAGAATTGCATTATGATGCCCAAATACATTTTAACTCTTTTGTTCACTGATTGATTTATTCATTCATACTCTAATAATCTGTCCCTAATTGTTATGTCAGTGCCTATTGTAGGTAACAGTAATGAAGTTAGAAATAAAGATGGGAAGCGACATCCTGCCCCACCACAGTTTACATTTTATTTGGTCCAATAAAGAGACACACAAATGGAAAAATCAATTCATGGCGTAATTTTAGATGACTATAAATGCATTAAAACAATTAGACAGTTTATAGATAAGAACACATCAGTGGCCAGCCTTGTTCCAGTCATACGCCACTGTACCTGAGCTGGCCTGGGTCAGCCAGCCATGTACCTATGGATTAGTCATTGGGGTTAAAGTGAGCACGCTGTTGAGAGCTTTAGTCATCACTTTGCACCGTGGCTCGTTGAGATGACTCATGAAAAGCTTTTTAGTGTATGTATAGGAAATAATAGAGGTTATCCTCAGTTTTTCTTTTCATCTGTGGAGAGCAAAGAGTGTATAGAAGGAAATGTCAGTGTTATTACGTAGGAGAATGAAGTTAGAGATGTTTGCTCCACTTTTCATTTCTTGTGTCCCTTACTTAATTAAGCTCTGAAATGCTTCCTGGCTGTATGTCACTGTCCTTGTCACCATTAGCAAAATCTCTTCTCACACACTTTTCTCCACATTCTTCTGCCATCTGTAAAGCATTGTTTCCTCAAGAGAACTCTCTCTTGGTCAAGACAAACCTACACTATGACCGATAATTTTAATGTTTTTCTGTCTTTGGTCTATTATATGTACTTCTTAAGAGCTAAGTATAACCAAAGGGTTATAGGGTTATAGGGTTATCTAGGCATCCACTGTGCAGTTTGCATCCTACATTGTATCAAAATGCCCAGGGTTTTTTCCTGTTATTCACATTTCCTTACTTCTTGTAAAACAGAACTATGTGGTATCTATGACCCTCAATGCATTGAACTATTAAACAGAGATAGATGGATAGGTACATACAAAGATGTTATGTAGGAAAATGTATATATGCATGTGTAGGTGCACACACACACACACACACACACACACACACACACACATATATTATGCAGTTTCTGCTTGGACTCTATGGAGGCACACCCTGCCGTGTGTGTGTGTGTGTGTGTGTGTGTGTGTGTGTGTGTGTGTGTGTATCTATAGAGTCTGAGCAGAAACTGTATAGTCATTCTAATCAGATCCTGACACATGATATATTTGAAATAACGTTTTGCTCAGAGAGATAGAACAATTTTGAAGTAACCCAATGTGAAACTTCATACTGTCATTTCTAAGACTGGAAAGCATTTTTCAATCTACAAACTTATTTTTTTCCTCCTAAAAATGTTGCTGCCGATTTAGGTTCATCTTGAATGTATTTCTGCCTGTGGCAGAATAATCTTAGATAGGGGCAGATGTCAAAGAGTCTTTTGACAAATACACAGCTAGTCTGTACAGCAGCAACAGAAATGTGTGCATTTCTAGGCAGGTGATCTATTTCTTAAAAAATCTACCATTATTATTAAATTAATCACTTAGTCCAAAGAGATGACATTGGATTAGTTTGGGATAACTTTTTTTAAAAGCAAAGCTTTTTCATTTTTAAAAATAATAAAAATAATATTAACTAAAGAACTTATAAGAATATTTAGATGGTGATTCAAGTGATACTGGTTTTCTGTGATTCACAGATAATAGAACCTTAAGACTTAGATAAAAGATAAAGATATGTAGAAAACTCTGTTTTCTGAATACCTTTCTGTGCATCTCAAATAGAATAATGTTCATTAAAAGCAATTTAAGACCTACAAGTGAGAAGTGATTTATTTTTTATCTGAATATAAACATGTTATTATTAAATAGACAACACTGAAACCTTAATTGAAATTAACAAAATTTGATTGAAAAACACAAATTAATCCCATTAACCTTCCTATGTATGCTTTCTAGTCCATCTGTGGCAAAATTCATTATTAAATCACATTTATTTTGAAAATATGAGAACTTTCCTATGTATAATTCAAATAAAAAAAGTACAGTGTAAGTTTATGTTTAATTTAACATGGATTACTTAAAAGATTATAGGTGGAGCTGGAGAAAGAGCTCAGTGGTTACGATGATTAATTGCTCTTCCAGAGGACCTATGTTCAATTCTCAGCACCTACATGGCAGCTTATAACTGTCAGTAACTCCATTCTTGTTGTCTGGCACCTTTTTCTGAACTACACAGACACCTGGCATGCCCATGATGCACAGACATACATGCAGACTAAAATACTCATACCCCTAAAAACTAATTAAATGCATGAAAAAAATTAAAGGCTATATGTTAAGTCATGGAATAGAAAAGAGGAAATCACATCTGTTGGCATTTCTAACATTTACCTTAGAACAGTAGAAATACATTATTTATGGAACTAAATTTAGGTTAATTATCTAGTATCTGTGAAAAGTTCTGTCCCCTAAATTGAATAACATAATCTGAGTTAAATGCTATCATAAAAGAGTTCCTAAGTCACATAGACATTAATTATGATCTTGATCGATATTTGACAAAATGTACAAATTTGAAAGCTGTACTGAAGACAAAACTTTGACAAAGATGATGCACATGGGAGAAGATTAACAGTGAATATTTCTGTTATCCTGGATAAAACATTGATGAATGAGGTTATCTCACTGAGTCTGCATCTCAGGTGGAAGGTAACATCTATGTGTGTACACAAGGTTACAAATGATATTTCAAAAAGTGTTGAAATTGAGAAAAACTACTAAGGATTTTTGTTGTGTTGACTGAAAAAATGAACAGTTAAACCCATCAGGGTAGCTATTGTTGCATACGACATTCTGTGTGGTCCCGTAAAGAACACAGGGTGAGGCACACAGATAAAACCTGATTTAGAAAACAAACAACAACAACAACAAAAAACAACTAACAGTAGCTTTCTTTCCTTTATACCAATATTAGCAAGATAATTTTAATGCTAGTTTAATTTCCATAAAAGTAAAAATAAATAAGTACTGCCAATGTAATTCAAAACATTATTAAGTCTTATTTGAAGTGATAATCAACAAATGTCCATTAAATTTGTATATCTATCATTTTATTAAGAAAAAGTCACATTCTTTTCATTAATACATGATATTTCTATTTGACATAAAACTGGTTTTGTTCTAATTAGCCTATAAGAACATGCTTTATCTTTTTGCTTCAGTGAAAATATGATGAAACTGAATCGTAAAAGACTTTAAAAAATATTTATCTGATCATATGCTGTATCTAGACAACTTCAGTTTATCCCAGTCATTTTAGTCCCTTAATCTGATTGCCTAGGGAGTATGATCAACTGGAAGTTTCAGGATCTTCAGAGTCTGTGTCTCAAAAGTTAGGTTAAATCCATAAGGGTAGCTATTGTTGCATACAATCATTTTTGTGGTCCAGTAAACAACACAGATTGAGACACATAGATAAAGTGTGTGTGTGTGTGTGTGTGTGTGTGTGTGTGTGTGTGTGTGTGTGTAAGTGTGCTTAAAAATTGTTTTTAGATACCAAAACAGCTATAATTAAACTCCTTGGGACCTTTGCTTGAATCATGTAGTTTTTGTTTGTTTGTTTTTTGTTTTCTTTAGGGTTTTTTGTTTGTTTGTTTTTCGGGGGGGCGGGGGTTGGATAATCTTCTTGGAGCACTGTAAAACAAATGCCAATCACTTTGTTAACAAGATAAATTTATTTAAACCCATTAAGGAAGCTTTTCAAAATCTTTGTCTACTTGTTCTTACTTGTCTAGTGTCAGAGAATGACAGTTGGCTTACCTATTCAATGATGGAAGATAAAAAAAAAAAAACTCTGATGAGGAGTTCAAGGTTATTAGACACAGAGACAATATGAGAAAAAAAGGAAAATAAAGTTTACAACAGTGTTGATAAGCAGCAATCAGTGTGAAAATTATTTGTGACAGACAAAACGTTCTAACTTGAAAAGTTTTGTTGATGTGTCTAAAGAAATAAGTATTTGCAGACATGGAGACTAAAATGATCAAGAGAGACACTCTTTCTCCCACTGCTGAAGTTACAGAATGACCATATTATGTGGATGCTGGGCAATGTATAGTATTATAGCAAATTACATCTTTCAGAACTTAGTTTTACTTGTTTTAAATGTTATAGGTTCCAAGTTTCTATGGACCCTCTGCAAAATTCAGAGGGAGCTGAGACATGATCTGAAAATAGATGCATTTTAAAATTAGTTCCCTGCTTGTAACTTGAACATGGTTGAACGTTTGACAACACTAAGCAATTGTTATCAATTTTTATGTATGATAATATTTTGAAGATTTTTATTTTAAGAATAGTTATTTAATACTGAACACTGAAACTTACATTTGGAATAATATTAATTCTATCTGAAAATTAATTTCAGACAGAAAGGGGAAATATATGGGGCACCAGGGAAACAAGTCTCGCTATTTGCTTGTCATTATTAAAGCAGTGAGGTAAATAAAGGAAGGCTGGTCACACCATTGCGTTAGCACATACCATTCTACTGTTGTACACTCTTCTGGTATTCAAATAGTATATACTAGTCTATCTTGTTTCTATATTTACAATTTTTAAAAAAAAGGCATTATTAGGAATGGGGGTAGAAAAGGCTTGCTTTGTGTGACTTTTACTTAAAATAAATGACAAAAAGAATATTGCTCAAAGACCAGAGGAGGAGTTTTCAGACTGAGATAAAATCATATGGGGAAAGGTAGGATTGCCTGTAGTTCCAGTTCTGGATAAGCTCAAACAGGAAGATGTTAAGTTTGAGGCCAGCCTAGACCTCATGGCGAGACTCTGTCTCAGAACCAGAAGACAGAGTTGTTTGTGCTGGCTCTTCTGAAAGTAACTAAAGGCCAGGAGATTATGAAAAGCGATTCATATTCATTGTTACCTGGAACTGTGATCTCACCTTACATTGTTCGTTGTAATTGGCTAGACATTCTCTACCTCAAGATTCGGTTACTAAATCAGAACTGGGAAAGTCTCACTGGCCTGGTCAAAATAAAGATATTCTAAGGAAATACTTCTGTTTTTTAACCTGTCAGTCTGTTGAAACAATGACCCAAAAGAAATGGGAAATTCTCTAGGAATCTCATGCTAGAAGAGAAAGGTCTCTCTAGAGGGGGAACTTGACTCCTTGACAGAGATTTCACACAGTTCTAACAACTTGTCTCACCACCTTGCAGGAGAGACTAAAAGCCAGAGAATGAGAGGTCACTGGTGGGTGGGACCACACCTTGGCCAGGACAATTTAGATGTGCATATTCTTGGCCCTCTGTTTAAATTTTGATCTCACTTCAGGACCCAGAGATGGACACTGAGGGATCTCTTTGTCCCTCTTCCAAATGTGGCCACATTGAACAAGACTTTTAATACTCTCCATTAAAATATAAAAACAAACTAAACAAAAACCCTGTGAATTCTCTCTCCTTCAAAAACATGGAAATAAAATAGTATTCTGTTGAATATCTGATGAAGTGAGGCTCTTCTAACCATGGCTTGGAAATGTTACAATCACAGTTCAGCTAAGCTTTTGGAGAGAAAACAAGTTGCTTTTCACTGGATGATGGCCAGACCATCTCCCATGGGAGAATTTCCTGGGTTGTTTTTATCATGCTACCCAAATGAGTCAGAAATATTGTTGTTGTTAATACAAAAGATATTGCAGAGTGGCTAAATTGATGAGGTTTGGGGCCCACTTCTTTTACTTTGCTTAACGGTATAAGCTAATATGTTTTTTAGTCTTTCTAGATTTTTTTTAAAAAAATCTTTGACAATTTCAGGCACGCATATATGATGAATTCTGATCATTTCTACCATTTTCATCCTCTTTCATCTTTTCCTCTCTCACATTGAATCATTTCTTTCCATCATGCCCCTTCCTAACTTTTGTGTCTGTCTCTATTGTTGTGTGTGTCTGTCTGTCTGTCTCTCTTTCTTACTCCTGCCCCCATCTCAGTGTGTATGATCTCCTAAGATTAATGACAGTTGCTTTCAGGAGCATGGGAGGGGCATTAGTTATTGGAGCATGAACAACTTACCAGCACTACAACACCAAGGGAACCGAAACAGGCCCCTCAAGTAGCTGGTAACTGCCAATAATCCCTCAGGGAATAGACAGTTCATAAGCCCCTTCCCCACAAAGGATGAAATAGTGGCAGTGTCAACCTTATATGTGTCCTGAGCAGATAAACACAGTCGCAGTGAGTTTCTGAGTCCAACCCTGAGTTCCTACCCTGAGGTACTTGCATTCTTTCAGTGCCTGTCTTCTGTGATAGTCCTTGAGCCTGGAAAGGTGCTATAGAAATGCTCCATTTAGGGCTGAAAAATCAATTGTCATTTACTTTGGCCATACTTTGGCCAGTTGTGAGTCTCTGCATTAGCTATCACCTACAGCAATGAGCTTCTCTGATGAAGACTGAAAGCAACACCAACCTAAGTATTTAGAAAGCAGGTGAACAGCATATCCATTTAGCAAACATCAATAGTGATAAATGCCTTCTCAAAGCTTTTCATCTTCCCAGCACAGGCTCTTGTCTAAGGTTTCAACATCAGGTAAAACTTCCTGTGGAGTAGGCCTCCAATTCAGTCAGAAAGCAATTGGTTATTCTCATAATAGGCATGCCACTATTACACAAGTGAGCTTTTTTCCCCCATGTCAGTTCTGGGGGTTTGAACTCAGATCCTCACACTTGTAGAGCATGTGCTTTATTGACTAAAACATCTTTTCACCCTGCTAATGGACAGTAATGACATGTATTGTTTTAGAGATCACTGGGGCACCTTTGACCAACAACTCATACGGAAGAATCTGGCATCTTACTTGGATTTTTGTTAATAACATTCTTGGGGGCACATTATCAATCCATGAAGGATTTCTTTGTTCAAATATTTTTAATTCTGCTTTTAAACAGAAGTACAAAACATATATTGTTTTTGGGCTAAGTGAAATTACAGTGGAGGATATCTACTTACGGAGGAAAAAAAATATCTGCCAGAGTAATTAGCAGACATCCCTTTAAAGGCCAAATAGCCAAGATGTAGACTTTCTCTTTACATGGGGTCCCCGTCACAGATTTATCTTTTTAGAAACAAACATTCAAAAATGTAAAAGAGCATTTCTTAATTTCGTATAAAATCTGGGCAGAAATCTGGTATTAGGACTTAACTATAGGATTATCTGCTTGTCTAACATTTTTCTCAGAATGACCATTTTTTTTCCAATTTCATTTATCTTAGATTAAGTAATAAAACAAAATATTCTACAAAGTACATTTACTTAACATTATGATCATTTAATGCTTGTTTGTCATTTTTAATTATTTATTACATTTTTATCAAAAATAATCTTTTCATAAAACATATTTTGATCACAGTTTCCCCTCTTACCCCAGATTCCCTAACCTCCACACCCTTCTAATTCCATGTTTTTTTCTTTTTCTCTGAAGAAAAAAAATTAAACAAATGAAAAATGAACAAAAGTAAAATATAACAAATAGAAAAAAGAAAAGAAAAAGCACACAAAACAAAAAACATATACAAGCTCTCTCTCTCTCTCTCTCTCTCTCTCTCTCTCTCTCTCTCACACACACACACACACACACACACACACACACACACACAATTCATAAGGATGAGAATCAGAAACCACAATATAAATGCTGAAGACCAGTAAAGTAAATAATGACCAAATAAGGCAATATTCAACAAAAAAATTTCCAGAAATAAGTTTGAGCTTGTTTTGTGTTGGCCATCTACTGCTGGGTGAGGATGTGGGTAAGGGAAATACTCATTCGATTACTGGTGAACACGAAAACTTGTATAGCCTCTATGAAAATCAGTCTTGTAGTTCTTTAGGAAGCTGGGAATAGGTATACCTCAAGATCTAGCTATACTACTCTTGGGTATATACCCAAAGGACTTTATATCTTATTACAGAGATATTTGCTCATCTGTTTTCAGAAATTAAGAACAGCTTAGATACCCATCAACAGAAGAGTATATAATAAAAATGTGGTGCATTTATACAGTGGAACATTATTCAGCTGTTAAAAAAAATAAAAGCATGAAAGTTATGTGTAAATGGATGTAACCAGAAAAAAAATCATCCTGAGTGTGGTAAACAGGCCTCAAAAGACAAATATAGTATATGTTCTCTATATGTGGATGTTAGCTTTTAAGATTTTGATAGGCATGCTACCACCAAGGTTAGATATAGAATAAGAAGCAGGGGAGGAAGATCTCCCAAGGAAAGGAAATAGACTATAGAGTTAGTGAGAGATGGATAGGGGAAGACTGGAACAGGATGGTTAAATAGAGATGGGGAGGGAAGAGAATGGAATAAGGCAGGGAATGTGGGGAGCGACAACTAATACTAAGGGCCATTTGATGGGTCATACAGAAACACAGTACAATAGAAACTTCTTAAAAGAAATACATAAATGAAAAAAAATATAAATGGAGTCTCCAAATAACAAAGCCCCAACTAGACATCTCTCACCACCAAGTGAAAACTCCAGTGCGAGGAAGGAGTTACATGTAGCAGAAATTGTAATTGGTCTTAATAATAAAAACCTGGGGTCAGATATCAGGGTGAAAGCTAAAAGATCAGAGAAGCAGAGCAGCCAGCTACTAGAAAGACTTCTTACCTCTAGTAATCCTCAGACTGAAAGCGGGCTGAGCTTCTGTCTCCTCTCACCTTATCTTCCTCTCTCCACTCAGCCATATCACTTCCTGTCTCCACCTCCCTAGTGCTGGGGAGATCCCAAGGGCTGGCATCAGATTGCCTGGCTGTTTCTCTTTTAGACTGGATCAATCTTGTGTAGCCCCGGGTGGCCTTGAATTCACAGAGATCTGTCTGCCTCTGCCTCCCAAGTGCTGGCCTCTATGGCTAACTAGTGGCTTGGTGTGTTCCACCACTGCTTGGCCTCTATGGCTAGGCTCCATACTAGTGGCTTAGCTCCATGCTCTATTCTCCAAGCAAGCTTTATTTGTAGATCACAAACAAAATATCACTACAGTTACATATAATTGAGTTGTTGGTCAAATAGGCCCCATGGAAACCCCCAAACAACTCAGGCTATTGCCAAGACTATTGGTTTCTCACCATAAGCTGACAGTAAGACCCTATTGCTGAAGACAACACCCACATATCTCATCAAACATGGAAACTAAAAGTCAACCTGGTGCCTAACCTAGAGCCTTCACCCTATTGGCTTATTTGTTTCTTATCCATCAACTGTTATGTATCACTAATGAAAGTAGCTAGTCAATGATGTGAATTCTTATTGTCAATATATTAGAGTCTATATAAAAAAATAAATAAATTTATGTCACTTATGATTACAGTGTTATTCATATGGTTACAATTATTACCTTGATTTTGTTGATTAGTTGTCATACAGAATGATGATGTAATGATGACACTGGCCATTGAATATTGGTTTTCAACGCAGTTCCTGGCCTCTCTCTGGCTCCCTGCACAGAGCAGGCAAAGATCTCATTGTGACCTATCAAAGGGAAAAGGAAAAGGTGGAATCTGATAACCAAAAGGATGCATAAGCATACATTTCCAAAAGGAGTGATGTATAGAAATAGGTCTGGTAGGCATATTCTGGGAGATGGCTTAGGGTTAAGCTCTGAGATTTTATTATGGACAGCACAGGGGGTTGAGGTGGGGGAGATAAAGCATCACAAGAATTGTAGAGGCAGGGTTTGTAGCTACTCAGCTGCCTTCAGGAATAATGAATTCAGTGACCCAAGAGCCCGTACAGATGCAGGGGGCCACCAAGCCTATAACTCCTGCACAGTTGGATTTCCAGTCATTCCCTATGCAGAGAAATGGCAGGCTTCTTTATTGGTCTTCTTCTGATGAAAACCTACTACTAGGAAGAGTTCTCCAGTCGGGTCACTAATCTTGTATACACTCATTAGAACCCGTTTTCTGAGTTTTGTGATAAAAGCATGGCACCTCGCACACACAGGAAAATCCTGCTTCTGGTAGACCTTTCAATAGGAGCAACTAGATTAATGTAAGACAAAGTGTCATGAACTCAAATGTTCTCTGGATGCCAAAGCTTTGATTATTTTCCCCTCAAATAAACTTTTATCATCACTCAGAGGACAGCTGATACTTTTCTTTTATGTCTAGCTTCAAATCCACGGGTTCACTATCACCTGTCAAGTTCAGTTGCAGTCCCATTTCGCAATTACTTGTGGAAAAATTTGCTCCTTGCGAGGTGCAGTGGTTTTTGCTCAGGCAAATCCCTGTCGCTCATTTCTAAACTTATCAAAACTTCTTTACATATTTTTATTTTGACTACTAAAAACACCCCTTTCAGTTTATTTTGCAAACCAAATATAGATGAATATTCTTATGCCACAGATAATTGGTAAAAAAAAAAATCTGCCTTTCAGAGAAAGGTAAGTTGAGTGATTTTTCCACACAGAGTAAGATGTTTGTCATTTCCTAAAACAGTATTTTACATGTAGACTCAGTCCTGCTATAGCATTATAAGTGAAGATAAAATTTTCCATTATTAGAGGATTGTGCTCTATGCCACATCAATGTACAATGATCCTGTATTCTTACATAGCTTATGACCCCTCCCTCAATAAACAGTGCTCCATGAACCTGGATTCAAGACTACCACATCCTACTGCTGTCTTCCCTACTGTTTTTTTTTTCTGTCTTCTTCTTCCCTCTGGCCTATGGAGTATAGTCTTTCTCCCTGATTCAAAGCTGGTGTAAGTCCCGTCATGTTACTCCAGGCAAACAAAGACCTTCTACATCATAATTAATGATGTACCATGTAAAATCATAGAAAATAACTAGAAGAAAATTTGTCTTTGGAATGAGTTTTAAGCTTTTTAAAACATAATGGTTGATTTCTAATGCTGGAAAAATTGGTGTAATTTCCTCATTATGTATCCCTCATAACTTCAAAATATTAGTAGTAATAGGGGAGTGGTTATAATTATTATCCCTTAATTTCTATTCCTTTTGTTTCTTTTATCCAATTTCTTTCAAGTAAGGAGCCTAGCTTCAGATATAAATCTGATAACTACAATTACTCATTTTCTTGAAAAAACCCATATGTGACAACACCTTGGAACTTTGAAAAATGCAGAATTTAGGTCTTTTCTAGATTAGAAAACCCTAAACATGCTTTTTAATGAGGTATCCAGATAGTGGCTATAAATATTAAAGTGAGAAAACTCTCTAGAAATTGAAGTTGATCATTTATTTTTGTGTTATACAAACCACAAAGGTGTTACACTGAAATTTTTTTGTCACATAAGGATGCATGAAAAGTATGTGCATGTTAACATGAGGTGAGAGAGTTGGGTGAAGCATTGGAGTCAAATAATTTTTTTTGTAGTAGTAGACCCGTGTAGTAAATATACAGCGAATCTTTTCTAAGATAGAGAGAAGTATTTCTGTAATGTTTTTGTCCTATTTTTGTGGGAACATATTCAGCGACACAAGGAAAACAGAGCTGACAAGAAATCACTTCCCAAAACCCATCGAAGGTCTCTAAGAGCTGGAATCATTTGATGAATTTTTCAAGAGCTGGCTGCTTTTTAAAGAAATTTATAATTCAAGGTGTTTGATTAACTTTTAAAGAGTTGAGTGTTGACAGATTTAAAATCACAAGGAAAGGACCGGGGTGATCTGGTAGACTTTTAAAGCAAGTTAGATGCACCTCTATGTAGCTGGAGGGCTTCTCTCCAGGTTCCCCAAGCCCCGCAGTCCCACAATCCACTTATAAAATAATCACTCAGACGCTTATATCACTTATAAACTGTATGGCCATGGCAGGCTTCTTGCTAACTGTTCTTATATCTTAAATTAACCCATTTTTATAAATCTATACCTTGCCACATGGCTGGTGGCCTACCAGCGTCTTCACATGCTGCTTGTCCTGGCGGTGACTGCAGTGTCTCCCTCCTCAGCCTTCTGCTTCCCAGAATTCTCCTCTCTCCTTGTCCCACCTACTTCCTGCCTGGCAACTGGCCATCAGTGTTTTATTTATATATAGAGCAATATCTACAGCACCTCTAAGTCAGTGTCTTGCCCTCCTTTGTTTTGTTACATGTAGGGCCATTGAAAATTCAAACCCATGCATGTTCACACCGGCTAACACAGGAATGACAATTGCTATTTCTTGTTTAGCCAACATATAGTTGAAGAATTCCTAAGATAATCAATATCTAGTATTTAGCTTACCCAAGTTTAGTGGTATAAGTATGTATTTCATGTCAGTTTATGAACAATACCATGTAAAGCTGATTTATAAAGACACTAGACAGCCACAGAGTCACAGTGGAATGAAAAGACAAGAAGGTAAATTGGAAGAGGAAGGGAAAGAAGCAAAGGACTTAAAACCACAAACTTCAGTGAAAACGTACATACAGACAACAACAGAACATGATGTCACCTCAAAATGTTTGTCATCAATTGGAATGAGATGAGCGTCTCATGACTTGTACAAGATAGAGCCAACGGCCCAGCAGTTAAGAGCACACACTGCTCTGGCAGAGGACTAATTTATAGCTTTGGAGAGAAATGAATCAGTTTAATACAGGGTGAGAGCTGGGATTTGCTTGACAAACTGGTAGCTTTTTAGATGACCTAAGTAACCATAAATAACAATTGCCAACAGGATAGGAGAGAACACAGTAACGCTACACGCTGTCCCAGCTCTATGCACATTCAAATGACCAAATCCATATTGGAAAATGTCAAGACTGTATATTCTGAGTCATTAGAGTATTTATCATGATGCACAGTCTGCCAATATGTAACCACTCCTTTATAATATCGATATTTGAAAATTTATCATTTTTAATCTGTTTTAGAAATATAAAATTTGGAATATATAGTAATACAAAACTGTTATTTAATGTTCTGGCCTAGCCAGATTTCTTTTCAAATCTACTTAACATCCAAAACACTGCTATAAGACAAAATTGACATGCAAATTGGTAAATCCAGATGTTAATGTCTCTTATACCATATGGAGGCACTATTTTGTTCATTCTAGTGTAACTAATAGAAAGACCAGAAATACAATAAATATGAAAGAAAAACAAAAGGTGATGTTTTTCTGACATACTATTATGAGACACTGTATTAGAAAGCTAAGAAAATTATCTGAAAAAAATAGCCTTTTGCTGCATAATGGATAATTACTCTCATTATTTCATGATACTGAGATCTAGGAAATGAAGCAACTTTTGATTCTGTTACAATGAACAACTGAGTACAACTTTTTCCATAGTTTCTAGACCTTAGGCTAAACACGTGACTTCAGAAAGTCTATCAGGAGTTCCCGATTAACTCTGTGTCACTGGGATGTCATAGTGTTTTAGAGGTCATCGAAATCCTTCTGAGTTGGAAAATGCTTGAAGCTATTTGCCCTACCTCAGGAAATAACTGCTTATATAGGTGACAGTCATGTCAAGTGGACTTAAATGTTTAGAATCAGGGTTAACGAATGTCAGCAAAAATAGCACTGGACAGATAATACATCTCATAGCCAAAGGATTATTAAAAGTAGTCTCACGGTGTGCTGGGGCAAATCTAATCTTTCAAACTCCAGTCTTCCTGATGTTGAAATTGGAACTAGTGATCTAATGTGCCTGTGACAGGGCACGTAACTGACAGTTTTCATCTTTGCCAAGTTCAGTAACCTTTCAGCCACTTCTGTAGTCGCCCTGTAAAGCACTCTGGGAAAATCCTACCTAGATTTTATCTCCTACCTATAGTTGCTCTTGTTATTTGAAAGAGCAATTATAGTATATGACAACATAATCTGCAGGTGAATGGTATTTTCACTAAGTGCATTTGTGCTGAAGCTCTTCCTCCGGTGTATGGAATTGCAGATCAAATCTGGGGCCTTGTGGACACTATGAAGCACTCTTCCACTGAGCGACTCCATGGCCCCACACTAAAAGAAGTGTTTACACTTAGGTCATTCCTAGCTAGGTTCTCAAAATATGAACAAAGAGGATAAGTAGACAGTTGGAGAAATAAATAGGATTTAGAAAATATGTGGACACTCTTTCATAAGCTTACATTTTAGAATGCAGGTTAATCAGGAATTCTATTTCACTTTTGGGTTCTTTATTTCATCTTGTTTATGAAATCAACTTGAGCACCTCAAAGCTTAAATTTAAAAGGTCCTGAGTTCAATTCCCAGCAACCACATGGTGGCTCACAACCATCTGTAATGAGATCTGGTGCCCTCTTCTGGCCTGCAGAGACACATGCAGGCAGAACACTGTATACATAATAAAATAAATATTTTTAGAAAATTTCTACTAATGATTTATGATATGTCTATATCTAAGAAAAAATGGTAAATTTTCTTTATTTTAAGACCTAGCAAAAACCTTATAGTTATTTTGTATGTCTTAAACTAGGAACATGACAAGTTCTATTAAAGATGTGTTATATTTATCAGGGGAGCCAATGTTGTATTATCTAAATCTCAATAACAGAACATCGTGTCATAGTTTCTTTATAGACTGAAAATTCGATTAGTAATTCATTTCATAGACTATGCTGCTTTTTGGTTCATTGATTCAGCCAGCAAATATTAAGCAACTATTATGCACCATGTGGACACTATATGTATACAGGCTAATGAGACTTTATAGGCTAGACACGAATAAAGTCTATGCTACAAATTTGATACTTGTCAAACTCTTGAGATGTTAATTAAGGGTCATTTTTTACAATAATATTCAAAGAATGTAGATATTTTTCTGGGTCTTCTCAACTAAAAGTCATCAGTCTATGTTACAATCGAGAATTTAAAATCATCAGGCCAATATCCTTCATACTATACAAAAACAAGAATCTCTTAAAAAACCACATGCATTTTGATGTGTGTAGCTGGATCAATAGGAAACTATTACTGCCCTACAGCGCCATCATGGTCAGATGTTTCCGTTCACATTCCTGGAGAAGCAGGAGAATGCTGTCTGGTTTGTTCATTTGTTTTCCTTTCTAACATCTTGGCATCTATCTCTGTATTTTATCCATGTAAATAACCATAGCTTATAGAACAGTGTAAATATCAGCCTACTTGTACACTAGTTTCATAAATTTAAGTGTCAAGTAAAATCCTTTACTGAACAGTAGAGATATTTCAAAAACTTTAATTATGTAAGAAACTTTGTGATTGTAAGTTTCTCTATATTTGCACGTTCTTGTTTATTTGTTTATGTGTTTGTGTGTGTGCATACATGTGTGTGGGCATGTGCCATGGCATATGTTCAGAGAGAGATCAGAACACTGTTGTGCCAGTCAGTTCTTTGCATCTACACCATGAGTCCCAGGGATTGAGGCAGTTAGCATTGGCAGGAAGTGCCCTTACCCAATGGACCAATGGATCTCATGTGCTCCAAACTGGTCATTTTAAAGACAAGAAAAAACTGAAATTACTTCCAACTTTTAAAAAAGGCAATGCCTACAAGAACTTTATTTAATTAATGAAAATTTGAAGATAATGTTTTGTAGCAAAATGGAAATTCTAATCAGAAACATGAAGTTACCATATTTTGAGATATTAATTTTAGCAGAGTTCTTGGGTGATATTTAATAAGGAGGCCACATTTGTATATTTGAAATATTCTTTTCTTATTCTAATCTTTAAAAAAATACATGAAATATATTAAGGTATCCTGTCATAGAGCCATCTGGAACCCAGCTCTGAAATTATTTTCTTACTATACACTTTCCGAGCCAGCAGTTAGACTCACTTCTGATTCTCTCTATACCACACTACCTGCTTCCTGCCCCCTAGAGTTCTTTTGATTATAACGTTTCCTTTCCAATTTGATTATAAATTTCTTAATGTCATTTGAGATAAACCACCCTCTCTTTTTCTCAGAACTTGGAAACTTCCTTCTCTCCCATTTGAACCCAAAGCCTTAATTGATTTACAACATTTACAGTTTTTTAAAGGGACATTGTCCAGCGCCAGATGGTCAGGCCTGAAAACATACAGACAAATAACAGTATAGGGATTGGCCAGGCTTCATTTAGGGATGTGTGTGTATACATATAGATATATACAATGTGAAAAAAGAGGGCATGAGTTTGAAGGAGAGTAGGGAGGAGTATTTGGAGAGTTTGGAGGGAGGAAAGGTAAAGGAGCATTGTAATGATAACCTCCAAAATAAAATTAAAAAATGAATATTAGTAATCAGATGGTTTCAATAGCCAAATGAATTTCCTGGTAAATAGAAAACAGATGCTTCCAATCATTGGCTACTCACATGAGGCTTTTTAATTGTTTGAGGCATTCAACACTTGGAAAAAGAACCTTACCAGTGAAGACATTCTCTCTTCTTTTTACAGAAATTTGCCTGCTGACCAAGGGCCGGCGCACTGCCAGTGTCCGAGCTGATACATACTGTCGTCTTTACTCCCTTTCGGTGGACAATTTCAATGAAGTCTTGGAGGAATACCCAATGATGAGAAGAGCTTTTGAGACCGTTGCTATTGACCGACTCGACCGGATAGGTACTCTTCAGCTTTCTGTTTCCTCGAGCACAATTTCATTTTAGGTTCAAATTCTAGTGCATAGATATCTTGTTAATTTGTGTGAAAAAAAAATAGCATACCGCTCTGTAGTATATAGTTGTTTAGAAAGACCCGAGGTAGCTCCTTCTTCTTCTAAATGCTCTAGACTGACTTGTTCATGTCTGTTTTCACTAGCTACGCAATCTGATAGCCCAAGTGATACCACTTCAGTTTGAATTGTCAGGTAAAAAGCACTGGTACAAATTCCAGATAGCAGTAAAATAGTAGTAAAAGCCAAAATCATGAGTCTATATTACATTCCGTATTTTATCATAAGGTTCTTTTTTTCTTTAAGGGCCAGTTTTACATTTTATACTTATATTTAAAATTTTTAAAACTTACGCAATTAAATCGGGCTCAGCAGAAACATCAAAACGTTTGTAATACAGACTCAAACAGAACAAGCCTTTGTAGACATGCCCTACATAGATGTTTCTTGGCAAACATCAATGTTGTAAAGTATTTTATGCTACAAAACAAAAACAAAGTTAAGTAGAACTTAGTTATGCTAAAGATGTGCGTAGTTTCTCCCAGCGAAGTAGGGCCACATTGTCTTGCTGTTAAATTCCTGAGCTATCCTGGAATATGCTGAAAAGATAATTTGAGTTCATTCTTCAAGCCTTAACCAGTTTGTCCACCTCACCTTTCCTTCCCCTCTTCCTTGGCATAGCTCTGCACTAGATTCATAATTCAGCTTAAACGCCACTCCCTGTAGAAACATTTTCTTGATTCTCACCACCTACTAGGCAGAATTCCCTTGATGTATTCTCATACAGTCTCCTACATTCCCCTCTCACAGCCCTGCCTTTGTTATAGTAACTGTTCTAAAAAAAAAAAAATACTAAACTTTATGGGGAGAGCATCTTTAACTCACCATTACACTTGCAATATCTTGTCCACAATGCATGTATGTTGAAGGGGGAGGAAGGGGGAGGGAGTCAATATACCTGAAGCAGATGGAGTTGGGGTCAGTTAGAAGTAAAGAAAAGGTGTCTCAAGATCTTCACTGTTAAAAAGGTAAGGTCTTATTTTTTATGACAGCTTCTCACCCATCTTTCTTTCCCTCTATGTAGCACAGAATGAAAGACTTTAAGGGTGAAAAAAAATAGATGAGGTAAAGTAAAAGTAGTGTGTGGACATTCTCACAGGGCACACACACACACACACACACACACACACACACACACCAAAAAAAAAAAAAAAAAAAAAAAAAAAAAACAAAAAAAAAAAACAGAAGTTCATAGTGACAGCTTCTCGAGTTAACAGAACATAGTTATCCACAGAGATGGCGCCCATGAAGTAAGCAGACATTCCTAAAAGCAGGATTTGAAACACAACCTCTTTTTTTTTTTTTTTTTGCTATATGAGTGTTCATGTTAGACACACAGAGAATAACTTCTGAGTACTTGGGACTGATTTCCTAAACCAAATGGGTATCTTTAGATAAATTATTAAAATTCACTATATCCAGTAATTTCTATTAATCTGGTTCATCTTCATTCTCTTCAAAATTGTAATTTCTCAAGAAAATTCCATGAAATCATTTTAATCAATAATACAAGCAATAATGTTTCTAGGAAGCACCCAACATTTGTATTTTTGACCCTGATAAAATTCTAATAGTGCATTAAAGCTAAATCAATCATTTTAATTATTTTCACAGACAACAATACTTCAGTTATAAAATGTTGACTGTTCAAATACAAAGCAACACTGTCCATCTCAGTTGTGAGATCAATACTTAAATATTTATTGTAGTTATTTAAGGTAACATATCAAATAAATAAACTGTATTGTAATATATCAAATACACCTGTATTCATTACTAATACTAACATAAGAGGTTTTTTTTCTTTAGGAAATTAGAGGAGCTTTGAAGAAAGGAACAGTAACTATTTTGGCAAAGATATAAAATGATCACTTCTCTCATTATCCAAGAAAATTATCATATGGCATCCTGTTGAAAATATGCTCGGTTACTTTTGAAATGATACTATTTAGCAGTGAAGCATAATTTATTCACTTTTCAGTTACCATGCTCATTTGGGTATTTTTATTTTTATTTTTTTGCATATGTATGTTTTTTTATTGAAAATAGATTCTTCTTTCATATAATACATCCTGGCCAGTTCCCCCTCCCTCCATTCTTTCTAGACACCCCCTACCTCCTCTCTCCCCCAGATCCACTTCACTGCTATTGTCTCCCCTCAAAAAAAAAGCAGACCTCCAAGAGACAACAACCACACACAAAAAAAAACAGAATACAATGAGACAAGGCAACCCAAGAGGAGGAGAAGAGTCCCAAGAGCAGGAAGAGTCAAAGACACACCTGCTCCCACAATTAGGAGAATCACAAAATCACCAAGCTAACAGCCACAACATATACACAGAGGACCTGGTGCAGACTCCTGAAGGCCCGGGGTTTGCTTCTTAAGTCTCTGTCAGCCCCCGTGAGCCCTGCTTAGTTGGTTCAGTTGGCCATGTTCTCCTGGTGTCCTCCATTTTTGTTTGTTTGGTTTTTTACCAACGTGCGATTGATTCTAATTAATATTCTACCAGGGAATGCCTATCTATTGCAAAGCTCTCGAAAAAAAATTATGATAAGAAGTAGAACTAAAGCTTATTTATGTCCTGGAGTGAGCTGAGAAGTGCGGAGCTCTGTGCTTTTTCCCTCACAGCCTCTATTACAGAGGAGGGAAGCGCGTGAGGCAATCCACACTACGCATGTGCAAAAGCATCCCCCTGAGGAAATTTGCTTGCAAAGGCTAAAATCTGGAACCCATGTCAGGTTGTTCACATATAATTGGTATTTGTATTTTTTTTAACTCCAGAGATGAGAGAAATATGCAGCTAGAATGAAGAGTCATTGGTGCCTGGCATTAGTCAAAGGCAAAATCTCTTGAGATAGTTGCTCGTCATGATACTCTATCTGTATAAAACAGTACCAGATTGAGCAATCTGGGTCTGGTCTGAGGGACTGCCTTTCTACAGGCACCCAGATGGTTCAGATGAAGCCCATCTGTCATTGGTAGCAAGGCTTCGCTATCAGAATTTCTTCCTTTCTTCACAGCCTCTTCACTTTCTAACCCAAATTTCTAAGTAGTGATCTTAACCTTCCCATGAGATGAATACGATAAATACATCTGCTTTACAATCCTGAGCATTGTGTAAATGGTTCTCCCTAAAGCCTTTTGTTGATTGTGTGTCCCGAAGCAAATGCTCCAGTGTTGTCTCTGACTCTCCATTGCCTTACCTTACAAACACAAACTAAAATAATGATTCTAGGCCCAGCCTGACCCAAACACCCACTGCTTCTCTATTACACCACAAATTATGCTCCGGTTAAATAGATACATTTCGTTTATAAAGTAGCTTCGTTTTTTTTGTGTGTGTGTGTGTGGGTTTTTTTTTTTTTTTTTTTTTGCCACCTTTAGTCTTTCCAATTTTTCTTAAGTAGAGCATGCGATTTCTAAGCAGATGCAACATTGTGCACGAGGCAGATGCTCCACTTCTGTTTGGTGGTGACAGGTGAGGTTCTTGACTTCCAAACCCATGGGTCTTAACGCTGACATACATCACCTTGGAGTAGCCAGTCTCTTGCGGCATTCTTAGTTCCTTTCAGCCTGTCTAAGTGCCTATTTTTCCTTTGCTGATAGGCAAGAAAAACTCCATTCTCCTCCAGAAGTTTCAGAAGGATCTGAACACTGGTGTGTTCAACAATCAGGAGAATGAGATCCTCAAGCAGATTGTGAAGCACGACAGAGAGATGGTTCAAGCGATCCCTCCAATCAACTACCCTCAAATGACAGCCCTGAATTGCACATCATCGACCACCACCCCAACCTCCCGCATGAGGACACAATCTCCACCAGTCTATACGGCGACCAGCTTGTCTCACAGCAACCTCCACTCGCCCAGCCCCAGCACACAGACGCCCCAACCCTCAGCCATCCTCTCACCCTGCTCCTATACCACAGCCGTCTGCAGTCCTCCTGTACAGAGCCCCCTGGCCACACGAACTTTCCACTATGCCTCTCCCACTGCGTCGCAGCTGTCACTCATGCAGCAGCCACCGCAGTCCCAGGCACCCCAGACTCAGCAACAGCAGCAGCAGCAGCAACAGCAACAACAACAGCAGCAGCAACAGCAGCAACAGCAACAACAGCCACAGACACCTGGTAGCTCCACCCCGAAAAATGAAGTGCACAAGAGCGCGCAAGCTCTTCATAACACCAACCTGACCAGAGAAGTCAGGCCCCTCTCGGCTTCGCAGCCCTCGCTGCCCCACGAGGTGCCCGCTATGATCTCCAGACCTCATCCCACTGTGGGCGAGTCACTGGCCTCCATCCCTCAACCCGTGGCAGCTGTCCACAGCGCGGGCCTTCAGGCGGGGGGCAGGAGCACCGTGCCACAGCGTGTCACCTTGTTCCGACAGATGTCCTCGGGAGCCATCCCCCCCAACCGAGGAGTGCCTCCAGCACCCCCACCACCAGCAGCTGTACAGAGAGAATCTCCCTCAGTCTTAAACACAGACCCAGATGCAGAAAAACCGCGTTTTGCTTCAAATTTATGATCCTTGCTGATTGTCAAAGCAGAAAAGAAATACTCTAATAAACAGAATATTCTCAGATATTATTTTAATCTATCTGGTGATAGATCCCTATAGCCTACCCTGAAAAGATATTTTAGACAGCTCTGGCCTACATGCAAATGTAAAAACATATATACATATATAATTAAATAAATATACATATCTCTATATATAAATGCCCAGGAGAAGTTCAAAAGACTTGTATAGCATTCAGTGTTACATGTCTTCCTTTCTTTAAAACCATTAAAGGATTTAACACATTGTTGTAAGATCATTGATTTCTAACCCACTTCTACTTAATTCCTTTGATATATGTATTTCTCTCTTTTATGAAGAGTCCTTGGGGGGGTCAATGGTATCAACACTCAGATTTTAAAAAGGCAACTCCAATTAGTTCCAGAAGAGCACCAATCAAAGCTTTCCTTCATTTAGCTGTGCCTCTGTATCTAGATTGCTAATTATGTGGAATGAAATAACCCAATCCCAGTTTATAGCTCTAAATTATATTTTGGTGCTTTAAATTTTGAGTTAGGTGAAGGAACACATTACATGCCCATCCACCATAGGAGACTAACATCGCCACTGCTAGGGCTTTCTCTAACCTCAAGCATGTTCATTGATTTGGCAGGAAGGTGAGGAGATATTTGTCTTCGTGTGTTGTTGGACTTCTATCGAGACTCTGTCGATGTTAGTTGTAAATAACTTTTCCAGCCCAAATAAAAGTAACTCTTCTGTGTTGTATAAAGGTAAAAGTCACTGTTTAAGAATTCAGTTTTATGGCTTCACTTCAAAAGTTAAGAGTTTTAAAATTTCACAAAATCTAATAATTGTGACAATTGTTCAACTGTAATGCAATGGCTTCAGACCTACAATATTATTTTAACCTGCAATATTTTATGCAAAATTGTATGCTTGAATCTACCAATTGCTTGTATTACACCAAAAATTATTACTTTTCTTCCTTATTGACATAATCAAGCATCTGAAACTAGTCCTGGCATGCTTTTTGGGGCAAAAAAAAAAAAAGTAGATTCTAATCAGTCATTGTAAGAAAAGGCTTACAGTATTTCTCACTTCTAGAAGATATAACAATTCATTTATTGTCTCTTTTAAAATTCTTAAAAGGGTGACTTGGATCTCTGACTAAAATCTAGAAGTGAGGTTTTCACTTTAATTTAATATTATCGCTGTTATTATCATTTAAACAGTTATTTGCAAACCACAGCTTGGTTTGGAGTTAAATGTGTTCTGTGTCTTCATGTTAGTTGGTAGTTTATTGTGATGTTAATGTGAAGAAATAAATATAATAATCATCACATCTGTTTGGAAATGCACATTTGCCCTATGTATATTGTAGCTAAGCAGTTAGTAAATCTTAAGGCATGTGGTAACCAACATAGTCCTTAGATAGACCGGAGGTTTGCTCTTTTAAATGTGCTGAAAGTAGGGTGGACGTGGTGACAGGAAGCAGGGGTGAAGTTGAGCTGTCTGTAAGCATTGTTTGTTTGTTCCTTTGTTTCCTTAATTCTTTCTGTGAGCATCAGCCTCTTAGAGATCATGTGTGCTTACTGCATCCCACACGTGTGGTTGGATGAAACACAATGGGAAGATTCCTCATGTTTGACTTCTGTAAATAACTCAAGAGAGTGACCTGACGTGGAAGTCTTTAGTAGCATGAGCATGGACGATCCACTTAAGAACTTAAAGACCACACATTCTGTTGGGACAGGGCCTCTAGATAGACTTGAGGACAGAAAACAAAAGCAGAAGCAGAAGCAAAGTGAATCCATGCTGCCTGTTATGCCTTTTATGGATCTAACACCTATGAAACCAAAAAGAATTGCTATGCTTAATTGCTAACAGATCCTAATTTGTGTGGAAGCAATCAACAATGCTAGGCAATATGATGTTATTTATTACTGACATGCTGGTGACTAACGACAGCCTGTTGGGAATGGTATAAGAGAGAGCTCATTCGGCCTACCTAGAAGCTATGAGAAAGTGGCAAGACCATTTACATATCAGTACGAAACTCTTTAATTTTTTATTAAAATATAAAAATTAGCTTCAATTTATTAAGATCATGCACTAGTCCTTTACATTATTAAAGGTTTACATTTGACAGGATTAATGGTTTGGTAGTAAAATATTTTTTTATATATAAAATTTTTCGAGCACTATTGGGAAACATCAGCAAAATTGAATTGCATGATCATTCAGTGCAACCATAACATTTTTATTCACTTTGTACTAGAATGGACAAAGAACCCTAAGGTTTATATGTTAAACTAACAAAATGGTACAGGGTAAATTATATACACATATGTATGAATGTACATATATATATTTAGATTAAGGAGGAAAGTGACTCACATTACTGTAATATAAAGGTACAGTGCTAGGTGAACATGACCTTTTTTTCTCTGTACATAGTTAAGCTCAAGGTTGGAGTTTTAATCTGTACAGAAAGAACTGTATTATTGATCTTTTGCTGCTGAGAAGATAAGAATATAGCTGATCCTTGCCACTGTACAACCAGGGAAGAGTTAGAGTATGTCTTTTGTCTTTGCTCAAAGCCATACATATAAATATATATAAAGATTATTAATAAATCCAACAAAAATAAACTAAAATTATGAATATTTTATTTTATTGTTGAACTCTGATCCAATGTTTTGCTTTGTTGATGACTATAGATTTGCTTGTTTGTCTGTCTTTGTATAATTTCCAAAAAAAATTTATTCTTGAAAATCACCATACAGTTCTTAGAGATATTCTATAAATACAGAATGAAAATAATTTAAATAGAACATGGATTTCCCAGTCATCCCTTTGTTTTACCTTTCCCACACAGTAAAAATTTGTTTATTTTATTCTTTACTCTATGCCTCTTTAATATTTGGTGTTTGTCCAGTTTCACATCACAGCCACGTTTATGTCATTGAATATGAGGATGATTTTTAACCTATGCACATTGTCCTGTTGCCTTTGGGATTTTCAAATGCCTCTGATGAGGTTGATCACAATGAGGATAAATAGCGAAGCAATCTTAAACACAATGAGGATAAAATAGTGTTCTGCCATTTACTGTCATCCTATAACACACATCCTGCCTCCAGGTCTCCGTGACCTCTCCATAAGGGAATGATTACCAAGTGAATGCCATTCCACTTTTAAAAGCTGCTTATTCTACCATTAATTAACAGAATTAAATGAAAAACATGGTATTTTCAGGACACTGCAAAGGAAACAATTGAGTTATTCTAATAATTCCTAAAGGACATGAACAATTTACGCAATATGATGAGTTTAAACTTTTAGACATATTATATTAAAGCTATAATTACTTACTTTTCAAAGTACAAATCATTTCTAATAGTCTGTCAGGGTTTTGTGTAAAAATATCTCCATTGATTCTTAATTGACTTACAGTTTTTATTTCATAATTTTGCTCTAATTGCTCTTTTGGACCTTCCTTTCCTTATTTTTATAATATTAAACTGCATGACCCAGGTGTCTCTCACTTCTGTCTCCAGCACTCTGGAGTATGTGTCAGACAACGCAAGTGTGGGGTAAGTTGTTGTCACTGTGGTTATTATTCACATTCACTAACCCTAACAAAGATTTACCATATGTTAGGCCAGTCCACCTAAGAGCATATCAGTCTGTGCCATGAGAAAAATGTATTCCTAGAATATAATCAGGTACTGAGCTACACTGAAGCCTGAGTAGTCAAAAATTTGTCATGAAATAATGCTTTTGGATATGTGGACCAAACTATTCCTCAGTTCTTTTAACTTTGTTCAAAATATTTCCCAAAATATTTTCAAAATCATGTTGGAGATTTTTCTTTCAAAGATTTTTTTTATTGATTTTATGGTTATTTATACCTGCTATGGTCACTTGAGAATAGTGACTTTCTAAAGCAACTTAATTTCAATTTTAACAACACATTTGTATGATGGCATGTTTTTTTTAAAGGCAAATGATTGAGCTGATCATAAAGGGCAACATTATTCTTAAAAGAAATGCATGAACTATTAAAAAAAAAGTTGCCTAACTTCAGGAAAGATTCAGATTCACACCAAGCCAGTCTTTACCTTTCAATTTGAAGTGTTAAGTAACGGCCATATTGTGTATTGCTTTCCTTCACTGGGGCCATTGCCATCTTCATGGATGGGTCATTTTGGCCTTGGTCACATTCTTAGCTTAAAGGTGTAAGAAGCATAAACTTTCCCATGTAGGAACAGCTATCCTGGTGGAGTGAAAAAGCCGCCACCACCACAAAAGATCCCTCATTGGACTCAAAGGGCATGTCCGTGATTTTTGAATACCTGATTGCTTTACACTTTGGGTAATTCTCACAGTGAAATGCCCTTTCTACCTTTGCTTCATACTGAAACAATCTCTCTCTGACATGAGGTGATGAGGAATGGAGATAATTTTCCAAGCAAATCTGGAATAATGGTGATGTGAGTGACATACTTGTTCCATGTATAATTTTTGATGTCCCAGATAACAAAAAAAAAGACAAATGATGTTTTTATAAAATTAAAATTAATGCGATAATCACGACCTAAGACAGGACCCGACCCCACTCTTACATGACCATGCCTCTCTTATCTCACCATAATCCTACCCCTGTTTCCTCAGCCAAGGGTGGTTGAGTAGGGACAATGAAAACTTGATTGTGTTGAAAGAAGCCTTGCCAACACTTGTCCCTTCATGAGACTTGTTTAAAGACAATATCAAAATAAAATGTATACAAGTCTACGAATTTATTTTTAAGATATGTGGTGTAGAGAGAATGACAATAGAAAGAATATATTCTGAAGAAAGCATCTTCATGTAATGATAAACGAAACTTGCTTCTAAAATGTGAATGTTTAACAAAACACTGGTCGTTGGCAATAGTCATATCTCGCTGAAGCTTGAGTGTGTCATAGATTAGAGAAAACAAATTTGAAATGGTAAAGTTGGATTTAAATCCTTTTAAAAAGCCATTTTTATTATCAGGCCAAAGGTTTTATAATTTTATACTTTAATCTTAATTTTTGCAGAGAAATCAAAGGGTACGTGGTGAAATGTGTGTTTTGCTAATGTGAAAAGAAATAAAATTTAATTTGTGACAGAGCAAGAACTAAGGGTATTTGTTACCTCACACTACTTGTGAGGCTGCTGGGCCTGAAGGAAGACCTGTGTTTGCCAAAGAGTGGGAATAAGTTCGGGAAACCAAAAATTCACCAGATTTGCATATCAAAACAGTACAGGGTGAATGAAGGGTGAGGGCATGAAGAACCATGAAAACGAGTTAGACTATAGAACAGGGAAATGTTTGGGATTCAAATAAGTTAGTTTTCCCAGAACTGACTGGTGGTACTGTGTTCCACAAACTGAGAAATATAGACATTCTTTCGAGATATTTTATTCCTAGTGTAGCATAAATCACCATTCAACTAAATGAGAACTAGCTCTTTATTATCCTGTAATTTCAATTATATTTTAATATTTGAATAGACAGTGCTATTGACTCAGTGGGCACAACTGCAAAAATCAGTGTACACAGTAATTCTCCAAAAATAAGGACCATTTATCTACTTTTAGATTTATTAGAATGACTTAGAGTTACTTATATTTCTTAAGCAGAAATAACAGACTTTTGCCAAAACAGATGTTAAATTTTATCAGATTAAGCATAGGGAAGAAAATTCAGATTTGTAGAGGCAAACATATTTTCTAAAATCATATTTTAGTTTCCATTTAAATTGGCAAACCATTCAGAAACGGGAGACACAATTTTGAAGGAAGTAATCATGTAACTCTTTTGAGAGTCAAAAATCAATTTACCCAATGTATGGTGCCATTTTATTTTGGTTATTTATGTGGTGAAGGCCTTTGTTTCTCAGTATTTAAAAATAAAAATTGCTTGCCTAACTTATTTAAGATTTACTGCCAAGGGCTTACACAAAATTCTGTTGACAGCAAGCAGTTCTGAATGCCTGAAAGTATGATATGCT
Organism: Peromyscus maniculatus bairdii; assembly: GCF_049852395.1. Taxonomy (NCBI): domain Eukaryota; kingdom Metazoa; phylum Chordata; class Mammalia; order Rodentia; family Cricetidae; genus Peromyscus; species Peromyscus maniculatus. Next base: position 37,746,670 of record NC_134866.1, on the reverse strand, counting down.
GATATTTAGCATGAAGTATTGAATTTGAGTAATATTAAACAGCATTTCATAAACAAAATAGTTGCATAGACAAAGTAGCATATGTCTTAATATATCTCTATTACAAAGATCCAAAGAATATTAACCATATTCGGCCACAGACAAAAGTATGAAAAGGTGAAAGTGATAGTGTTCCTCAGAGTAATCATCATAAAACACTGGACACATCCCCGCACAACATAATAAATCAAAACCTTTTTTGATCTCCCAATCAAGAGCAGCCTTCAGGGTCCATGCCAAGTTAATACAAATATTCAAAATAATAATTTATCTCTTCTTGGCAACAGCAATCTCATTTTGTGAGTTAGCCAAAATTAATCTCAAGCCATAGTTTCTCAATCTGATAGATAATCAGGTTAGCACCACTGTTTATGATAAAAAGCAAATTGTGGTTCATTTTGTGTGTAGATCATAACTATCCCTGAAGGTCTAGAGATGATCTGAAAGCATTGACACATGAACATGCAGTTTCACAGAGTCTGCCTATGCAGAAACAAAGCACTATAGTATTTACATTAAAAGACTTAATGACCTCACAGCTTAAAATATGAAATATCTAAAAATTAGTCTTTGTTTCTTAGAGGCAAAAATGACCTGTGTTAATTTTGCACGTCTTTTTTAATGGTGTGAATGTTTACATGGGACATTGTGTTTCTATAACTAAATGGTATTAGCTTTGAATTGCTTAGAGGAATTCTTTACATTGGTAATGGTGATAAAACGAGCTATCTTTATATTAGCGGTTTTCGAAAGCACACAAGTAAAAATGTATTACAATGTTTTGCCACTCCCTATACTAAGTATGAATGTTGGCCAGCCCTGTGATTACGTGTATCTCAGCATTTTAGGCTAAACTTGACTGGATTTCTAGTAAGATGGCAAAGATCCTTTCTACAAGGGTGTTTTGTGAGCAAAAGAAAGGGAGGAATGGAGGGATGGGTGAAGGGAAGGAGGGAATTTGGCTTAACAATATTACATTTTTTAGTCAGTTGATTACAGATTATTTGCCTCATCATATATCTGAATGTTAGTTGGATGTGAAAAAAAAAGCCCAGTGGAAATTTTGACATTGCCAGAAAGATTCTCAAGCATTTATTAGAAATGTTGGACATTTTGCAAATGGGCGTTCATGAGTGTTCTAGACAGATTCTGGCTGTTATATCAGGATAGGCTTTCCTTCCTTTAGTTCAGTGGTTTCTCAATCTGTGGGCTGTGACCACTTTGAGTCATTCAAAGGTCATCTAAGACCATTGGAAAACACACAAATATTTACATTATGATTCATAACAGTAGCAAAATTAGTTATGGATTATCAATGAAAATAATTGTATGGTTGGGATTCAGCACAACATAAGGAACTGTATTAAATGGAGTGCAACATTAGGAAGGTTGAGAATGATTGCTTTAGGAAGTAATATATTATAATAATTCAATTAATTTCAGTTGGTATGTCTCACAAAGAAATGAGGTTATGTATATAAAATCTTAAATAGTTTGGAAAACCTATCCAAAGGAATTCCTACCTATCAGCTCCATACACCATATTTCATAAAACACATAATCCTGTGACAACAAAAAGTGGAGTTTCTGGTAAGAAAAGTTTTGATACTTTTAATGACATTATACCTTGTAATTATGAATCCATTATGAATTGTGAATCCATTAAAAGCTTTACAGGCAGGGTTGGGGATTTAGCTCGGTGGTAGAGTGCTTGGCTAACAAGCGCAAGGCCCTGGGTTCAGTCCTCAGCTCGGGGAGGGGGGGGGCTTTACAGGCTTATTAGGAAATAGGTATACTATGTCTACAGAAAATTTATAAGCATACCATTAGCCTTTTATTTTATATATGGGATAAGGAAAGAAAGAGGGACTAGCCAGCTGTTAGAAATAGAAAAAAAGACTGCATATTTCAGTTTTTAACCTATTTTGTAATGTGTACTTGCAGTTAATTTTCTTCTAGTCTGGCCAAGAATTGACATGTAACTCACAATATCTACAGGCCACAGGTTCCAAAGTAAACAAATTTAGGACATGGGAAATATAGACTGCCAAAAGCCATTCAACTCCAATGCATGGAAGAGAACATGGCACAGATGAGTATCAAATGTAGATCTGAAGGCATTGTTCAGTATTCATTTCTATTACATGCTATATACAGCGGTCATTCTAAAGCCAAGTAGAAGCATACTTAGGAAGATGGTTTTAAAGTATGTGATATATAGTTTTTTTTTTTATTGTGTACGAGGCTCACCATCGTCATCACTTAACATCACACTCCTTTTGGATTTTCTTGCAGTGTATTTCTATGGATTATTTCCTCCCTGTATGCCTTTCTCCACAATACATTACATAATTGCCTATATAATATGAAAAAACACTCAAATAGTCATGGGCTCTATTTAAAATACCTAAAAAATGAGTACTTCAAGCCAATATAGCCATCCTAAGGGAAGTGACAAAATATGAATAAATTTAAAAAGGAATAGAAGGGGCTAATCTGAAAATGAAATATTAGGGGGAAACTTGTGGAGAACAAGATCCATGTATATTCATTTTTATTTCCGTTCTGCCCCATGCAGTATTACCAATGGCATCACCACAAATCCCAAGCACTTAATTTTAGTGTTGTGGCTACTGGAGAAAAGGATAATATTGCCAGAATACAGAATGGAGATAGACCCAAAAGTGTGCCCTTTTTTTTTTTTTTAATTGAAAAGAATACCCACAAAGGAACAAGCAAACAGGGAACTGCTCACCCTGGGCAGAAGCAAACCTATTGGCAGGAAAGGCATGGAGGGGCAAACAGAGTACTCTTCAGATGCACAAATGCATGGAAGGCCTCTGAAGGGCCATGGTGACAGGGTTTCCCACAACAAGTGAGAACATACAATGTTACCAGTGCTTACACAAAACTGCACATCAAAGGTGTGTCTTCTCTCCCACACTTATAACAGCAAGCTTCTTTTCTGACTGTAAACTAACAGGAGTGTTACCATTTTTTGTTCTCATTATGGTCAGTATCACTCTTCATGTAAAGAGTTTCAACTTAGGAAATCCAGCCCTTAGATGGTGGGAGTGTATATGGGAATAGCATGACAAAGACTTGCCCAATATAATTGTCTCACAGTATATACACCTTAATTTTTAAATTATTAGAAGTGTTCTTCATTAGTTCTGTTCTCACTGTGGTAAAAACATATTTGTAAATACATAACAGATTTCATTCTACCAATAAATCATTTCAGAAGAAAGAACCATGATAAGATTGAGAACTACCACCATCAATGCTAATGAGCAAAGGTATTTTTTCTATAACTTTGTTATTGGTGAACATTTCAATCTTTTTTTCTTTTTCTTTTTTTTTTTTGTATTTCTCATTTCTTCCCTTCCTTCCTCCCCCCCACCACAGTCTCTATCTATCTCTAGCTTTCTTGTTTTCTATTTTATGTTTTTTTTCTATTTTTATATTGCCTTATAATCCTGGCTATTTTAGAATTTATGTGTAGAAAAAGATGCCCTTGAACTTGTGGCAACCCTGCCTCTGCCTCTGCCTCCTGAGTGCTTGGATTATAGGTGCATGCCACCATAACTGATGGAAAGTCTAGTTTCTATAAGATAGTGTATTATACAATAAAAAGTATTCAACCAAGAACAAATAAAGTGACTATCAGGAAAAATTACCAAGGGAGGAAAGTCAGATGAATTTGGAAACATCAAGTTGGACTGACTGCGTTTTCCACAGGTTTCTTACCACCAGGTCTATAAAATCTGAATAACCTAGTAATAGAAGGAGCATGGATCTTATTGTATAAACTTTGATAGTTAATGAAGCTTCCACATTTCTAATAGGAACTGGATGTGCAGCCAGAGGTGTTCAAATGGTAACATCTGAAGGACATCTAGTGGTCCTTTTACATGTATTGTTCCTTTCATGTTGTTTAGAACTCCTAATATTTAGTCACATTGTTTTTGCTTACATCAACTTTCTTTATATATATCCCTTGAAGCTCATATATATATATCTTATATCATCTATATCATGTCATATATACCTTATGACACACACACACACACACACACACACATATATATATATATATATATTCTTGAAGTACAAACTAAGCTGTTACTTCAGCTTGCTGTTTAGGTGTGCATTTACTTATCAAACTCATTCCTTGAATACTAAAATGTGTCAAGAAATACCTTAGATATTGTGGAGGTAGCTACGCTATAAGATAATATTTGGGGCTATACAGGTGGCCTGGTGGTTAAGAACATTTACTGCTTTTATAGTGAACCTGGGTTCAGTTTCCACACTGATGTGGTAGCTCACAACTGATTGCTACTGTAGTTCCAGGAGATTTGGGGATCTAATGTCCTCTTCTGTCCTCCAAGGATACCAGGAATATACATCTGTACATACAGAGTTACAGACAAAAGCACCCCCATGTGCATAAAATAAAAACATAGAAATCTTTTCTCTTTAATTTTTACAGAGTAAAACAAAGGTTTGTGCCTCCAATTTGCTTATGTCTTTAAAGAAAGAAATAGATGACGAACAAGTCAGTAAAAGTGTAGACAAAGAAGAAAGCACTGGACGACAGAGGGGCAGGGGAGGAGGAGGGAGTGCCGGGAATAAGGACTGGGAGGAGGCGCTTTCTCCAGTGCTATTATCCATGACGATTCATAAGAGAGAAAAGTGAGCAATGCCCAATGGCCACAGACAGACAGACTGTTTGATAGCCCAGTGCCTTTCTGTGCCTGTTCCTGAAGTTGTGACACATGCATTGGCAGCATTGGTATCCTTCAAGAGTTTGTGTTAAGAGCAGGTTCTTGGGCCCGATGTCGCACGGGCAGGAGTGTGCTTTCTGACGGAGTCCCTGGGAATTCACATGCGTTAGGCTATTGAAAAGCATGAACAGAAGAGACAAATGAACTTTCAGAGATATGAACACTTCTAAGAGTGACACGTCACGATAAAAGATCCTGGCTATACAGGGAGAGCGAGAGGGCTTCAGACAAACACGCAGAGCCTCGAGGCCATGGCCAACTTTACATGTCAGCGTTTTACCCTGGACCATACAGACCTTGCTTTGGTTTACATTCCTTTTCCCAGCCTGCCTCCTGGTACTTCTAGGGAAGCAAAAAAGAAAAAAAATTAAGACATACTATAATTTCCTCACTTTAACTAAGTCTCGATATCACAGCCACCAATGTTTCTAGCCTAACATTAATCTGCTATACCTTCTTCCCAACTAAATTTTAATGTTAACCACACATTCTCATTGTAAAAGTAAGTGGTCCAGTGTTCTGTAACTGAGCTTCTATTTTCCCATTAAATCTATGCACCTGCAGTGTTTTAAAAGTCTGGCTATATTGACTGGCTCTACTTTCTACACTTGTGTGTGTGCTAATTACATAGTTACACAGTATCTCAGCTTTCATTATTAATTTTTTGCTCTCTCTCTCTCTCTCACTCTCTCTCTCTCTCTCTCTCTCTCTCTCTCTCTCTCTCTCTCTCTCTCTCTCTCTCTCCCATGTGTGGTGTATGCAAGGGTGTACATGTGAGTGCAGGTGTGCACACCCATGTGGAGACAAGGGATCAACATCTGATGTCTTTCCTCGGTAGCTCCTCCCCTTGTTTTTTTAAACAGGGTCCCTCATTGAACCTGGAGATAAGCTTCTCAGCACAGGGTTTTAGGCATACACTACCAGATAACGATCTTTATGAGTCCTAGGGAACCTGACTCAGGTAATCATGATTGTAGAGCAATCACTTTACCCACCCTCACCCTTCCATAAGTCAGTGTGTGTGAGTGGGGGGAGAGACACAGAGACAGAGAAACAGACAGAGAGATGTGTATAAGTGTAATTGTGTATACCTGAGCAAGCTCATGAGCCACTCTTCATGTGTGGTCAGAGAACAAACTTGGGTGTTGGCCCTTGCCTTTCCACTGCATTTGGGATGAGGGCTCTTCCCTGCTGTGCAAGCCAGGCTAACTGGTCACTGGGACTTCTGGAAACTCTGTCTGCCTCCCCTTTCCCATAGGGCACTGGGATTACAGACACTCATGTGCATCCAGTTTTCACATGGGTCCTTAACATAGGTTGTCCAACTTATGCAACAAGAGATTTTGCCCATGAAGCCCTAACTCCCTCCCTTTAATTTTCTTATATGCTAAGAGAGATAGAGACAGAGACAGAGACAGAGAGAGAGGGAACATCATCAGTTAAAAGTACCTACTGCTCTTGCAGAGGACACCAACTCTATTCCCAATACATACAACATAAGGCAGGTCACAGCTGCCTGTCACTCTAGCTTCAGAGAACACCTGCATGCACCTCTGAATACCTCTTCACAGACTCACAGATATACACAATTAAATGTAAATTTAAAAGATGTGTAAAAGGAGATTGGTATATAACTTCTATCTTATGGGGCAGATATAAGGGAAATCTTACTAAAGCTTTTACTCTAGCTCTTGACCCATTTTTGACATTTTATGTGCAACAAGAAGAATTTTCTGAGTCATGACACAATGAATTTTATGGGACAGAACTGTCCCATTAGCCTTCCTAGTGGAAAGGGCTACACGGGAAATTTAGCTTTTTTTTCCCCAGAGGAACATAGACCTAACTGTGGTGCAATATTTCTTTGGACCACACACTCCAGGGTTTAGTATCTGGTCTGATATTCCCGATGAGTTTGAGCAGGAGATACTATGTAATCAGTAGTCTTGGTATCAACCAATCACAAGGCCAAGGAGACCGCTTTCTTCTATGTATTCTTAGATGCAATATGACAAGAAGACAATATTTCTAGACAGACACACTGAGTTCAACAAAACTCTCTTTGAGCTAGAAGTATGATGATGGAGGGGCGGTACAGTCTTCCTTCTCTTTAACAGGTGTGGTGTGACAGTAGAATTTGTCCTGAGGTCGTTTGTATGAAGGGTTGATAGGATACTGTATACCACAGTATCCTAATACTAGAGTTTAAGCAGATGATAATACATAATCAGTAGTCTTGGTATCAACCAATCACAGGGCCAAGGACACCGTGTGTACCATCTTAATGATTAATAGTTAAAATGTGTACATGTACCTACACACATCTCTATTTGGTTACACACGGAGACTCACCTTCTTAGTGGCATAAATAGAAAGAGACAGTTTTCTGAATGACACCGCATCAAGTTTTCTTCTTCTGTGAAGTACAAGTCCTATTTAAAAGCCAAGCGCCTGTTTGATGTGCTGAGAGAGCTGACCCCTGTGTACCTGAAGCTCCATAAGTGTCCAAGCATAGTCCAGCTCCTCTGACTCACAGAAAGCATATTCAAGTGAGAATTTGAACTTCTTGCTCCCTCTTTAAATTAAGGATCATTGCTAGACAGACTTCAGGCAGTGACATAAGGCCATTCTTTCTCTATTTTTTTTTCTTTTTCTTATAGAACTTGTACTTTAAAGTACCCTACTACAATTGCAAACCTGCACAATGCTTGGGGTTGGTAAGCTCTTCAGGCTGTCATCTGAACTCAGTTCTAAAAGCTTTGTTCACAGTATGGGCTGAGATTTAAACTTCTCTATTATTTCCTGGTTTCTGCAAAAAAAAAAAAAAAATTAAAGTAAGAGAGGAAAACAAAGACACCCACTTCACAGCAGAGTCCTTTAATGTTACTGTGGTGAACACTGTTGTCAAAGATCTGTAGACAGGTGATAAAAGAACAAGACTAAAATAATCAGGGAACTGTGAAGTCTGAAAATTGAAGCTTCTCCGAGTTTCGTGTCAGCAGGTGCTGAGTCCAGTTTTAGAGGCTGAGAACTGTTCATTTCATTGAGTGTTTACTGCTAAAATAGATGCTAAAATTAAAGACACCGAGGGAGCATACCATTTATATTTGTGGGGTCGGAGAGAGAAGGTTCTGCAGCAAAGGGGATGCACTCCCCCCTTGCAAGGGATCTGAGTTCATCTCTCAGCGGCCACATCTGGTGGTTCACAACCATCTGTAACTCTAATCCTAGGGTTTGCCAATGGTTCTGTGTAGCTAGAGTTTTCCGGCCTTTCCCACAGTCAGGACAAATCTCTGTCACCCGCCAGTCCCACAGCCGCTCAGACCCAACCAAGTAAACACAGAGACTTATATTGCTTACAAACTGTATGGCCGTGGTAGGCTTCTTGTTAACTATTCTTATATCTTAAAGTAACGCATTTCTGCAAATCTATATCTTGCTACGTGGCTCGTGGCTTACCAGCATCTTCACATGCTGCTTGTCCTGGCGGTGGCTGGCAGCTGGCAGCGTCTCCTTCTGCCTTCCTGTTCTTTTATTTCTCCTCTGTTAGTCCCGCCTATACTTCCTGCCTAGCCACGACCAATCAGGTTTTATTTATTGACCAATCAGAGCAACTTGACATACAGACCATCCCCCAGTACAGCCAAGTGCAGACCATCTCAGACACCTGCACTCAGGCCCATGGTCCTAATCATCCTCTATGCAAACCTGCTGGGTAACGCCACAAGGAACCCAAGAAGGGCTCCCACAGGACATACATTAACATTCCACAGCATTCCCCTTGCAAGGGATCTGAGTTCATCTCTCAGTGGCCACATCTGGTGGTTCACAACCATCTGTAACTCTAATCCTAGGGTTTGCCAATGGTTCTGGCCTCAGCAGGCACCTGCATTCATGTCCAAATACACACATAGAGAGACCCAAAAACACTTTGGAATAATAAAAAGAAAATAATTAAAACGACCTTAAAATTTTAATTTTAGAATTTGTTTTGCTTTTAAAGCATGTATGGCCAGATTAAATGTAGTTGCCAATAAAATAAAATAAACAAACAAACAAAAAACAAAGAGGAAATGTTTTTAGGAGAGATAATTTATTGTCAATGACAATTGCAATATTCTGTGACCTTCCTCGGCTTATTTATAGTTAGAAACAAAAGGGTTGATACATGTTCAGAGTTTGGCTTAACTTAAAATTTAAATGAATTAATTTTTTATATTGGGGATGGCATGAAAGGCCAATGCCCTTTACACATTTCATTCTTTGAGGATCTGGTCAATTATTAAAACTGAAATCACCTCTTAACACTGTTCTTTCTTGGGGAAATGATATCTTGTCTGTCATACTTATAGAAAGCCTAAAATGTATATTTTAATATAGATACAATAAAAGTGAATTTTGTCTTTGAAATTTCTAATTACCATTTTCCGTATATTTCCATCCAGTTATACTCTTTCTGTTCTACCAGACTCTAAAAAACAATCTGGCATCATTATAAGCTCCATGTGAGTTAATTAGGCTTGGATTTTCCTAAGGTGTGTTTGCATTTTGAAAGGAAATGCAATCGTAAAAATGGGAAACAGGCTATAAAAATAACCGAGTGTTAAGTAATCCTTGCACACCAGTCACTGTCCTTATCTGAAAATAAAGAAGTTGACCAAAAAAATCTTTTAGACTGCTTCTAGAACAAACACTTTAAGCTTAAAGACCCAGAATGATTTGACAGGGGCTAGTGATACCATTAGGATCACTATAATAATCTATCATACAACAAGTCATATCCTTCCTGAGTATTGGGGTGTATGGAGAAAATAAACACTTGAAAGGAATGGTAGGAGCTATAACTAAGAGTTCAATACAGATGGCGAAGGGATGCTGAAAAACTGTAATTATTCCAGATTATGTTGGTATGAATGATCACAATTATCATAATAACGATATAGATAAAGCATAGAGAACTATGAGGTAATAAGATGCTTATGCCAGTAACATAAGAGATTTCCTGAAGATCCAAGAATGATTTACTCGAGTCCCCAGTTATTCACATGGGCAGTGTCCCCTAAAATGCTCACAAGTTATGGTTCTGATTCCTAAGATAATATTCAAAAGTGGGATTTGGCATAATTAGATCAAGAGGGCTCTCAACTAATCAATAAGACAATTTCTTCCTAGGTTAGTCATTTAAGTGTGTAGTTCTAGAGATGATGGAAGCTAGGAATTGGAGCCTAATTGGGGGCAGTACTGGTATTTCAAGGTCTTTTAGGAATATTTCTTGTCCCTAGTGCTCACACACTCTCTCTCCTTCTGTCTCTCATTATAAAGTGAGCAGACTTTCTCTTCCATGCCCATATGCTATGTTATTGGGCAGAAATTTACTGTGGACCAAAATCTTTGAAGGCAAAAAACAAACAAACAAACAAACAAACAAACAAAAAAAAAACCCTCTACTCTACTTTGAAATAACTTATGTCAGGCATTATTTTGTCCCCATGAAGAAAAGGCTTACAAGTACATCAGCAGATATAATTTCATTAACTTACATTATCATATCTTTTCTAAGAAACCCGTGGTGCACCACTAACTCTAATAGAATTCTGTCTTGAAGTTTCTTTCTCCGTTCCTAACATAACTTACTAATGGTTTTACCTACAGGGAGGTTTTCCTTAGTGTTGTCTTTCACCGTTTTTCTGTTCAGTCTATTCACAGTTCACCTATTTCATCATCTCAGCCCATTAAATGAATCCAGGATCCTATCTTCACGGGTGCCGTCACACCTCTGCTAAAAAACAGCTTAGAAGGTGGAGCTCACAGCCAGTCATCCCCCCGCCACTACACAGTATGATGTGTGCTCTGTTTTCTTCCTTTCAGTTGTCTCTTAAATTCATGCTGATATCACTGTTGCCATCCTGCCCCTGCCTTGGCATTGTCTTTGACCTTAAGCCCCTGCAGTTAGGATTCTGCAGCACTTCCATCTCACACACAGGTCTCTACATGCTTTCAGTATTTATACATGTACTTTGTAAGAATACAGCGTATGTTATGCCCAACATGTCATCTCCTTGACCCTTTACTCAGTTTGGAGAACAACTCCGAGTCAATCAAATCAGTGTCTCTGCTTTGCGTAAAGAAGCTTATATCTGCCTTTTTAGCAACCCTAGCCATCAATTATCATTCACACTACAAAATACAACTTCCTACTCCCTTCTCTCAATGTTAGCAAAGCCATTTAATACCTGTACCCTCCGCTGCAAACCTCCACTTTACTCTTCCCTGGTCTTCAGTCTCTGGTCTACACTAACAGCTGTTGGCTATTTTGTGTTTAATAGTTCCTTAACCGCATAGCAACAAGTGTTTCTTTAATTAAATCTGCTACAAAAAGACTACGTAATGAGCATGTGTCAACCACATCATAAAAGCAGAGGATATAAATGTGATCAAATCCAATGACTGGCGACGCACTACCTAGAATGTGCAAGGTCCCTAGTACTAAAAAAAAAAAAAAAAAGCAAATTTACTTACTGACTTTCAGATGTACTTCATAAAGTGGATATATAATTTTATAAAAGTAATTATTCACAGCCAAGACACTGTGAAGTTTTAAATCTTAGCAATGGAATCCAGAGAACGGTCATAGTAGCCTGCAATAGACAATGAAGTAAGTGGTCAGGGGCAAGAGCAGCTTCCAACAGAAAACGCAGCTTGTACTGAGAACTGATGATGTGTTAAATTTAGTTAGAAAACATCACATGGTGTTGGGGAGTACATGACATTACATGCCTGGGGCATTCCAGGAAAAGGAAATATCAAAGTGAGTTCCATTGGCATGTGGAAAAGTGACATATAAAAGAAATCACAGTGGGACAGAAAACCCAGAGTTCCAAAGTGGAGTTTGTGAAGTTCAAGGAAGGAAACCTCCCAAGCTTTGTGGATCTGGTAAATTTAGAAACTTTATCATATTTTAAATTGTGGTCTTTACCTTGAAAACAATGAGAAGATACAGAAATTTTCATGACTCCCTTGCTTAGAGTACAATATCACACCTAATGTTTGAATTATCTATGTAAGTAAAGACCCAAGGAGCTATCTAAGAGCAAGAGGAAATTCAGTGTACATGAGGACAGACACAACTGAAACCAGGCCAGGCCCACCGTGGCTTCAGCTCTCTACATGCCTCTTCTGTGTTTCCCAGTGATTTGCTCCAGCTGCACAGAAATCTCCGCCAAAGCTTGTGGATTCATTAACCATCGCTGAGGATGGTCAAAATGAGTTTTCTGTAATGGTAACAGCTTGTGCTCTGTCAGACTCCTATTGAAAAGTCTCCTATAAAAATTGATAAGGAAATCACTGGTTTTCTTTCAAGAATATATTTAGTATCTTACTCAGTTCAAATTGAATTTGCTACCCAAGGTCCAGAGTAATGGAGTTATTTATTTACAGTTGTTACTTTTTTATTTTGCTAGCATTTGAAAGATAAAAATATTACCTGTTCTAAACCTGGTGGTATGAATAAACCATTCAATTGATTCCTGTTGTAACAAGAAAAGTGGTTGGCCCAAGAAGGTTTGCAGCTGGAATAAGTGGTATATGTCTTTAATCCAAGCACTTGGAGGCAGAAGTAAATAGATCTCGGTGAGTTCAGTCCAGCCAGGGCTATGTACGATGAAACCCTATCTCAAAAACAAAAACAAACAAACAAACAAACAAACAAACAGCAGACAGAAAACAAGCAAATATTTGCAAATTTAATAAGCATTTAATTTTGAGTCCAGTTTTACATTTTTTATTGTTCACCTTCTGACAGTTTAGGTTCTGAGATATTTCCTTGGGAAAGCATTATAAATTGTTTTTTTAACCTTTTGCTCTTTAGATTGATCTAAAACTAGTAGAATTTCTCACCCCCTCTACCCCTCCTACATGCCTTCCTAACATGCTCATCTTTTTTCTTGATTGTGATCTTTATGACCTCCACCTAGCCAAACAGATTGTATTTTCTTCACTGCACAAATCTTTCTTTATTTTAATATATCTTCAGATTCTCAGATTACAATTGTAGACAATTTCTACATGTTTTGAAAATTGCAATTTATCTTAAATTCCCTCAGCAACTCTAATGTTTCTAGTCCTTAACGCTTATAGAATTTGCGGTCTCTACTACCCACTATGTATAAATAAGCAGGGCTGTATTATTCATGAATTAAATGATTAATGTAAACGTTTCCTCATCTAAATTACAAAGTCCTTAATACTATTAAGTCATATTTCAGTGTTGGGCACAATGACTAATCCGATTCTAAGAAAGTGGTTGAAGTCATTAAATAAAATTCTTTTGATGGTTCTGTTATCTTCATGTTCCCATTTCTTGCTCTTCAGGGATCTTAAGTACCTGAACTTCTCATTCTACATGAAACAGGACTAAGTATGCTTAGAGGCTTTTATTCTGGAATATATTCATTATAATACCTCCAACATTGTATGTGTAAGTAATTATTAACAAGTTACTCTGCAAACCTAATGACTCTTCTTTATAAATGGTAGATGTTGCCAGGCAATGCTTGCACACCCTTGATCACAGCACTCTGGAGGCAAAGGCAGGCAGATCTCTGTGAGTTTGAGGCTAGCCTGGTCTACAAAGCAAGTTCCAGGACAGCCAGAGCCATTACACAGAGAAATTCTGTCTCAAAACAAACATACATAAATAAATAAAAGGCAGATATTGATAGTAATGGTGCAACTCCCTGCATTAAATTAATTAGGCTCTGAATTTGAATGCTTAAAACAGTTTGTAACACACAGTGTACAATATTCAACTACCAGCTGATAGCTGGCTGAAGCTTCTAAGCCAATACTGTCTTCTCTTCTCATTTCAGATATATCAATCCACCTGTTCGTCCATATAAATATTCCACAAATGTCTAAATATATTCAAAACTGAATTCTGCACTTGTTATATAATAACTATTCCTGGGTGAAGGCAAACAAACATCTACTTACCCCAGATAGGAAACTAATGACACACTAAAGCAAAGATACCCCCAAGTCTTACCTAAGTTTTTCTGTGGTTACTTACAGGCCTAAGAGTGAGGGATTGCTTACGGTAACAGAAACTGACTCAAAGTCAGATGCATCACCAAAGCCTACTCCAACGCTCATACAAGCTGGAAACCTGGGGCACACTGCACAGCCTGTCCTTTCCAGATTTCTCAGTTAGTCTGAGCCTATTCCAGGCAGCTCATCTGGTCTCTGCTTCTTCCAGGTGACTAGGATTGTCTGAGAGTCTTCTTGCTGCACAGCTTGTCTGAGTGACTTTGAGCAAGCTTTACTGCTTATATACTCTTAGGGAGGGGAAGGCCTAGTAAATCTGATCAGTTTCAGGGTCTTCCTGAAGCCATTTTGAGTTCTTTACTTTCTGTCTTAACAAGATTCCATGCAGCTTTTGCTTTTTACCTTCTCTTAAATTAGAACATCCTGTTCTATCTCTGTGTCTGTCTGTCTCTGTCTCTGTCTCTGTCTTTCAGAGAGAGAAGAGAGAGAGAGAGAGAGAGAGAGAGAGAGAGAGAGAGAGAGAGAGAGAGAGAGAGAGAATAAATGTCCTGTCTTAAGAAATTTCACCTCCATGATTGAAGGTTTAGTCTCTGGGGAAACTGCTAGTAGCAGTATTTTACCACAAACACCATGTGTCTTCTAAGGCAGAGTTTCTACAGCTCTACATGGCCTTAAATTTGTGATTCTCCTGTCTCATTGTCTTGATGCTAGAATTATAGGCATAGACCACTACACCTACACCTACTTTTCATTTTATGAGGTGTTTGTGTGTTTGTGTTTTTGTGTGTGTGTGTGTGTGTGTGTGTGTGTGTGTGTGTGTGTGTGTGTGTGAAGTTTGTAAAGACAGGTCTTATGTATCCCAGATTGCTCTTAATATGTACATGAGGATGACCTTGCCTTCCTTATCCTCTGGCCCCTACCTCCTAAGCCCTGAGATTATAGGCACACACCTTTGTGCCAGGAATGTTTCAAATTTTACTAAAATAATAAAAACACAAGCTGTATGTCTGTCTGACTTCTTTCATTATTGGCTGTGACAACAAAATGTCTTTGACTAGGTAATTTACAAACAGAAAATGTATTTCTGATGGTGGGAGGCTGGGAAGTTCAAAATTGGGAAGCTGGCAGAGTATCTGTAAGACCCCATCCTCACAAACTGAATCTTCTATTTTTGTTCTCATGTAATGAAAGGGTGCAAACCCTCCTCAAATCTCTATTGTAAGGATGCTAACTCTATTGTTGAATTATCTGTCTCCACAAAAGTTTTGTTATTTGAGTTTATTAACAGTCTGCCTTCATGAATTACTACCATCACTTTAGGGATTAACCTTCAGCGTGAAGTTGAGGAAAACAGATATATCTAGACCATGGCAGCACTAAAGCCATGAATCTGAGCATTGTACAAGGATTTTGGTTCTGTGGGAACCATAAGTCCAAAATTTCAACTCAAAGTGCAGGTTCCACAAGCTTTAATTTTAAATACTCTGTCTTCTCTTTCAGGAACTCTGTGAGTATGATTTCCTTCCAAGGTTGAACGTATGTTGTCAGGTTTCTATGATCTTCTTATTATCATACATTAACTTCCTTATACTTTCCGAACACCTGGGTGACCCAAAAATAGCAGAATTCTCCTAGGGGAGTAAAGAAATAGAAATGAGGGAAGGAAGAATTCAAAATGTGCATCTTCTTCTCTTTCTTTCCCATAGTAAGAAGAATAGAGTTTGTAAAAGCCTTAGTTTTCTGGAGTAAGCCCCTGCTCATCAGCAGTCATCCCAATTTTCTCTCAACATTCTCACTCATTAGTAAAAGCAACAGGAAACCAGAGATAGGGAAGCAACATTTCCAATATTTATTTCACCCATCTCTTCATAACTATCTATGGATACGTTCTGGTGTAAGAATATTTCCACAGTTCTCACCTCCCAAGTTTTGATGCATCTTTACACCAGCGATTAAACTCTTGAGTTCAGCCTGAGCAAGTGAGGGAATAGTTAAGTTTTTCTTTTTGACACATCATTCCTGTCTGCCTTGCATTAGATATATTCAATATTGTTTTTTTATTTCATTTTCACATGAGAGAGGCAGAAACTGTGCAGTGCTTTCTGAGTAATGAGTTTACATCTTGTTAACGTGCAGGTGAGATAGGTGTAAATACACATCAGCTCCAGACACTTCCATGTTAATGTAGAACGTATTTTCCCTCTTTATCAATTCTATCCATGGGAAATGAATATCTAAAGTAAAGCAATATGATTGGAGAAAAAAAGGAAGGAAGGATGGAAGGAAAAAACAAAGAAGGAAGGAGAGAGAGAGAGAGAGGGCAATGATTTCAGGAAATAAAACTTTCTTTTCCATTTTCCTCTGATTGAAGTCAGATTGTATATATGTATGGAATTTTTTTCCTCTTACTGATTCCTGTTTCTCTCCTGTATAGTAGGAGGAATATCAGAGTGTTCAATGAGAAAAATTGTGGATTATTTTACTCTGGTATGAATATGTAAAATGGCTTAACAAGTCATCTGAATTATTTTTTCATCTATAGCATTTATTAAGATATATCTGCATACTAGAATTGATTTCAGTTTAAGTGATATTTTGATATTTTTTTTCAGTGTCAGACTCAAAAGAAACATTTTTTATATAAGCTTCCAAAGTGCTATTGAAATAGTCAAATCTCAATTCAAGGGATTTATATACATGTGTGTAAACAGACACGTGTGAATATGTTGAAATTACATGAATTCTGGCCACTAAAAATCAATGTTAAATATTGTTAGAATTGTTGATAAGCACATCAAATGAACCCTAACGCTAGGCTAGTTGGATTGGTCAGTTACAGAAAAAAAATGCAAAATAAATAAAGTATTTCCTATGAAGAAACAATATTTCAATGAGAAGACAAATATAAGTGTAGGTAAAGAGCATTCAAACCTATCAACGACAACAACAAAAAACAGTTTAAAGTTGATATTTTTACATTTTATAAATAGTTATTTTTAAATATATATATATATATATGTATATATATATATAAAATTTTGGCATACTCATTTTAAAATGATGTGGATATTTGAGAATTTTATTATAAAATGGATTTCAAATTGTAACAAATTATCTCATAGGCTGGCATGTTTATAAACATCAGAAAGTTATTTTTTATTTCTTTTTTTACTTAAATTCTTTTTTCATTTTACATACCAACCACAATTCTCCCTCCTTCCCCTTCTCCCACTCCTCCTCCTCCCCCAACCTCATTTCCTATCCACTCCTCAGAGAAAGTCCTCCCTGAGGGAGTCTGGCATACCAAGTTTAGGCAGGCCCAAGCCCCTCCCCCCTGCATCAAGGCTGAGCAAGGTATCCCACCATAGGGGGTATTTTATACACTTGTAGGCAGTCCGGGAGCAGAGTGTCAGCATGTTCCAGTTCTGGTGAGAAGAAC
Source organism: Peromyscus maniculatus bairdii (assembly GCF_049852395.1). NCBI lineage: Eukaryota > Metazoa > Chordata > Mammalia > Rodentia > Cricetidae > Peromyscus > Peromyscus maniculatus. Next base: position 37,729,360 of record NC_134866.1, on the reverse strand, counting down.
TGGAACAATTAAATAACAAGATGTTGTTATTTGAAGACTGCAGAATTCCCAGTATGTCCTCATGAGATGCAATAGAGGAGGCAAGGTCTTAAGACTCTTCAAAATGACACCAATCAAATGAGGTGGCATCTTCCTCTTGATTTTATCTTATCCTTTAGTTCTAAACACCACCACTACCAATGTTATCACTTTGAGTAGAACTTTACCATACAATGTTTGGAGTGAGATAAACCCTTCCTCAAAACTGAATGGAGAGCCACAGTTAGGTAGAAAAGACCATGATAGATTGCCAAGCAGTTCATAGTACAAAGGAATCAATCCTCTGTAACTCTAATTTAGTTATTAACAAATGACAAACTTTGCTAGATTTATTCTAGAACAGTAATTCTTAACCTTTGCTGTAACCAAGATGCTAATGTAAAATCTACCCAAGAGATCCTGGTTTTGTTGTTCTTTGATGTGACCTCAACAATGAGGCTTTAAATTTTTTCCACAGGCCAATGTATGGCCAAAACTGGAAAACACTGCTATAAGTCCTAAAAAGAAATCTAACTTTCACCAGCAATCATGTAAAACTTTCTTGGAATTTGTGTGGTTTCCTGTGAAAGCCCAACAAACATGGCTACAGAGGTTTCAAATTTACAAGGAACTATCACAAACTGACAAAAGAAACATGGACATTTAGGGAAAGGACAACATTTAATTAGTAAGTTCATGTTATAGTATTTTCTGTGGTACATAGAACAGAATGAATGACAGAAATGAAAGTATGTGTGAATCTGGGGCTTATCTCTCTGTCTATGCGTGTATGTGATTAGTTTTGCCATTATCCCATGAATGTGAGTAATGTATAACCCAGAGACTGCGTTAACAGGTACCATCACTCTCCATCTACCTCTACTCTTTCCATTTGCAAGTATTAGAACTAAAAACAACTAGAAATAGTTCCCTCCTCTTCAATTTAAATTGGGCTTGTGAGTTTCATTTGCTAATAAAATTCAGAAGTCAGAAGGGATAGAATCCCAACCTTGACCTTGAGAATCTTTAAATTTTCCTACTCTAATGCTCTCTTGGAGTCTTGGATAACTGTGACAAACGAGGCAGAAAACAGCCTGCAGAAAAACCAGAAAGCGCATTAACAGAGCAGGACACCCTAGCCTAGCCAGTTTCCAACTGGTTGAACAGGTGACAGCCACCATATAAATAAGCACAGCCCAAAGTAGAAGACTCATTTGGCTCACCAAACTTAAATTATCAAGCCACAAAACAGCATCCTAGTTAAATTATTTCTGTTCAACCCAATGAACTTCGGGGTGTTTTGCAGAACACTAACAGGTATTGCCTGACTTCTCAGCAACAGTGACTGATAAAACAGTTATGCCAAATCAGGTCAACCCAAGTTCTTCCTCAGAATGTTTCCTACATTTTATCCTGAGTTTCCCAGCTGTATGAGAATGCCACCTCTAAACCTAGGAGAAAGAACACATAAATACAGGGAAATAATAACATAAGAAAAGTGGAGTGAAAAGGTCCTTCTTGACATTTCAGTAATCCATGATTCCAAGTCTCTGACATGTCAGCTTTACATTAGCCCTTTACTGAAGTTGGATCAAAAATCAATAAATACCTATGTTTTAAAGTAGCATTGTTTGAAAGAACCATTAATAGATCCTAAAGGAACCAAATTAAAACTGACTGAGCTATTGAATAGCCTAATGTTTCATACATAAAACACAATGTGGAATCAGTAAGCGTTAGGACCCACAGGAAGAAAAAGTAAGAACATGACCCTGTCCTCATAGGATTTATATTTGATCACAGAAGAAAGACTAGAGCACTCATAATTAAGTCTTTATAATTTTATAATTAGAGAACAAGACTGTAAGAACAAACCCCAATTTGGCCTGAACACAGTAAATTTTCATGTTAGAATTATGTGGAAAGCAGAGCTGAGCTCAAACACAAAGGTCAAAGACTGCATTCTTTCAAGTTAAGATATCAAAATATGTCCTTTGCTGGCTTATTAATGTTCCCACTGCCAGAATATTTTTAACCATAAACCAGTTATGATAAAAATGAAGGGTAAAATTTTTAGAGCCTACTTCAGAAAATATATGCTTTCTATATTTATATTGTGAATAGAATATACTTAAGAAGGATTTGTATTTCTTGTATTCCACAGTACTTACATGAAATAGGTAATGTTATATTTCATATTATGAACTGGTAATTTCATTGAAATTAGATTTCTCCCCCTTTGGGAGATTACAAGTATATTTGAGCAATATAATTGACCATGGCATATAATATACATTGTTGAAGAAAAAAACAAAACAAAGTTTGGCATCAACTTAATTAGCAATGTTGACTGATCTCAAAGTTTACTTTAATTTTAAATATATCACTGGCTCAAGATTTCCACAAGAGAACTTGTTCTGTGTCTAAGAGCATCCTTTAAGGTCCTTAGTATAGTTTCCTTTCACTTTATCTCAAAGATTAATAACATTAAAATGAAATACATAAATTTCTCTTGTGAATGTTAAAATCCTCTGAGTCCTGAAAATTTTGAGTTCAGCTTCAGTTATATTTTAAATTTTCTTAGTTTTGTTCTCTATTGATGTGAAAAAACGCCATGATCCAAAAACAACTTGAGGAAAAGAAAGAGTTTGCTTCATCTTAACATTCCCAGGTCCCACTCCATCACTGAGGAATGTGTGGGCAGAAACTCCAGGCTGAAGCGACAGAGGAATGCTGTTTCCTGGCTTGTCCCTCAGGCTTTGCTCAGCCTGCTTTCTTATACAGCTCAGGATAAACACCCAAGGATAAGCATTAATTGCTCTCCTAAGACTGGAGAAACTGTAATTTCTGTTGGTTATTGGAATGCAAAGACAAAGAAAATCTGGAGATACATTCATTAGTCATGTGTTGAGAAAGCAAGGAATGGGAATGAGCAGGAAGAACAAGGGCAACAGCACATACAAGCAGTGACCATACTGTCTTTTCCTAATGCTCCAGTACCCATATTTTAGCCTAATGGAATATTTACCATTGCCTTTTGTATATGTGAGAAATAGCTTCATACTTCTAAGAAATTCACCATTAATTTCCTAAGATATGTCTTGTGGTTCTGTTGAAATCAAATGATCTGAGATGAAGACCTGTTGGAAACCTGTCAATTCAGAATAAATTGCTGTTTCTTTTTCTCTTGTGCTACATGGCCAATTTCCTTTGCGTTTTTATTCCCATTAGTTGGCTAGTTTTGCTTCTAGGTTATGTTAAGGTGGTCTGTTCTTGTGCAGATGACTGTAGTCAGACTTTCTTTAGATCACCAGTTCTCAAATAATGACACAGAGACTTATTAATTACGAAAGCTTGGCCTTTAGCTTAGGCTTGTTCCCAACCAGCTCTGAAAACTTAAATGAACTCATTTATACCAATCTATGTTCTGTCACACAGCTTACTTCTCCATATTGTACCTCAGACTTTATGGTGAATCCCACCTCTCTTCTTTCCAGAGTTCTGACCTCTGCCCAGAAGTCCTGTCTGTCCTCTCCTGCCTAGCTATTGGACATTTAGCTCTTTATTAAACCAATCAGAAGGTGCTTTGGCAGAGATGCATCTTCATAGTGTACAAAAAGAATAACCCACAACAGGTGACCATCAATGATAATTCTATTTTTTTTTAAATTTTGGCCCCCAGAAATTTCATTTAACTATAAAAGTGATCAAGAGATTTTCATGATAACGAACTTTAATCTAACAATCTAAAAATTACTAGGAGTTTATGTATTAACATTTTTTTCTGGTCAGAATACCAGGGCATAGCAACAGATAAGGAAGGGCTTGGACAAAATATGAACTCTACTCTACATGTGAGATTTTTCTCTCTTCTTATCTCCATTTCACAGAGCCTACAATAAAGCTTCTCAGTTCCTTTGAGCAACGGAAAAATCATACTATAATGAAGGCTTGTCATACTTCATCTCACTTGGAGATGGGAACAAGATGGAGAGTTTTCTGTTTTTAAGTACCTAAAAATGCTTCTTCTCATTAGTGCAATAGGGCAGAATTATAAAGTTAAATATTCTATCTAGAACATTCCACATTTCATTCATACTCAGCATCTGCTAATGTTCCTTGTCTCATTTGGGATCAGAATCATTATACTAAGGTTATATAACTACATCTGAACACAGGTCCCCTCCCTCTGCTCATGAAGTGTCATCTGGAAATTAAACTAATGAGAAGAACCAGCAGATCCTCTTCACACAAATTCTACTCTAATTGGCTGTCCTCCTTCACGGTGTTTCTTCAATAACAACAGAGGCTGGCAATCTTATTCTTCATCCTTTATGCTCGTCACAACCCCAGATGGATGTTCAGTCAAGCTGATTAGCTCTTTGCACACCTGCTAGCATCATTATGGCTAGAATATAACATTTTACTCATTCACTAAACTAAAAATAGAGTGAGCCATGTGTAGCACCAGCATTTTAGCAGGAAGTAAGTGATATATGGGTACTCTGTTTATCATGCTTTTATTAAATCAAAATTTGTACTTTAAGTATAGTATTTCCCCCTTAATGCCTAAATATGGTCCCCTGGAATTGGGAGCAACAAAACAAGCTACATTTTAAATATACATTTAAAATATACTAGTTAAGAATCAATATTTTCAGAGAGAAGAAAGTAGGTTGCTAGGCTTGGATTTATTAGGAACAAGACTTTTCTTTATAGCAGCATATCATGTGTTAGATATGCTTTGTAAAACAGCTATTGAAAAGTTGGATTGGGATTGTGTGATATTTTGATTGTTTTCCGGCAAATAAAGCTTGCTTGGAGTCAGAGGACAGGGCCAGACACTAGCTGACCATAGAGGTTTGCAGGATTGTAGAGAGATGAGACAGGAAGTTGTAAGATGGGGCTGAGAGAGGATCTCGGCCTTTTTGATTGGAGGAATGGAAGAGGAAGAGGTGTTCTCTCATCTTTCAGTCTTTTCTGTTTTGTTTTGGTTTTGGTTTTGGTTTTGGTTTTGGTTTTGGTTTTGGTTTTTTGAGACCACTTTTCTCTATGTAGTTTTGTGCCTTTCCTGGAGCTCCCTCTGTAGTCCAGGCTGGCCTTGAACTCACAGAGATCTGCTTGCCTCTGCCTCTCGAGTGCTGGGATTAAAGGTATGTGCCACCACCGCCCGGCAATCTTTTGGGTTCTTAACCCAGTATTTGACTCCTGATTTTTTATTGACAAAGATTACTAGACTAATACTTTAGTGAAGTGTTTCCATTCTATCTCTATACAAACACACATTTTATTAAATGTGTCTACCATCCTCCCACTTATGAGAAAATCATGTTTATGTCTCTTTCATCGGTCAAGAGTGTCCTCTAGCTAATCTGGGCAGAATCACTCTCTGCTGGACATGACCCTTAAGGTTATTTTATTCAGACATTTGGGTAAGAAATCAAAGTACAGTAATGTTTGGGAGATTTTTATGTTTACGATGTCTTCCTATCTGTTTTTTTTTTTTAAATTTATGTATGTGCAATCTCCTCACCTTTAATATAAGTACCTTGAAGTGACTAGTCCATTTTCTCTCTTTTTTGTTTGCAAATGTTTTCCTACTTGTGGTTCCTCTGTCTTCCTTGCTCAGCTCATGAACTCTCAATTCACAAGTTTGAGTAACACACTTGAGAAGACTTTAAACTAAAACAATCAAACAAACAAAAACCAGAAAGGATTCCCTTTCAGATCTGATCACCGTGTGCGGAGGGATCTGTGTTTAGAACCAGGTGGACATTTCATTCTGCAGAGGTAAAAGAGCTATATCGTGAGTCTACCATGGTGCACATCAAGCATTTACAGAAGAACGTAGAATCCAGGTGCACAGTAAAAAAAAAAAAAAAAAAAAAAAAAAAGCTGAAAAAGCTGGCAGAGCAGAGGGGATAAAGTGAGTCAGCACAAGGAAAACTCCAGAACTGAGTTAATTAAGATTGTGGTAAGTTAGAGTCGAGCAAAGCACAGTAATGATGCAATTGGAAAAACACGCTGAGCTGAATCTTTGGAGAAGCCTAAAGCAGGCAGTGACCTGCAGAAAGAGATTTAAAGATTGTTGTCTTCCTGTCTCAGGGGAATTTAAAGGTTCTTTTTTTTTTTAAGGATTTTTCCTCAGTCCCCCTGGGAATGGGTGAAAAAAAAAGAGAAAATTAAAAAGAAATATTTGTAAGGGGAATATACTTATTATGTTTAACTGTAGCATCCATTAATGTTTTAAAAATTATCCCTAGGAACCTTCTTAGTTTCTTTTCCTATTGCCATGATAAAATATTCTGAGAAAGCAACTTGAGGGGGCAAATATTTATTCTGGCTTACAGTTCAGGGGTGTAGTTCATCATACTGGGGAATTAATTGATCACAAGGCATCTATAACAAGGAAGGAAATAATGAAGGTGCTCTTCCCAGCTCCCTTTCCTCACCTGGAGAATTCCTGATCACAGCTCCCTTTCCTCACCTGGAGAATTCCTGATCACAGCTCCCTTTCCTCACCTGGAGAATTCCTGATCACAGCTCCCTTTCCTCACCTGGAGGATAATTCCTGATCCCAGCCACAGGGAGAGCTTCCCATCCTACTTAACACAACAATACCTCTCAGGCATCCCAGAGGCCTGTCTCCCAGGAGATCTAGATTCTGTAAATTGGCAATAATACTAACCATTATATCTTCCAAGCATTCTGGTGATGTTTGTGGTCTATATTTGCAAATCAGGAAACCAAATCCAAGAAAATTTAAACGATTCATCTAAGAGTGTAGGACAACCAAATGGAATTACATTAGTTAGTTTCCAATTTCTGTTTTTAAATTTTATTTTGCCAATGAAAGTAATAGAGGAGAAATCATGAATTCATATGATCTGAATAAAGAAATGGAAATGTGAGACTGTGTAGACTATAAAATCTTAACTTTGCTTTATCAGAGTAAGTCACTCCTTTAAAAACCAAGTATTTAAGGGAATAACATTGAACTACACAGAGCACTGATAAATGCTCTTTGTGACCCTGTTTCACTTACAAATATCTGTTGATACCTTTATTTAGTTATATTTAAGAAAGTATCTGGAGTAAAATATACATTCCCCAGAAGAGGATAGGAAAAAATAAATAAAAAATATAGTCAGAAGTCAAACTGTCCTCACACACTAGTAGCAACAAAATTATGGAGCAGCAATGAAAACTTTTACAATAATCTCAGTGAAGGAATTTTTGCTTGGTTCTCTGTACATTAGAAGTTAAAAAAAAAAGAGTGTTTTTGAAAATTCAGTTCTACTCAAAGTTAATCTTTAAAAAAATGGGATTAAAAGCAAAATTGTACATAAAGTGAGAGAGTCCCCATATGCACAAATGCCTGCCACATCCATAGGTGTTTTAAATTGATACATTTGTTCCAGTTTCTTACAGCTGCTGCAGAAATCTACTACACTCAGCATTTCTATTAACATATATGTCTGAAATTGTTACTAATTCCAATTCTTATGCTAATTATAATTCTTAATATAACTAATGGAAACAGGTTAACAGAGAATAATATTAAAGGTATTAAAGGTATATTAATTACCACCTCATAATATCATGGGGGGTAGAAACTGACACATCAAATAAGAAAGAACAAGGGGGATTTGGCTAAGACATACCTAAAAACAAAATGATACAGTTTTGTAAGAACATGCAACAGGGAATTCTTGCAGGTGCACATCTTATGTTGAAAGTCAATGACCACAGCATTCTTTTCTTCTAAGTTATCATTTATTCATGCTGTTTTGTTTTTTTGATAATTTTAAACATGTACATTTTGTGTTTTGATTATATACACCCCTTCCCCTTCTCTTCAGTTCCTCTCTTTCTCCACTATCACTTTTCCCTCTGTCATTGCTAATGTTTCTATTGCAGTGAAAAGACACAATGACCATGGCAACTCTTATAAAGGAAAACATTTAATTGAGGTGGTGGCTTACAGTTCAGAGTCTATTACCATCATGGCAGGGACCATGGGGATGTGCAGGAATCCATGGTGCTGGCTACATCTTGATTAGAAGGCAACAAGAAGTGGACTGACTCACTGGAAGTAGCTTGAGCATAGGAAACCTCAAAGCCCATCTCTACAATGAGACACTTCCTCCAACAAGACCACACTGACTCCAAAAAGCCACACCTCCTGATAGTGCCATTCCCTTTGGGGACCATTTTCTTTCAAACCACCACCCCTCCAAATTTCATGTGTTAATTCTTAATAAACACTGAGTCCATTTAGTGCTGCCAATATGCACACACTGTAGGACCATCTACTCATTCATGAGGAGCCTCTCACAGCTGTGTCCACAAAGAAAATTGGCTCTCCTTCTTCTAGTAGCCATCCATTACCAATAGCATCTCAGCTAGGGGTGGAAATCTGTGATCCCTGCCCTGTTCATGCTAAGACTTTGGCTTGACTTTGAACACATCTTGTGTACGTAGTCATAGCAACTAGGAGCTCATTTTGTAAGAGCATTGTCATGCCTTACAAAACACTGTATCTGTGTAGTTATCACCTACTTCTGGCTCTTAAATTCTTTCTTTCCTTTTTCTGAGATGATCCTTGTAGCTGGAGTTTTCCTGCCTTGCCCACAGTCAGGACAAATCTTTGTCACCCGCCAGTCCCACAGCCGCTCAGACCCAACCAAGTAAACACAGAGACTTATATTGCTTACAAACTGTATGGCCATGGCAGGCTTCTTGCTAACTGTTCTTATAGCTTAAATTAATCCATTTCCATAAATCTATACCTTGCCACGTGGCTGGTGGCTTACCAGCATCTTCACATGCTGCTGGTCATGGCGGCGGCGGCTGCAGTGTCTCTCTGCATCAGCCTTCCACTTCCCAGAATTCTCCTCTCTCCTTGTCCCACCTACTTCCTGCCTGGCCACTGGCCAACCAGTGTTTTATTTATTGACCAATGAGAGCAATTTGACATACAAACCGTCCCACAGCAGATCCTTCCACAGATATTTTTAATATCATTATTTTTTTCAATGTCCTTAATTATACTTATGGAATGGATAAGCTTGATTCACTATACCCAGCTTCTGGGTCCTTTTGAGATCTAGCGTTGTGTCTGGAAAAGGATGAACTACTTCAGAAAGAGAGGAGCTAGCTGCCAACCACCATGTAGTAGAGGAGTTTTCAAAGGAAAGGCAGATAGATGCTCAATACCTCTCCTATTTAATGTTTTTTCCTAATGATTTTGAAGCTTCTCTCTAGGGTCATTTTTCCTGGTATATGCTATATATTCTTAAATTTTGAGACCTTAGATATTACTAGATTATATATACCAATAGTATTTGGTTAAAATCTGAAACTATAGTTTCCCATATTTTTTGAGGGATAAAAACTTTTTTCTTTTTATTATCATTCTGTTGCTTGTTGTATTTTATTTTTTATTCTGTTCTTCTACCATGTTTCCCTTTTTTCTCTTTCCTGATGACTTCCTTCTGATTTCTTCTCCTGTCTTTCTTTTTTCTCTTATAACTTATATACCCCATCAAAATCATCCAAGCAATATAAAAATTACAATATAGTTACATTCTATTTTTAAGTGAATGATTACAATGAATACAAGTAAAACAATTTATTCTTATATCACTAGAGAAAATATGCAAATATATTAGAACATTCGTAATATATAATAATCTATTTCAATTTCATATCTTTACATAGCCTTTTTTTGTTTGTTTTTTAAGTGTAGAAATAGTAATGAGCCTACTTGAAATGAATATTGACTAGTGGCTAGTTATTGTGATCTCCTAAAGATATTTAAGGAAATCCAACAGCTAAATATCAGTCTAAGATAAAGATAAAGGTAAGAGTTGTAGACTCTTTGAGTCTATGAATTGTCAGTACAGAATTAAGTGATTGCTTTTCAAAACACTGTGTTTGAATTAATTGCAAACCTACAGGTAAATAAAGTAAGAATACTATTATTGTAACACCCTCTTAATTAAAAATAATTATGTGTATATTTGTGATACACACACACACACACACACACACACACACACACACACACACACTTCCTTGCTAGTATTCCCCCTTGCTGATTAACAGTGCATGCGATGAATTGTAATTTTTCTCTGCCAGTTTTTAACCTCTGTAGGTCTTTATTTTCTGGGAAGAAGACACGAAGACACCTTTGCAAGTAATTTGCTTAAGAGGTAGCTTCATTTATCTCAAAGGAGACAGCAGAGTCACTTAGAACATTTTGTTGTACTTAAGCACAATCCATATGGTATCAAACTTCCTACACAAAATTAAATAGGATGATATAAAAAGTGAACTGGAAGGAAGAATGGAGAGGATGGGCAGGTAGAACAGATATGTAATGAAAACAAATACGGCCATCTATTCAGTTTATAAATAGATTTATAAAATTAGATTTTATAAATCTAAGTGATAGTTAAACTTCAAGGTTTTTCTTTAACTAAAATGAATAATGTAATCCTGTTAGTAATAAATAAAACATTAGGAAAATTACAAACAATTTGGAGGCAGTTTTGGAGCTTGTATATCACAGAAAGCATCATTATATGAGAGGTCACTATACTTATTAAATTTGTGAGCAGTGAACTAATCAAGTTGACAATTAAAATGAAGACATACTAAAGGAGAGGCCAGCTGCATCATTAAAAACTAACGGCAGAGTCAAAGCTTGTTCATTTCTTTTGATTATCCATCAAGTGATTTCAAAGATCATCTTTATTTAAGAATGACTAGTCCAAGTGTTCAATAACATGAAGGAATTTGCGCTTTATTTCTATTGGTTTAATTTTGACACAGGGTCCCACTGTGTAGCTCTGCCTGTCCTGGAACTCACTCTGTAGACCAGACTGGCCTAGACGTTAGATAGAGAGAACCACCTGCCTTTGCCTCATGAGTGCTGGAATTAAAGGTGTGTGCCACTACACGTCACATAGAATTTGAGTTTTAGACTCCAGTGTGCCACTGAATAAGACGTGATCATCCATCTGTCGTATGGTATTAGAGTAGTTCTGGTGGATTTCGAAGCCTGACTTCATCACCCTCAAGCTTGTCGTCATTTCTATCACATCTCCCTTTATAATCTTTCTTTTCTCTGTTATTGTTCATGATTTTCCCTAAGAGGGTAGGGTTTATTTCTGTGCTGGAGGCAGTTGTGGGAAGGTGGTAGGTAGTGGAGATGTGGGGCACTGGGATTGCTGCCTCCTGCCTTAGCAACTCGGAATGGAGAAGCTCCCACTCCTGTGCCTTTTTCTATGTCACCAACTCAAATTCTGGTATTTCCAAAGCTTATATAGAGATGTGTTTTGGAATTCAGATTATTTCAGATTTTTTAACAACACATATTATGGCTGTATGTAATTTAAATAAATAACTTATAAACCCAAAGAGGCATTAATGACATCCAATAATCAAACACACTAATAGAACTTAGAGAAATATGTGGGCATTTATAATATACACAGGTTATGAATGGTCTCATATCAATTCAGTCATTTCAAACAGTTTCTTAAATGAGTAAATACATTTTTTCAGGAATTTTTAATTTTTAGAATTCTAAATGAGCAATTATGAACCAAAATGTTCACTCTGGGTATCTAAAGGTCTCATGCTAAGGGAAGTGATGGATATTTAATGAAAATGAATTCTTGAGGATTGATGAATTTCCCCTTTTAATGGAGAGAACCAAAGAAAACTAGTAGTTACAGAGGAATTGAGGTAAATAGAATGTGTATGTATGTTCTACCCCTTGCTCTAAATTATTCAGGTTAGAATGAATTCTGTAATATCAGGCAATCCACCTGACTCATGGGAAATGGAGAATAAAGAAGGAGACAGACTTAACAGATTTATCTATGCAAATTGTATGGTATCAAAATAACTTGCTAAAAATATAAAGTTATATATAAATGGATATTTTTAATTTTTATGTAAAGCAAATAGTGTGCTTTTTGGTGGAGATGGTTAATATCTGATCAACACAGAGTATTTTATGTTCATATACCTAAGATCAGAAAATCTTTACCCCCAAGAACAATTAGTAAATATTTTCAGCTTTTTTGAGCAGATCATTCTCTGTCACAATTCTGTTCTAATGTTATAATCCAAAACCTGTCACATGCAATCTATGAATGAGTGTGGCTATATTACAATAAAGCTTTACTCATGAAAAGTGTGGGTCAGATTTGGCCCCTGGGTCAGTCAGACCACCTCTGCATTTGTTTCTATCTTGTCCTCCATGTATCATATAGTTACGTCCTTGGTCTCTATGTTGAAAATACCTCATAAGACCTTTAGGTTTGAAGCCATGCCTTGTATCTTTTCAAAGACTTAATGGTTTTTCTTTTATTTAATAATTTCATGGTTGTTTAAGTACTGCTGGGAAATGGGTCATAGTAGGAATAAGAACTAATCCAGCCATGCTAGAGTGAAAAGCAGCAGCTGCTATTAGTCCATATACTGTATTGTATGGTTTTGCCTCAACAATCCTACTTCTTTGGGGTTTTTGGATTTTGTATTGTATATATTTGTTTTTGAGACAGGGTCTCATTATGTATTCCTGGTTGGCCCAGACCTTTCTGTGTACCAGGCTGGCCTAAAATGCACTGATATCCACTTTCCTTTGCTTCCTGAATGGTGGCATTGAAGATGTGTACCATTGTTCTTGGCCTCAACAACTCTATTTCTAAGAGAAAAATTCTTACAGAGAGTTACAGAGAACTTTCTCTTAATAAGAATAGCTGCCACAACCAGCAAATGCTCAATCATACCACAAGGGCACTTGCTCAGCTATGTTCATATCAGCATTGTTTGTAATAGCCAGAACCTAGAAACAACCTAGATGCCCTTCAACTGAAGAATGGATAAATAAAATGTGGTACATATACACAATGGAATACTACTCAGCAGAGAAAAACAATGACAGCAAAAATCATCCTGAGTGAGGTAACCCAGACTCAGAAAGACAAACATGGTATGTACTCACTCATAGGAGGATACTAGATGTTAAACAAAGATGACTAGACTGCTACTCACAACTCCATGGAGGCTACCTAGAAACAAGGACCCCAAGAAAGACACAAGGATCGCCCAATGACGGAGAAATGGATGAGATCTACATGAACAATATGGACGTGATTGGGGGTAATGAAGGGCAAGGGTCGAGGGAAAGAGAGCTTAGGGGAGTGGGAGATCCCAGCTGGATCAAGAACAGAGAGGGAGAACGAGGAATAAAAGACCATGATAAATAAAGACCACATGAGAATAGGAAGAAGCAAAGTGCTAGAGAGGTCCACAGAAATCCACAAAGATACCCCCACAATAGACTGCTGGCAATGGTCGAGAGACAGCCCGAACTGACTTACTCTGGTGATAGGATGGCCAAACACCCTAATTGTCGTGCTAGAAACCCCATCCAATGACTGAGGAAAGCTGATGCAGAGATCCACGGCCAGGCCCCAGGTGGAGCTCCAGGAGTCCAATTGGCAAGAAAGAGGAGGGTTTGTATGAGCAAGAATTGTTGAGACCAAGGTTGGAAAAAGCACAGGGACAAATAGCCAAATGAATGGAAACACATGAACTATGAACCAATAGCTGAGGAGCCCGCAACTGGATCAGGCCCTCTGGATAAGTGAGACAGTTGATTAGCTTGATCTGTTTGAGAGGCATCCAAGCAGTGGGACAGGGTCCTGTCCTCAGTGCATGAGCTGGCTGTTTGGAACCTGGGGCTTATACAGGGACACTTGACTCAGCCTGGGAGGAGGGGCCTGGACCTGCCTGGACTGAATTTACCAGGTTGAACTCAATCCTCAGGGGAGTCTTTGCCCTGGAGGAGATGGGAATGGGGGGTGGGCTGGGGGAAAGGCAGGGGAGGGGGGGGGCGGGAGCAGGGAGAACAAGGCAATCCGTGGCTGATATGTAAAATTAAATTATAAAATAAAATAAAAAAATAAGAATAGCTGGTGATCTTGATGTTCATTAAGATTTAAGTCATCATGTGACTTGAATATAAAAGAAACCCTTCATTATAATAATAAGTACATATTTCTATAATACCATAGATGATATGATTTTTCCTTGGTATTTTTTTTTCATTTTTCTTTATTAAGAAATTTTCTACTCACTCTACATACCACCCACAGATCCCACCTTCTCCCTCCTCCCACCCCCAGCCCTTTCTCCCAAACCACCCCACATCCCCACATCCCCCAAATCAAGGTCTCTAATGGGGAGTCAGCAGAGCTCAGTACACTGAGCCTAGGCAGATCCAAGCCCCTTCCCACTGCACCAAGGCTGCTCAAGGCATCACACCATAGACACCAGATTTCCAAAAGCCTGCCCATGTACCAGGGACAGATCCCGATCCCCCTGCCTGTGTGCCCTCCCCAAACAGTTTTAGCCAAACAACCATCTTCTGTATCCAGAGGGCCTAGTCCAGTCCCATGGAAACTCCACAGCCACTAGTCTATAGTTCATGGGCTTCCACTAGTGTGGCCGGTCATCTCTGAACATCTTCCCATCATGATCTCGACATCCCCTACCTGCAGAATCCCTCCTCTCTCTCATTGATTGGATTCCTAGAGCTCAGCCTGGTGCCTGGCTGTGGATCTCTGCATCTGCCTCCATCAGTCACTGGACAAAGGCTATATGATGACAGCTAGGTTATTCACTAGACCAGTTGAGTAGATCAGTCCAGGCACCCTCTAGACCACTGACAGCAGATCTAGGTGGAGTCATCCTTGTGGATTCCTGAGAGCCTCCCCAGCACCCTGCCTCTTCCTATTCCCATGATGTCCTCATCTATTATGGTATCTCCCCCCCTGCCCTCCCACTCTGTCCCTGTTCCAGCTCGACCCTCCCATTTCCCTATGTTCTCATCCCCCACTCCTCACCTTCTGCCACCCCCCACACCCAGTCCACTCATGTAGATCTCATCCACTTCTCCTTCGCAGGGTCACCCATGTGTTCCTCCTAGGGTCTTTCCCTGTTAGCTAGCTTCTTTGGAGCTGTGGGGTGCAATCTGGCCATCCCTTCCCTCATATCTATATCCACTTATGAGTGAGTATATACTATGTTTGTCCTTCTGAGTCTGGGTTACCTCACTCAGGATGATATTTTCTAGTTCCATCCATTTGCCTGCAAATTTCATGATATCATTTTTTTTTTTTTTTACTGCTGAGTAGTACTCAATTGTGTATATGTGCCACATTTTCTTTATCCATTCTTCAGTTGAGGGGCATCTAGGTTGTTTCCAGGTTCTTGCTATTATGAATAATGCTGATATGAACATAGTTGAGCATGTGTCTTTATAGTAAGATTGAGCATTCCTTGGGTATATGCCCAAGAGTGGTATAGCTGGGTCTTGAGGAAGACTTATTCCCAATTTTCTGAGAAACTGACATACTGATTTCCAGAGTGGCTGTGCAAGTTTGCATTTCCACCAACAGTGGAGGAGTGTTCCCCTTGCTCCACATCCTCTCCAACATAAGCTATCGTCAGTGATTTTTGTCTTAGCCATTCTGACAGGTATAAGATGGTATCTCAGAGTTGTTTTGACTTGCACATAGATGATATGATTAATGGCAATCAAAATTGAAGAGCAAAAATCAGACCTATAAGAAATGCCATTTATTTAAATTAAAATGTTTCAAGGAAACTTATTTTCAAGAAATCACGTTCATTAGGATGGAAGTATAAATTAGTGATGGAGGACATATGCAATATACTCAAAGCCTTGGATTCAATCCCCAATACTGAAAGAAAAAAAAAAAAACAGATCACATCTATTTTAGGACATATAAAAGTCAAGATCCTCTTGTGGGCTGTCTTAGTCACTGTTGTATTGCTGTGAAGGGACATCATGACCAAGGCAACTCTTATGAAAGCAAACATTTAATTGGGAGTTTGCTTACAGTTTCAGAGGTTTAGTCCATTTTCATCACGACAGGAAACATAGCAGTATGCCGGCAAACATGATACTGGAGGCATGCTGAGAGCTCTACATCTGGATCTCAGGCAGCAAGAGAGAGAGCCACTCGACCTGGCTTGGGCTTTTGAAAGTTCCAAGTCCACCCTCAGTGAAACACTCCCTCCAAAAGGCCACACCTACTCCACCAAGACCACACCTCCTATTCCTTTTCAATGTAGTGCCACTCCCTGATAACTAAGCCTTCAAATATGTGAGTCTATGAGGCCCATTCTTATTCAAACCATCACATGCACCATGCATAGTTTCAAGAGTTCAGGTTCTATTCCTTACAGACATTAAATGCAAAAACATAAATGTGGGGGTTTTCTTGACTTTTCAGCAGGTGTTGCTCAGAAATGAAACAGTCTCTTTCTGTGTGAGTAGATCATCAAAGTTTTGAAGGGCTGAATGAGTGCAAAAAAGATTCCTTCTCATCTTAGATAGAATGCTAAACCCAACCTTGTTCTTGGACTTGCCAAGGATACTAAGCATCTATCACAGCATAATGCCATCATGTGTATGTATCAACAGACTTTGAATACATTGAGAAATTAATTCCTTTAATCCAATGTAAATCTCTTCAGAGGTCTTAAATTTGGAACAGAACAGAGCTGAACAAATTGAAAATGAAAAATTATCATTAGACATTCATAGTTCTCCATATTATACTACACCACACATTTTAACTCCAAACTAATACATACTTTCATTAATTGTCAAGTATCTAATTTTTGCATAAATGTTATAGTTGAAAACTTTCAAAACTATGGGATTCTTTGGTTTCTAAACAGACTTTGAAATGTCTTCCTGATAATAATCAAACAGAAACATTTTTTTTTTTCTGTATAAGTCCATCTTGCCTGGTCCTGCCTTCTGACTTTTACTATAATGACACACAAAACTGACCTATGTTACTCTTTTATTACCTACCAAATGTAACCTTCTTATTTGTTCACTTGTGCCTTGTTTTTCCAATCTTAAAAATTCCTGGTTATGCCTGAAACTTGACTTGTTCTTTTAAGTCCCAGTACTTTTTTTTAGTGCATCCTAGTTCAAGTCATTCCCTCATCTTCTTCAAGTAGGTGACTGATATTGCTCTAGTTTGTGGTGTTAAACTGGAAGACAGGAGCCTAAAAGGGAGGCAGACTAAAGTCTCATGCAATAGCCAACTTTATTCAGAGTATCAGACAATTTATAATCGGAAGGCTAAGCAAGGTCATATAAGCAAAGTTCACATGAGTTCAAACTGTATACAGTCACAATGGCAGGCTGTGCTTGGAAACGTTTTTGAATAACAAAGTAAGCAGCAACGTGTAATGTGAAGCAAACCTACTCCTATTTACTACAAACTAGGAGGGACATGAAAGCACATTCCACAAAGAAACCCATGTTTAAGAGGAACAGGGGTCACAAGACTCTTGTATTGCTTTCTTGAAGTTTTCTCATAAGCTCTAAGAATTCTCACACAGCACCATTCTTGGGCCATGTTCCTACAGATGATGAATGAACAACATCCACATATTACTAACAGTACCAGACCTCATGATTAATTCCAAATTGTTAATCATTGGCATTAACCTAAATAATGGAAGTTCTATATGATGGCTTGTATAGGATCATGTATGTTAAAAATTATTTGGGGTGCTGTTTGGGGATGTTATGTACCTTTGGGGGAATGGAGCCTTGCTAGAGGACAAATATCACTAGGGCAGGTTTCAGGGGTTTATAGCTCCATCCCACTTCCAATTCTGCTTTCTCTTTCCTGTGTGTGGATAAAATGTGATCAGCCAGCTTCTTGTTCCTGCCACCATACATGTCTTTCCTCCATAAAGGACTCTGCTCCAGGAACTGTAAACCCAAATAAACACTTTCTCCCTTAAGCTAATGTTGGTCACAGTATTTTAACACAGCCACTGAACGGTAACCTATCTGTTCTAGAAATGAAGTAAGGAAGAACCTACTTCTCATCTTCATTTTGATTAAATATATCAGACAACACAAACCACCTATTGTGTTCCCCCAAAATATTGTGCATGCTAATAAACTTATCTGGGGTCAGAGAACAGAACAGCCACAATATTAAACATAGAGGATAGGCAGTGGTAGCACACGCCTTTAATTCTAGCATTCCAGAGGCAGAAATCCCTCTGGATCTCTGTGAGTTCAAAGCCACATTGGAAACAGCCAGGCATGGTGACACATACCTTTAATCCCAAGAAGTGAGCCTTTAACCCCAGGGAGTGATGGTAGAAGGCAGAAAGATATATAAGGTGTGAGGACCAGAAACTAGAAGCATTTGGCTGGTTAAGCTTTTAGGCTTTGCAGCAGCAGTTCAGCTGAGATTTATTCTGGATGAGGACTCAAAGATTTCCAGTCTGAGGAAACAGGATCAGCTGAGGAACTGGCGAGGTGAGGTAGCTGTGGTTTGTTCTGCTTCTCTGATCTTCCAGCATTTACCCCAATAACTGGCTTCAGGTTTGATTTTATTAATAAGAACTTTTAAGATTCCTTCTACATACCTTTATTTCAAAGATAAAACAAGCAAAAACAAAAAATAATGTTTTATCTAGATTCAGCTCCTAAATTTATGAAGCCTTGAACATTGTTTTCTTCAAAGGTCTTAATTTACTTGTAGAATCACCTCCATTCCTGACTTCTGCAATTTGGTTCTGAGATGTACTTACAGATGTATCATCATGAGAAGAGTCTGTTTCTTGCTTTTATTTATGAATAAACTACTTGCATCCTGTTAGCCTTCTGTTTTTACTCCTTTTAATATTTTCTGTGGAAGCTGAGGAAATGACTCAGTGGATGCGAATTCTTGCTCTATGAATGAGCTGCTTCAGTTTGAATTCCACCACCCATGTAAAAGCCAGAGAATGACTGTTCATGTCTGTAACTGCAGCATGAGGGTAGGGGCAGAGACAGGCAGATCTAGAGATCGGGCTGGCCAGCCTCCCTAGTTAAAATTGGGCGAGTTTCTGGTTCAGTGAAATGCCATTTCTGTTAAGGGACTGCTGACTCCATTTGCTTTTTAGTTAAACAGTGTTAGACTTTGATCATGTCCTTAGCTAGAAGTCAACATTTTTGACTGGTTGTTCCTCAATAATCTTGTTAATTACTCATTGTAAAATTGCTTCCATTGTTCTGAGAATTGACTGACTGTAAGATGTTTCACGGTGTGTTAATTGTCTGATCACAAACTCATAGCTTGATCATGATTTCCCATGATCATAAAAATAACTTCAAAATTCTACTTTTAATCACTTGCGCACTTGGTATGAAGAGACTACGCTGCCTATAATCAGGGCCATTTTCATTCTCCTTCTATGAGAGGCTGAAAATATGGCCCAGCCATTATTACATTTTAACTTTGCTATATCTTGGTGTTGGCTCCTGGTTTTCAACAACATAACAATGTCTCAAGGCAGTAAATTGTAGAGCATAGAAGAAGAAGATGCCTGGACCCTGCTCCTCCTCCATGTGTGGGCACCTGTACATTCATATTCATATACTACACCACAGGCAGACAGACACAAACATACACGCATGCATGTGCACATACACACCACACCACATACACACAAACACACACAGAAAGAGAGTTACTTTCTAAACCTGATTCATTCTTTTGCAAGCTAGACAAATGTTTGTTTATTTATTTATTTTTGTTTGGCTTGACTTCACGAAATTTGATCTAGAGATAAAACTGAGACCTAAGAAAACAAAGCAAGCTTTATGCTCCTAAAATATAATGAATAATTGGTAACATTTACAAGCCATATAAATAAGATATGTATCTTTTAAGATGAATATTTTTCATATTTTAAATCTACTTTGAATTGTCTTGGACTTCCAAGAAGATCCATTATATAGTATATAATCTCTACATCTCATTCCTTTGCTATCTTCCCTGTTAAAATGAGAAAATAAATGCTTATTTTAGCTTTCACCAGACACAATGTAAAATTCATTGGAAAAGTGAAGATGGAAAATTACTTTTATTCACATTCTCCCCAGGTGTATTATTGTTCTTGTAACTGGCCTGGCCAAAATGAAGACATTCTAAAGAGACGCTAGTGTCTCTCAGTCTTAGTATCAGACTCTTGAAAAATGGCCCCCAATGAAATGGGAATTTACCCCAGAAATCTCATGCTGGGAGAAGGTAAGGGGACTAGGGGTATTTAAAACAGTTCTAACAACTCCCCAAAACCATCTTACAGGAGAAGTCTGATGTGCAAATAAAAGTAGGAGGGACTACCATTATATCTTAGGCCCCTCGCTTAAACTGTGATCTCATGTCTTCAAGACCCTGAAGCCAGATGTGAGGGGTCTGCTGGCTCTCTCTGTCCCTCCTCCCAATGCGATCACATTGACTAAAACATTTTCTGCCCTCTGCTTTGAATTTGGCTCTTTTGTGAGCTTATTGATGACCAGTGGTTAGACTTGACTCAAGAGCCCAGGTTGTGGAAAATGATTAGATCTGAAATGAAGTCACTCTGGGAGGGTAGTGTGTGGTTGATATATTGTGCACCCCAATAAACTTATGTGGGGGGTCAGAAAACAGAACAGCCATAATATTAATTATAGAGGTTAGGCAGTGGTAGCACATGCTTTTAATCCTGGCATTCCAGAGGCTGAGATCCATCTGGATCTCTGTGAGTTAAAATCCACACTGGAAACAGCCAGGCATGGTAACTCACACCTTTAATCCCAGGAAGTGATAGCTGAAAGCAGAAAGGTATACAAGATATGAAAACCAAGAACTAGGGCCTGGTTAAGCCTTTAGGCTTTTGAGCAACAGTTCAGCTGAGATTCATTCTGGATGAGGACACAGAGGCTACCAGTCCAAGGAAACAGGATCAGATCAAGAACTGGCAAGGTGAGGTGGCTGTGGCTTGTTCTGCTTCTCTGATCTTCCAGCATTCACCCTAATACCTGGCTCCAGGTTTATTTTCATTAATAAGACCTTTTAAGATTCATGGTACAGTAGTGCCTGCCTATAATCCCGGCCCTTGAGACCACAGGGAAAGACCACCCAAACTCTATTAATTAGCCGAATTTTCTTAAAGCTGCAGCTGACTAATCTCCTTGGTAGGATTTGAGACTGCCACCTAGCTTAACAGGTTGGTGGGGCCTTTAAAGGCAAAAGCCACAGTTTCTTCCAGAAGACGTGCATTTCTGCAGGTGTGAGATAACATCCTGGACCTTCTACATTTCTGGAATTCCTTGTATTGTCTAAATACCCTTGAGTTGCTTACAGGGCTAGCCTAGACCTGCAAGATAGTGTCATCAACTGCTACCTTGCAAAGTGGAACAGGAGGGTCTTGAGTTTGAGGCCTGCTCAGACTTTGTGATGAGACCCTGTATAGAGCCACTTAGATGGGGTTGCCATTTTAAAGGTAACCGAAAGCCAAGACATTATTAAAAATGATTCTCATCTATGGCTTCCTGGTACTAACTAAATGTGTTCTCACTTTGGTCCCTATTTACACTCTGTTTATTATTATATTTCTTTGATACATGGACATATCAACCTGAAGATTAAAGTGCTAAAACAGAAAGTTGGAAAATATAACTGGCTTAGCAGAAATGAAGACACTTTAGAGAGATACTTGCGCTTTTTAATCTATCAGATTGTTGAAAAAATGAAGTTAAAGAAATGAGAATTTCCCCGAGGAGTCTCAGACTGGGAGAAGAAAAAGGCCCTAGTCACAAGGGGTACTTGGTACTCAGTCTTCCTGAAAGAGATTTCACACAGTTCTAACAGCTTGTCAAAACACTTGGCAGGATGAGACTAAAGACCAGAGAATGATGAGTCAAGGTTGAAAAGGACCACACCTTCTGGGGGTTTTCAACCTGTGAGTCATAACCCACATGGGGTCTCCTATCAGATAGCCAATGTATTAGATATTTACACTATGGTTCAGAGTAGTAGCACAGTTACAGTTATGAAGTAACAATGAAATAATTTTATGGTTGGAGGTCACCACAGCATAAGGAACTGTATTTAAAGAGCCACAGCATTAGGAAGGTTGAGAACCACTGCTCTAGACATTCATATCCTTGACAAGCTATTTAAACTTTGGTCTCACTTCAGAACCTCATGGGATTGAGGAGTTTATTGTATCTTTTTGTCTTTCTTCCCAGTGTGGACACATATAATAAATCCTCCTTTGCTATTACCAGTTTTTAATTTGGATTTTTTTTTAAAGGATGGGGGCCCAAATCTGACTTGAGGCACAGGTTGTAACCCATATTTGATAACATCCTATAATATTTATTACCTTAGTTTTACAACCAAATAGAAGCTTCCACAGGATATAAGGTAAATATATTTGTCTGTAATATACTGATTAGAGAAAAAAATTAGTTTTAACAACGATGCTGGAGAGTAAAGGAATTTTAGTGATCACATGCATAGATTATCCATTACTTAAGTCTCTAGGGAAATGGAGTCCCCTGGCACCGACTCCCTATAGAGTTAACTTAAGCTCAGTTGTGTTTCTTGATGTGGATAAGTATCCATTTTGTCATCATGATTACCACCATCATTATGTGTTATTAACCAATGTGAAAATTATCAAGTTGCATAATGATAGCAATCAGTTAGCACCATCTGCCTTTGTGCCTTTACTTAAAAGTATTTTCTGAAATATGAATGGAGTTTAAATTTGAAATTTACCCTTTACACAAAATAGCTATTGTTGTACAGAATGTGGGAAAAATATTTATAAATTATTATAATATGTAAGATAACACATATATTATTATCATATTATTTATATTACTTCTCCAAAGTTATCATTAGGCATGGATAACAATCATTGTCTTACTATGGAATTAAGTGCAATTGTCTAGGATGATAATGACGCTGGAAAATCAGACTTGGCTAGTCTTGGGGGCAATTAAAAGACTGATCTTTTAAGAATTTCAATTCCAGGCTTTCTTACTGAGCATATTAGAAAGATGCACCCCAGGGAACTTTAAGGAAGTAATGAGGTTTTCATTTCCATATGTCAGATGAGCTTTAGCTAGTGTACTTATTATCAGAAAAGGCCATGAGCTAATTTCCTGGCTCATTCATCTCAGCAAACATCCTCAACAACATTTTCCAGGAAAGGGCACAAGGAGAAGTGTGGTGTGGGGGTAGTTTACCACTGAGGATTTTTCATGCTTACCATAATGCAACAGAATCTTCCAAGGGCGTTTAGGAACATGGAAAAAAGGCACGTGCAGAAGAGAAATCGTCTTCCAAAATGATGTGGTATCTACCCACATGTGTATAACTTCAATCAGCGTCAAGGCCATTTGATGTAGGGAAGATTTGAAGAACACATCTTGAGTTAACCTACTTGATGGTATCTTTGCCAAGCTGTTCATTCAAATTGAAATTCAGTAGATCACTCCAGCTGGATAGCTTCACAAGTTGCTATTTTAGAACAGGATTCTAAAATTAGAAGGGCTATTTTGAAATACTGTGCAACTGACTTGGGCACATTACAGCCTCAGACGGTGTGGCTCATTCCCAATAGTGGCAGCCTGTAGACGTGAATGGTCTCACAGGCTGGAGCTTTCACCGTGACGTCCCTTTATACTTGAATATGTGGTACAAATCATATTCTCTTACCATCTTGTAGATCATTTTCTGTAATGCTGGAGATATCTTAGAAATCAAATGATGCCCTCATTCTATCACTGGATACAGGCAGTCATTTACATGGTCTGGATTTATGTCCTGAAGAGGCAGGAATTGCTGGTTCTCTTTCTAAACATAAGAAGACATGCCAACACTCATGTGAAGAATAACCTCTGAATAATAATTCTCTGGGTGGCACCAGTGTCAGAGCTGATAACAGATCTTTCAATGTTATCAAAGTCCTCAAGTTAGTAAGAACTGATCAAAGATTTAGGCTTTGAAAGTAG
Organism: Peromyscus maniculatus bairdii; assembly: GCF_049852395.1. Classification (NCBI taxonomy): domain Eukaryota; kingdom Metazoa; phylum Chordata; class Mammalia; order Rodentia; family Cricetidae; genus Peromyscus; species Peromyscus maniculatus. Next base: position 37,705,410 of record NC_134866.1, on the reverse strand, counting down.
GTCTGTGTGTGTTTGGTAGAAACCCATTCTTACTTTTATTTTATCTGAGTTTATTTATTATATAAAAAGTGTCTTACCTAGTGTTGTATTGTTCTGAAGCAACATCATGACCACAGCAACTCTTCTTATTTTAAAAAAAGCATCTAATTAGGGCTTCCTTACAGCTTCAGAGGTTCAGTCCATTGTCATCATGGTAGGGAGCAGAGTGGTGTGCAGGTATGATGCTGGAGAAGCAGTTGAGAGTTTTACATCCAGAGTGGTGGGCAGCAGGAAGAAAGACAGAGAAAGCCACTGGGCCTGACTTTTAAAACCTCGAAGTCAACTCCCAATGGCACATTTCATTCAGTAAAGCCACACCTATTAATTCCTCTCAAGCAGTGCCACTCTCTAATGACCAGCATTCAAATATGTGAGTTTATGTTGGCCATTCTTATGTGAACCACCACAGAAAATTATGAAACTATGTACGAACACTATTTTAGTTTATCTGTATCACAGGAAAGAAAATCAAGTCTAGGAAACTAATATACAAAAATGTTTTTTCATCAGAATAAATATAGAACTCTCTGATACACGTTCTCAATTTTTATTCCTAGGCTATTTTATTTTTCACTAACTTCAGAATAAATGAATTTTTTAAACATCAAGCAAGGCTTGCACTTGAGTTCACACATTACCGACAGTTTCCATCAGCTGATTTTAAAATGGATTAAATGAGCAATAAAAACTTCCACACTGTTATAGACTTTACATAACATATATATTTCATTACTGAGACCAGAAAAATCTTGAACCTGCTAAATCAAGAGCTGGATTTGAAAAAGATGGAATATGCATAAAACATAATCAATTTTTAACTTTATTATTTATTTTGAGAATTTGTGACTATTCGTGCCAGTGTGTATGCATGAGTGTGTATGTGTGATGTGTGTGTGTATGTGTGTGTGCATGTGTGTGTGTATGTGTGTGTGCATGTGCATATATATGTGTGTATGTGTGTGTGTATGTGTGTATGTGTGTATGTGTGTGTGTGTGTATGTGTGTGTGGTAGAGACTGCTAAGCAAATGCTTTATCTTGTGCCACATCTTCAGTCCTAAATTTTCTGTTTCTTTTCTTTTTCTTTTTTAATACATTTATTTCTTTATTAATTTTACATCCCAGCCACAGTTTCCCTGCCCTCCTCTTCCTCCAGTCCCTCATCATCATCCCCCTCCCCTCCCCTCCCTTCTCCCCCAATCCACTCCTCTTCTGCTTCTGTGTAAGAAAGGACAGGTCTCCCATGAGTAACAACAAAACATGTCATGTCAAGTTGGAGTAAGACTAAACACCTCCCCATGTATTAAGGTTGGGCAAGGTGACCCAATACAAGAAATTGGGTCCCAAAAGCCAGCGAAAGTGTTGGAGACAGACCCTATTCCCACTGTTAGGAGTCCCACAGAGGACCAAGTAACACAACTGTAGCAGATATGTCGAGGGCCGAGGTCAGTCCCAGGTAGGCTCCCTGGTTGTTGGTTCAGTCTCTGAGCCCCTATGAGCCCAGATTAGCTGTTTTATTGTGGTGTCCTTGGTCCTTGGTCCTTTTGGCTCCTACAGTCCTTAACCTGCTTCTGCAGGATCCCCTAAACTCTGCCTAATAGGTTTGACTGTGGGTCCACATCTGTGTCCCTTGGTTGCTGGATGTTTTCAGTCCTAGTGAATATTAGCTTTAAAATAAAAAGTAATTATTCTACAATCCCCAGACCCAGAGATACTAGATGACAAGAAGGATTCATGGGGTGGAGGGACACCCAGATCTCCCTGGAAAGGGGAAATAGAAGAGATTTCATACCTCTCTGAGGACAATTGGGGTAGGCACCAATTTGGTCACAGGAGATGGCCAGTTCAGGCTACATATCCGCTATTGCTAAGAGTCTTAGCTGGGGCCATCCTTGTAGATTCCTGGGAGATTTCCTTGTACCAGGTTTTTACCTAACCCCAAAATGACCCCCTTTCCAGGAGTACTCTCTGCCTCCGCCACCCCCCTCCATGGCTCATGTTCCCATCCCTGCCCACCCCTCTGTCTACATATGAAATCTCTTCTATTTCCCCTTTCCAGGGAGATCTGTCCCTCCACCCCATGAATCCTTCTTGTCATCTAGTATCTCTGAGTCTGGGGATTGTAGAATAATTACTCTTTATTTTAAAGCTAATATTCACTAGGACTGAAAACACAGCATGTTTATTTTTCTCAGTCTGGATTATGTCACTCAGGATGATTTTTTCTAGTTCCATCCATTAGCCTTCAAACTTCCTGGTGTCCTTGTTTTCAACAGCTGGGTAATACTCCATTGTGTAAATGTACTACATCTTCTGTTTCTAACAAGAAGTATGAATAGGAAGAAAAGGGAGGAAGAAGGTTGCTTCCTTTCAAGTAGGTATTAAATATTCAGGTAGTAATTTAAATATTTTATCATGACCTTTTGTATCTCTACTATAAACATCTCGGTCAAACTGTGGTCCTTTCTACCACTGACCCACGGTTATCTGGGTAAGTCTCATCCTGTAAGGTGGTTTCTCAGGCTGTTAGACCTGTGTGAAATCTCTTTCAGAGACAAGTGTCTTCTCTGACTAGGACTTCTCCCTCCTCCCAGCATGAGCTTCCCAGAGACATTCATCTATTCAGGCTAGTTATATTTCTCACTTTCTGTTTTAGTGCCCCAGGTGGAGTATATCCATGCCTAAAACAAATACAACAAACAGAATGTAAGTCTGGACCAAGGTAAGAACACAGTTAACACCAGGTAGCCATGCACAAGAACCATTTTTCATGGCCTTTGGCTTTTAGAGACTTTTGGAAGGACTTGCATAAGCAACCCCATCTCATCGGTTTGAGAAACTTCTCATCAGGTTGCCAAGTCTGGCCTCAGACTTAGGATCCTGCTGTTTCAGCTTTCCAAGTGCTGAGATTCCAGGCGACACTCCCATTCCCAAAGTGACTGTATTTTCTTCTGAAAAACCCCACCCACAGGCACTATCTCTGACAATGTTCCTTGAAGATATTGCTGATTGACTTCCCTTTCTTGAACTTTAGGTCTGACTTAAGCAACTTATATATATAGGAAATGGCTCTTAGGTATGGTATACCTGTTGTACCCTCTGCTTTTCTTGAGGGTGATGTCCTAGTTGCTCAAACATTTTGTTCCGGTTCCTTTGTAGTGTCAGTAGGCAGTTTAGTTACAAGGCTTTCCAAAAGACAGCTGTCAAGTAATAAATACACAACAGCTAGTTACAGAGTTTTACTAGAACACAACCAATAATAGTAAAACTATTTTTGAAAAGTAAGCAATTATGTAAAGATGTACCAAGATCTACCACCTGTCAATCTTTAGAAGGCTTACATAGTTTAAGAAGCATCTACGTATAGAGCTTGCAGCAATTGGCAGCAGGACATAGAAAAACTATGTAGAGGCTGCTTCTAAAACAACATTTAAAAGTTTTTGGTTTTGTGGAATAAACCAGAAAGACAATTTTTGAATGCCCTTTTAAAATCTGTAAGACACGAAAAGGCCGGCATTACACCGCACATGTGATGGAATCTTGTTACGGAACGAGAGGGTTTTCCAGGGCCGGTTTTAGGTTTTACTTCATTTTAAGCAGGTGCTGGTTGGATTGGGGAACCTGTAGCTGGAGGAACTAAAGAAAGAAACACTAGCAAGGTCTAATATGAGATGAAAATTCTTCCTTAGCTAAACATCAATATGCACAGTAAACCAAACCCTGCCCAACACGCCCCCCCCCCCACTCACCTATTACCATATTTACTTGTAAACTAAGCATTCCTCACCAGGTGCTCCAAACTTCTGTCGATATCTTTCTTTATTGTGTTGATAGGGATGCAAGACTTATCTAGGCCTGAGAAATGGTCCCTGAGAATCAGAGCAAATCTTCCCGCTTCAAGAAACTTCTAACTGGAGAACGAAGAATTCTTCTAACCATAGGATGTACTTATTTTTAGTCTTAGTTTTTGTTGCTGTTGTTTTTTGAGACAGGGTCTCTCTTTGTAGACCAGGCTATCCTGGAACTTACTGTGTAGACTGTGCTGGCCTCTTACTCAAAGAGATCCTCCTGTCTCTGCCCTCAGTGTGGGCCACCACAACTGGCTAAGCATGATAATTCTTTACTTACCTATTTTTCCCATTAAAAAAAAAAGAAACCATCTGAGACCAACTCCCACTTCAAAAATGGGAGCTACAGATGGTTTTTACTCCGTTTTCCTAAGCCAGGACTCAAATAAATGTCAGTGGCGATGTCAGAGGAGCAGCAGGCAGCAATTGAAGTCTGGAAGTAGGCCCACCAGGAAGCAAGGCACTGATGGGTGAATCTCAGATAGGCAAGGCCCCAAGGGCTTCGGCTCCAAAATGTCTCTTGCTACTGCTGTGCCTTTCCATGTTTGGCGCCGCTATTTTTCTCTTGTATCTGGCATGGTGCGAATGGGTGTGGGGGGGATCCCCACTGCTTTTAATGTAGTGTGATTATCTCATGGAAGTATCTCATTCCACTGGGCATTTTTACCTATGGATTGTTATCAAGATGATTTCCTCCAAGCTGTAGTGTCTAACTGAAGCAATGGTTTTATACAATAATAGTGTTAGTTTAAATAGGATTTTGATGATTGAGGATCATCATACAAATAATAAGCAATTATTATAGAGGTTAGCGTAGTGGGAAAACTAATACATGTAAAAGCAAGATATGGTGTTGCCCCTACCCCTGATAAAGCAGGAGGAGCTGCAGAGGATAGAAAATAGAACAAGGAAATGTCACCCAACTAGTTTCTTTTGAGGAGCCAGATAGACTGTGACTGAGGTTAATGATGAAGAGAAACAATTGAGTCCCAGAAGGCCAGCAAGCTCAAGTTTTTTTTAATCTTAATGTTGAGAGGTAAGTTCACAGGTTTGGTGCTCATCATAGCTAAAACAAAGCTTTAAATAATGACTTCAGGTTAGGTTAAGATGTTTTTGTTAATGGCTTTGAGGTAAAAAAAATCTTGGAAAATTTTTTTTAAATATTTAACTAAAATATTAAAATACTTTTAATAGCTGAGTGAGTGATTAATTGAGGTTAGGGAGCAGGAACAATGGTAGCCATGCTACTGCTGGCTGATATGCCTTTCTTGTTGGGATGGGTTGGTGATCATAGGCAATCACTGATTAGTTGTACCCATTTCTGCCCATAGCTTCCTGATATTAAAAAAAAAAACAAAAAACAAAAAACAAAAACTGTTGATGAATGGGTATGCACCCTGAGGATTTGTGACTGATTCTTTTTCATATAGAAAAGTTTAGATTTGTGATTCTTCTAAGATTTCTTACCTTTGGAGACAAGTAATAAAAATGATTGGTCCTTTCTTTGTAACAGCAAAAACGCAGCCTGCCAGTAAAAGAACTGGCTGAGAAAAATGCCTTGCTTGTTTATACTCTGTTAATCTACAACAAGCTGTTTGGGCATGAATGTATGTGGGTTCTTGGGACAACTTGTTTTTCACCTGTAATATGTAAAATGTTTAATCATGTAAGGGATATGGAAAACATGCTTTTTTTTTTTTACTTGTATTCATTGTAATCATTCACTTGAAAAATAGAATGTAACCACTTTTTAATTTTTATACTGTGTGGCTACATTCCTGCTGGGCTACACCTGGCCTGGCTCCAGAGCATAGCACCTAGACCTAATCCACCCTTTGTTTAACCAATACCTTTTGTTTCTCCAGCTGCCCTTGCCCTCTGTGAATCTTGTCTGAGAGTCTCCTATGGATACAAAGCCTATACAAAACTTGCTTCCAGAAACCTGAAAAACCGTGGTACCTAAGAAATTGAGGAGTTTGCACTTTGTATTGTATCTTTGGGAGCTCCTTTCAGGTTGTTTTGAGCATATGGATATTAACTGGCTAAACTGTAAACAGAGAGAATATAAAAATGCCCTAGGTGAAAGGAAAGTGCTTCAGTCCTTCAAGACTGGCCCCCCTACAGCCATGAAAGGCTACATTCATTCTTAAGTTGTCTCTGAGTCTTCTTTCCATGGATCTATGTGAACCCGCACACCTGTGCTGCCACAAACAGCCACAATAATGCTTGAAAGATTTTGCTGGGGTACATAAGCTATAAGGACAACAATAAAGACACAGTAGGAAAGGGAAACTGTAGGAAAGATGTAGAAGGAAAGAAATAGAAGGAAGACATCAGGAAGTAGTTAGAAGGAAGACATCGAGAGAGACAGAAAGGAAACTTCTGGACAGAGGTAAGAAAAGAAAGAACAGAGAAAGAAGATGATGGAGATACTCTAAAGGTGTGTGTATGTGTTTTTGCCGGCTCCAGAGAGTTAAGTTTAGCGCTCCCCCCAGCACCACCACCAGCAGCCCCAGAGAATTAAGTTTTACTCCTTCAGATAAAAAAGTCAAGTTGAGTGATCAGTTCTCTGACAAACCCAAGGTACAGGAAACCTAAGGATGTTTACTGGAAGCCTCTGACTGTAAGAAAGACAGAGTGGTATCTCTCTAGTTCTGCAACTGACTTTGATTTGGGTTCAGGTTCCCAATGCCTTTAAGAGTTTTCTCCTCCATCATAACTGTTGCTGTTTCTCTAATACTAATACTCAAATATCCTTCAACAAAAGATTCCTTAAAGAAAAAGACAGTCATTAAAATGCAACTACACTCAAATGTTTTAAAAGTACCACAACGTGGTAGTTGGAATGTAATTGGTGCCCATCATCTCATATAGAGTGACGCTATTAGGAGGTGTGGCCTTGTTGGAGGAAGTGTGTCAATGTGGAGGTGGGCTTTGAGGTTTCCTATGCTCAGGATAGTGCCCAGTGTTTCAGTAGATTTCCTGTTGCCTAAAAGATGTAGGAATCTGCTACTACTCCAACAACCATGTCTGCCTGGATGCTGCGATGCTCCCTGCCATGATGATAACGAGCTGAACCTCTGAAACTATAAGTGAGCCACCCCAATCAAATGTTTTCCTTTATAAGAGTCCCCATGGTCATGGTGTCTCTTCACAGCAATAGAAACCCTAACTAAGATACCCGAACTGTTCAAAAGCATCCAATGGCCCAAAGGCAAACAGGAAAACAAAAGCTGAAGTGCATTGATCAGGTAGAGACTCACCAGAGGTCTCAAGTATCTAAAGTCCACATTTGTTTTGCTGCTTCAAAATAGAGATAAAAAGCAGTTGATGCCTTCTGAAGTGGAAAGATGGGAGTAAAATGACTCTAGTATCCGCTAGGAACTTCCATCTTTCCTCTCCCCGAGGTAAGCTCATTGTGAGTGGCAGACACCCCCCAAAATGTCTTTTGTCCTTCATGACAGAAGTCATTTTGCTATCAAACCTGGGGTCATAACCTGAGCTCCAAGACAGATTCAGCTACGCATCCTCAATAAAGCCAAATAAAAGAGCTAAATTAAAAATGAAAAGCAGATAAAGATTATCAATGCAGCCACACTGGCAGGAGGGACAAAGATCCACCCACCCCCACCCCTACCCCCACCACACAGCCTGTGCTCAGGAATTTCTTCAAGTGACTCAAAGAAGCCAACAGGAAAACCTTAAAAGATGCAAGCAAATGAGTTTAGCTCTCTGACTTACTATCTACAACTGGAACACAAATGTCTTAGTTTCAGGACTTTTAGACAAATTTATCCCTAACAAATTGCACAGTACTAGATGACCATTTTCCTTAATGCATTACTCATGTAGCTCATCATCGGCAAAGACAAGGACAAAACTCAATTCTCAGTTCTATACAAAACATTTCACATCTGTTAGCTCATCTAATTCTCACAATAGTAGCTTAAACTAGCACCTCCATTTGCTGACAAAAAGAAATATAATTAAAGACCAAAGAGTGTGATGGTAATTAACAGGATTAGGACAACCAATGAAGGCTATGTTCATCTTTTGTTACAATACGACATACATTTACCAGACTGAAAAATAGCTGTCTACAGGGGATAGGGGGAAGGCAGAATACAGAGGCACTAACTCTTAAAAATGTTACAGCTAACATAATAAAATATTACAAATTATCTAGACCTTATGAGTGAGACAAAACTACAGATTAAATAACAAAAATACAATATATATATATATATATAATCTCACATGGTAGAGATAGTCATAATAGATTATGAGTAACATAACAAAGAAAAATGAGAACAGAATCTATAGGTATCATCATGAAAGGCTTGCCAGCATAATTAACATATGGAGCCTCATCTGAAATGTCAAGAATGATGACTAATTTGGCAAAGTTAACAAAGAAGAAAATACATTTTTTGAAAGAAATAGTATTTTAAGTTATGTTCTGCCATGTAGGGGAGTATAGACACTGAAGAATTACTGAATCATGTCAACGGAGGTAGGACCTTAAAATGCTTCTGTTTTCAAGGAGGGTTTTAAAAATGTTACCAAGCTTGAGTTTGGGAAACTTCTAGAAAAAGAAGCCTGACAAACGATTATATGGCCACGGAGATGAAAAGAGCATGAATAACTGAGAGAAGTAGTTAGGGAAATCTAGAGGTGGCTCTTCATGATAACAGACACACACCTGCAGTTCTTTCACTGTTAATTTTCAGAGAAGTATAATCATTCTTCTCAAACAGGTGCAAGAAAACATGTTTCGTCATTCATTTCTGCTATAGATGCTTGCAAGACCTTTGATGCAGGAAGTCACTCAAAAAATGTAAAACCAGAGCACAACATCTTTTCAAAAATGGATAAGAATCGAAGACCAGTCTAACTGGCAGTGACGGTAAAAAACTTGTAAAACACTAATAAGGACAGCGGAGGTCATGTCCTCACTCTGTTACCAATAAATTTGCAAGTATAAACTACCATCCCGGCTTCTCAACGCAAGTGGTTATAAAATAAAGAAACCAAGGGTAATTATATTCGATTCTCTTTTCACACTAAATCATAGTTTTCTTGAATGTTCGTCTAAGAATAGAACTCTGCTTATAAACAGGGAAGAAGTTGCTTGGACAACTAAGCCGGCAGTTAACCATAAACATGAATGTGCAAATAAAGGAATAAGACACTCAGAAAACACATTTGCCGGAGGACAGAAAAGATGAATAGTTGTTTGTTTTAAGGGTGTTCGCATAACCTAATGAAGTAATGCATACATAGATGCAGTCAAAGCCAGGAAATATGACCGAGAATCTCAGCAGTGGGACACAGAGTCTGTCTTAGTCACTCACTGTTATATTACTGTGAAGGGACGCCATGGCCAAGGCAACTCTTATAAAAGAAAGCTTTGAGTTAGAGGCTTGCTTACAGTTTCAGAGACTTCGTCCGTTATCATCATGGCAGGGAACACAGCAGCAGAAAGCATGGTGGCAGGTGAGTGTAATGCAGGAGCAGTGGCTGAGAGAGAGTCCTTGTCCATAGGGCAAGATACAAAGAGAGAAACACTGGGCCAGGTGTGAGCTTCTGAAAACCTCCAAGCCCAGCTGCGGTGACACTCCTTCCAACAATGCCACGCCTCCTAATCCTCCTAATCCCCCTAATTCTATCAAAGAGTTTCAAACATGCTCACTAAGCATTCAAATATATGAGCTTCTTATTCAAACCACCAGAGAGTGTATGACCAGGAGCTGTATATCAGGGTCACATGATTTTTTTTCTTTTTTCTTTTCTTTTTTTTTTTTTTTTGCCTTTTGAGGAACCTCTACGCTGAATTCCATAGTGTTTTCTCCAAAGAATAAGTGACTGTAGAATGCTCAGACTAAATGGCACGTCTGTATCTCACCCTCTCTCTTCAAGGCTAGAGAACATGAGGGAAGAGGACGCAGAAAGATGGTGAGAGTGAGAGATTGGGAGAACTCCTGCAAAATGGTGACCCCTGTTCACTAACAGGGCCATTGCACACGTAGACTCACAGCAGTTATAGTACCCGAATAATTCATACAAGGTCAAACCAGTCAACATTCCAGCATGGGTGGAGGAGGGCTCACAGGCTCCACCCCTAGTGATCGGCAACTGAAACATTCTGAGGTAAAAGTTGGTTTTATTCAGGGTGGAAGATCCTGGTAGGTCGTGCATTCACTAATGTGTGGCCCTCCTTGCAACACATGTGATCAGACTGACTTGATTCACTGGATTATAAAAGTAATTAAAAATAAAGAGGGCATTGTTTTAGTTAGGGCTGCTATTTCTGCAATGAAACATCGTGACCAAAAGCAAGTTGGGGAGGAAAGGGTTTATTGGGCTTACACTTCCACATTGTAGCCCATCATTAAGGGAAATCCAAGGGGTAGAATCTGGAGGCAGGAGCTGATGCAGAGACCATGGAGGGGTACAGCTTACTGTCTTGCTCTCTCTCTCTACCTTGCTCAGCCTGCTTTCTCATGGAAGCTAGGACCTCCAGTCAAGTGATGGCTCCACTGACAATAGGCCACCCCCACCCTCATCAATTAATAACCCAGAAAATGCCCTATAGTCTTGCCTATAGCTTAATCTTATGAAGGCATTTTCTTAGTCAAAGTTCCATTCTCTCAGATTATTTCAGCTTGTGTTAAATTGACATAAAATATCCAGCACAAACACGAAGTCTGGCATGCTAGAAGGAGTTGGAGGGTAGAGGGTGGTATATATAGTAACAATACATAGTAATCATATATGAAACTCTCAACAGAAATACATTGTAACAAAGACAATTCAATATTCAGTTAACAACTGAATTACTATTTCAGTGTCAAGTACTATTGTAGACACTGGCTACAACTTTTGATATTATACGGTAGATTATCATTCTCAGGTGTTTGAATTCTAATTGGGACAAGTCAGTGAGAAAATGCTTGCTAGAGGTAATTTCTGTAACTGAAATGGAACAGTATTTTATGACAGTGACCCATTAAAAATGCAACATGCCTCTTAGTTTTCCCTGAGTTTCTAACAGCTATTGAATGATTGAGTTATTCATATTCACTAATATTGCTACAGTGCAGTGGTTCTCAACTTTCCTAATATTGTGACCCTTTTTATGTTGTGGTGACACACAGCCGAAAGATTATTTCATTGCTCCTTCAGAACTGTAATTTTGCTACTATTAGATATTATGATGTAAATATCTGATCTATAGGATATCTGATATGTGACTCTAGGGAAAGGGTCATTCAGGTCCTAAGGAGGTCACGACCTGCAGGTTGAGAACCACTGCTCTAGTACACACATTGGGTCTATGTTAGAAGACTTGTGAAGTCAGCTTAGAAGATGAAAGATCAAGGCTGCAAATCAGGACCTTTCCTAATTAGAACTTTCCAATGAGTTAAATTTTCCCAGTGAAGATTACTGTCATTTAAAAGAAAATGGTCTGAAAATACTGAAGTGTCCCTCTTCCCAAAGAAATATGGCTGAATTTGTGGAAAAGGTCTTTAGAAATACTTCTTTAAATGTGAAGAAAAGTGAGAGATTCTAGGAATTAACACTTGATCTTTTTAACTTTAGGAATAGGCCTGTGAATTTGCAATCTCACCATTTCCTGAAAATTTAGAATGTGAGAGGTACGTGTGATTTTAATGTTTTTTTTCAATCTCATATTTTCTGCCTTGTTTAGAAAAATAGTTAACTTATGTCCCCTTTTGAGATTTTCTGTAGCAGTAGTGTTCAGAAGAAGTGGAATGTGAGAGGAGGGAAATGGTTCAAAGGTGAAGGCACTGATCAGGCACCCTGACGACCGACTTCCGTCCCTCAACAGAGTTACAAGTGGGATGTGTAGTGCACATCTGTAATCCTAGCATTCCTGTGGGAAATAAGAAGTGGAGACAGGAAAATCACTCACAAACAATAGCAACCAGCACAAGCATACAAATACAAGGTGGAAAAGTAAGGATCAACTAGTCTGCTGCCCTCCAAATGAGTGCTATGGCATGCGCCACAATATATAACCTCTAAACTTCCAGCACACACACACACACACACACACACACACACACACGCACGCACACGTGCACACACACCTTAAACATGAACATAGACATCCCCACCACAACACAAAAATTATAATACATCATATATACTATACAGTTCATATATAGCTGAAAATATTGTATATATATTTTTATATGTATATATGTATATCTGCAAAAGTATTAACCACATATATAACTTTGGATTTTCTAGTAGCCATAAATAAAAAGGATAAAGTTCAAATTAAATTTAATAACTTACTTTATTTAACTTATATGCAAAATGTTATCACTTAAACATGAGAATAATAAAGTTATTAATAAAATATTTCCATTCTTTTTGGAGTGTATGATAAATCTCCAAATCATATATAATTTTGTATTTTTAAGGCTTTATTTATTTTTTTATTTTATGTACATGTGTGTGTATTTATAATTTTATGTGCACCATGCATGTTCCAGTGCCCAAGAAAGCATCAAATCACTTGGAATTGCAAGTTATCTGGGAACTGACCTTGGGTTCTCTTCTAGAGCGGTATGTGCTCTTAGTCACTAAGCCACTTTCTCAGTCACTACAATATTTATTTAACACATGTGATATCTCAAACTAGCCACATTTTCCCACGTAGCAGTCATGTATTGTTAATGACTGTAATGCTGGACAATGTAACTGTAATATACATGTAGATATAATGAATATGATATTTTAAAAAAACCTTTGTTCAAAGCCCAGAAGTAGAACTTTATTATCTGGCTTCTGTATCACACCTTAAAACCTGGGCTTATGCCTAATAATTGTTGACCATTTCTGAATATGTATCATGGGCCAAGCCTCATTCTGGGCTCTTTGCTTTTACTTTTGCATTTAATAATGAAGGTGTTATTTTCTCTATTAAACAGAGAAGAAAACCAAAGCATTAGAAGGGTTCATTTTGACCAGTCGCCAGCTTTTAAGAGGCAAAACCGACTGGAGTCCAATTTATGCTTCAGTGTGTGCTCTTGACTATGACAGTGTTCTGGCAGAGGGTAAACAAATGAGTTAATATTTTAGAGTTGAAAGCATAGGGCAGAACAACTGTCAATCAAAAGAAATAGGTCCCCAATGTTCTCATCACCAATAATGTTTGCCAAACTCACTTGAACTCTTCAGTTTATGTTTCCTTGTGAACTGGGAGATCCCCTTTCAACAAACCAACTGCACCTCTGGCAAACTTTGTCATGAGTAGAGAACCATGCACCTCTGCCAGAAGACCTTCGGGTACCTTCCTCTATCTTATTTACTAATTTGGTAGATTTCTTTCACCAGTTGAGTTTGTTGCATTAAAAATAAAAAAGCAAACCAGCAAACAAACAAACAAACAAACAAAACACCTTAAAGTGTTATGAAGTAGTCACCAGAGAAGAGTGCTCAGACATGGATTTAAGCCAACAGAAAGTCTTTATTAGCAGACTAATACTGGGTGTTCAGGGTCCCAGTGTAGTACTAAGCCTCTCTCAGGGTGAGCTTTTAAGCACAGAAACCATGTTCTGGGTTGACATACTTTAGGTAATAAGAATCATTAGAACTACAGAAGCCCCCAAAGCAGTGTTAGTACATTTAGAGACTTTCCCAGAACTGTGGACATTGATGGATTAGGTCTTTGTTTTCATTTTGGCAGGTGGTACTGTCTACTGCTGAATTTTATGACCTGAATGATACTTCCATCATGGAGTCAGTTGTGCTCAGATCTAGGGGCCCAGTAGCATCTGGGGTCCCACTGAAAAAGGCAAACAGTGAATTCATTGGGTCTCTCTGGAATATTGTTCCTTATACATTTACTTCTAGTTCGTGGTACCTATTACTCAATGATATTGCACACACAGCTCCTTTTGCTATACCAAGCTATAATTAATTATCTATGCAACAAAGCAATTCTCATATATCTGTACCACATTAAGATATTTGACACTTCAGACCTCTCTTAGTAGTTAATGTATATCGAATGCATTTCCTTATTGAAGAAGATTTTGATGATTTAGCACTCCGGTGCTTAAGGGTCAACATCTCCTGTTCATGTTGGTACTCCAAGGTCAATGTAGCTGCTGAACACAGACGTCTACTTGCTTACACAATCCATCTAACTGAATCAGCCAGGAGTGGCGACGTGATTCTCCTATTTTCTAAAAAGAGAGAAGATGGATCTGTGTTTAAATGCTACCTCATTCAAAGATCAGGGTACTTAGCCCTCCAATTTCCTTTCTGAATTTAGATGAAAGGCTATGTATGAAGTTTGAACAAGCTATGGTTATCTACTTTGCTTGTTTGTTCTATTTTTTTTCCTTTTCTTTTTGTGGCTTCAGAGTTAGAAATGAAAACCTGACCTCCTTAGTGCTGTCAGTTGGACTGGGCATGAAATTCCTTACTCTGTCACTAACAATCGTAATGGTGACTTTCCATTCTCAGGATATCACGCTCAAGAGGACTCTCAACAGTTATCAAGGGGACAACAAGTGTTGAAGAAGAGACCAGCTTATTCTCATGTGGTGGCTCCACCTGATTAAGCCAAGAACTGTAATACTGTAATCTGAGAAGGAAATTAGGACATCCCTCTGTCTTGACTACCTTGTTTTAAAAGTGGCCTCAGCAACCTCAGTTAACAGACACTTTTCTCCCTATTTAGTTTTAACTGTAAAGTACAATAATAACCTTTTGCTTCAAATTTTCTGCTGAAAAGCAAATAAATACTGATTTGTACAAATGTGGCAGTGCAGGTCTAAGCAACTTCCCAGCATGCTGGTGTGCTTTGGATGTGCAGACAAAAAACGAGCACTACCAGATCTACAAGATGCTTTGTGGGAGTGTGGTTCTAAGGAAAGCCTTGACTGTACAGCCACTTGGGAACACCATTTCTCTGCATGGCTTCTGCAATTCTTCTGCCTACAAAGCTGTATGTCCATGGGAGCAAAGGAGGCCTATTTTTGAGGGAACAATCAGTGTATGTCCATTGTGAATGCTAAAAAGAAGATTGAGGCATCAAAAATGAATACTGTGACCTTTAGGGTCCTGCAGTCTCAAAATGGTTCACATCAATCCCATCACTTTTAACACAAGGTCGCTATTATTTGTTAGAAAAACCTTGACCATTATTGCAAGAATTATGACTTAAAGCTGTCCTAAGGTTGCAGGCTAAAAGTACAATTGTGCTATATTTTAGATACTCTAAATGTATATTTTTCCAATATATTCCTGCAACTTATATATTATAGATTGTATTTGAAAACATAAACCAGGACATATTTGAAAGACTGTAGCTGTTCTTCTTGAATATTTATTTGTCACAATTTCTATTTTTTTTTTTTTTTTTTTTTGGTTTTTTCGAGACAGGGTTTCTCTGTGTAGCTTTTGCGCCTTTCCTGGAGCTCACTTGGTAGCCCAGGCTGGCCTCGAACTCACAAAGATCCGCCTGGCTCTGCCTCCCGAGTGCTGGGATTAAAGGCGTGCGCCACCACGCCCGGCTTATTTGTCACAATTTCTAAATGTTACTCAAATTTATTGGAATTGATTGTTGATCAGATAATATAGAGGAAAAATAGATATATATTTGGTCTTAGTATAACAATAGTACAACTAAAACTAGCTTTGAAAAACCCATCTCTGATCATCATCAGTCACTCCACATTTACCCACAGAATGAGTACTCTTGGCTTTCAGGAAGGACACCATATTGTAATTATATTTACATTCTCTGTCTTGTGTCTGTTACACTCTGTAATCGCCAGCCAAACTCCTTAAAACTACTCAGAAAAAAAAGAGCCAAGAGTTTCTCTTGGTAAAAGCATTGTCTTCCTGTCCCAATTTATTTCTGTAGTGTATCTGGAGAGCTGATATTTATAAGTGAACATTCTGTTTCCACTCAAGACAAGGCAGGATTTATGAATAGACCACATCAATAAAATCAATATGCTAAATCTGCACCTTAAATATAAGCCATTCTTGGTATTTTAATGAGCATTGCCTTCCACCAGCAAAATACTGACACCTTCATATTGGATGTCATTTTAAAAATATTCCTTCTTCTGACTGGTGCTGTTTTCTTCCTCTCTTGGCCCTAGCCAGCATGACATTTGCCAAGGTGTCTTGTAAAATCCAACCAGCAAAAATCTTTTAGGAAGACTGAAAAATTTTAGTATTTGTATTTTTAAAGTGATAAATTGAGGACTTTACAAACATTTTGAAAGTGCATGACACCACAATGAAGCTCAGCAAGACTCATTCCTTCCCATAAATAAATATATCCTCTCTTAGTTCATGTGAGGGTCCATTAACTTCTATGAGTTCAATCTTGGAATACACTCCTGTACCTCATAAGTTTTGATTGTCATATAGTTCATTGACCAGTAAATCTGAGGCCTTTCTCAATTAGCAAAGGATCAATTAAGGTTACAGCCCCAACAAGATAAATTCATTTTTAAGTAGAATCATCTCTTGACAAATGAATTAAGAGTGGATTTCAAATGACCTCTAGAGATGCTGTAATAATAGTTTACATATAAGCATTTAGAATACTGAGCCACTCTCTCTGACCTCTATAAACATGCAAGGATAAAATCATTAAGTACTTCAGTTTCCTCCTCTATTTCATATTAAGGGAGCATTATTATTTATGTGCAAGGTTATCAAGTATCTTAGTGCTGAAAATACTGAAAATTAAAATATTGACTATTTTAATACTTTAAGCACAGAAGATTGCCATTTGATTCATCTCTTGTGCTGAGTTTTTTACAGACCTTTCCTAGAGCAACAACACATCAGAAACAAATTAATAACATTATTAACCATTTCAAATGCTCTTCTTATACTAGCTAAGATGTCTTAAAACTCAAAAACTTTGGCTTAACTCTGATTTCTCAGTATTACAAATAGATATTTAAAATATTATCAGGAAGAATGAGTATGACTTTTCTATCACTTTTGACATTCTTTTTTGTTATTAAGAACATTTTTTATTCATTCAATTCACCAAAGATTCCCCCCCACTACTTCCCTCCTCCCATCCTCAGCCTCCCCCACCAACCTATGCCCACTCCCCGCCACAAGAAGGTAAGGCCTCCCATGTGGAGGAACATCCAGTAGAGGCAAGTCCAAGTCCTTCCCCCTGCCTCCAGGCTGCATGAGGTGTCCTATCATGGGTAGTGGGCTTCAAAAAGCCCCCTCATGTACCAAGGATGTATTCTGATCCTACTACCAGGGGACCTTCCAAGCAGATCAAGCTACACAATTGTCTCACCATGCAGAGGGCCTAGTCCAATCCCATGCAGGCTCCACAGCCATTGATCCAACTTTCATGAGTTCCCACTAGTTTGGTTTGGTCCTCTCTGCAGGTTTCCCCATCATGGTCCTGATGCACTTGCTCATAAAATCCCTCCTCTTTCTCTCCAACTGGACTCCTAGAGCTCTGCCTGGTGTTTGGTTGTAGATCTCTGCATCTGCCTCCCATCAGTTACTAGAGAAAAGTTCTGTGATGAGAGTTAGGGTATTCACCAATCTGATCACTGGGGCAAGCCAGTTCAGTTCAGGCACCCTCTCCACTATTTCCAGTAGCCCAAGCTGGGGTCATCCTTGGGGATTCCTGGCAACTTCCCTAGCACTAGGATGTTCTTAATATTGGAACAAGTGTGTCATTTTACTTTCCATATTTGATAGTTAATCAAATGGTGCCCTGAGTAGTTGTTTTCTCGTTTAGTGTGCACAGCTCCATATTGCCAAAAGCTCATTACATTTTTTTAAACATTCAACTTGACTCTTGAATCATTAGAGAAATAGTAGCCATAAAATATGTTGGATAGGTTAATGCCACCATTTATCACTTGTTAAGTTACTGTTCAAGTATGTCTTGAAAATCACTATGCCAAATAATAAAAACACAATAAAGAACAACCTTTGAGAGAGTTTCTTGGTCTCAGGTTATGTTTTTTTTTTTTAATGAAAATTTCAAGGTATTTTCAAACTCACTGATTTTAAAAATCCTAGAGAAAAAAAAAACCCGTGAAATAGGTATTTCGAAACTTTATAATAACACAACAAATCATGGGGCTTTGAAGATTCGTTAACTACGCTTTACCAGACAGAATGTAAAATGACATGAGTTTGAAGTTGAAGAAGGAGAAGGAGAGGAAGGAGGATGAGGAGGAAGAGGAAAAGGAAAAGAAGAAACATTTCAAGTATTCATAATGAAGACAACAAGAATAGTATACGGTTTCTTGCTTTATTATCTATTTTTACCCCCTTAATAGGAAATCTTGAAACATATATCATCTACCACTTGGATCTCTAAAACATAAGAAATGTAGGAACAAAGCAAATACAAAGATCAACATTTTACAAATAAGTTGATTGCTTATAACAATTCATAGTGTATACACACATGAATACTTTAGTATGTGGAGTGGTTTCCTTGTATCTTGACAGATATAAAACTGAGGCATGGTAACTACTGAATATAATTTTAAGGGGAATGACTATTTAATCTAATGCATTATCCATTCAAGTGGAGGAACATATTGGAGGCTTTTAGAAAGTTTCAGACTGAATGATAGAAAGATAGAATGCAGTGATAGCTTTTATTGAGAAAGTATGAAAGGTTGTGGTATAAAACATAGTTCATTGTGTGGCTCCGTATTTCATAGGAGTCATAGAAAAATCCAGTTTCTTTTAGCTTCTCATTCTTGCATTGCTGGAAAAGTCCCTCTTAACTTGGAAGTACACTTGACTTGATTCATAAGGCAACCCAGTGAGGGCAATGAACGAGTGGAAATAAAGTCAGCAGAAAACACTTCCTATCAGGCCAGGCTGTTTATACATTTTTGTCCCAAGTAAAACATAATCTCATATCTATAAAAACAGCATTGGGCAAAGAAGCAATTTCTAGGGAGAATCAAAACAGAAGGGAAATATGTACACCAAAAATGTAAAGGTTGGCCATGAAATATATAAAACATTTAATGAAAAGCAAATGAGGATATTGTTAATATTATAACCTCTCTATCATTTATTATATATTTATAATATATTATTTATTACATATATAATATATATTATTATTATACAGTGGGCATTCTAACAGTTTCAGCACAGTGGTTCTCAGCCTGTAGGTCATGATCCTCACAGGGGTTGCATATCAGATATCCTGCATATCAGATATTTACACTAAAATTTGTAACAGGAGCATAATTACAATTATGATGTGTGAAATAATTTTATGGCTGGGGTTACCAGCACATGATAGTAGGTAGAGTTTTTCTCTCCAGGTCCCACCAAGCCCTAGCAGTTGCATAGCCCATTTATAAAATAAACATACAGATGCTTATATTATTTAAACTGCTTGGCCATTAGTTCAGGCCTACCGTTGTCTAACTCTTACTTTTATACTCAGCCCATTTCTGTTAATCTATATGTCACCACGTGTTCTGTGGCTTTATCTGCTGCCTTTACATGATGCTCCTTGGACGGCAGGCTGGCGTCCTCCAGACTTCCACTCCCAGTCTCTCCTCTCTGTTTGTCCTGCCTATGCCATACTTCCTGCCTGGCTACTGGCCAATCGGTATTTTATTTATTCACAACATACAGGACATCCCACAGCACATGAGGGACTATATTAAAGGGTTGCAGCATTAGGAAGGTTGAGAACCACTGCTTTAGCATAAAGAGAAAGTCTTTTATTTATTAATAATAGAAATTATTAATGTGTTAGTATGTGAAAATAGTTTCTGTGTGTGTGTGTGTGTGTGTGTGTGTGTGTGTGTGTGTATGTGTGTGTGTTTATCCTGAGCTTATCCTGAGCATTCTTTAAAGTGCTGTGATGTATTCATAAGGTATTCTAGGAGGTTAGTTTAATTGCTCTGTAAATGGCTGTCATTAAGGAAGTCTGGCCAGAAGCCTACATGACAGTTTGATAAGACTTGATGGTGCATCGCCATGCTGCCAATTGAACAATGAGAATGCTGACACCTTAACTGCTCCTGGGCTCTTACTTTTTAGTGGGCTAAAGGAAACTTTGAAATCATCTATTTCATTTCATTTATTCCTACTTTGAAAATTAAAGCAAACAGCATAAGCTAATAAGCATTATTTAATTAGAACAACACTAAATGTTTTACAAGCTAACTCAGTTTCTCATCCACTATCATGTATTTTTTTCTTTATTGTGCTTCTTTTTTGCATATGTGTGTACTGATGTGCATGTGGCATTGTTTGTGCATGGTCACATAGGTTGTGCGTGTGTATGCATGCTTGCGGAGGCCAGAAGATGACATCAGGTGTTTTCCTTGGATGCTTACCACTTTGTTGATGTAGAATCTCTTGTTAGTCTTGCTAGTCTAGCTTACCCACCTGTTCTGGTTCCATCCTGTCACTGCCTCCCAAGTGATTCTAGGTGGACCAGCACCAACTCTAACCCTGATCCTGCCTTTATGAGGATGCTGGATCAGCAACACATGCTTTATGCACTGAATTGTCTCTTCAGCCTCCACCATGTACTTCTCTTTTTCTACCTCTATACACCTTTTACAAACTAGTGTATTGAGGGGCCTGCCTAGTTCAGTTGGAAGAGAATGAGACTTATGGAGTAGTGCCTGTCATGAAACAAACCACATTTCACTCTCTCCTAACTACGTACTGCTGTACACTCATTACTTCACGAAAATCAAACATTATGTATAAGGACAGGAGATGGCAAAGTAGATGTTACATCTCTTACTCTGCTCAGTCTGGTCAAGCTGTATTTTTAATTCTCAATTAAGTGAATCTATTTGCTGACTGACTATTTCACACTAGTGCAGTGGACCACACGTCTTTCTCCCAATAAGCTGTCATCCAGCTGAAGCAATTAAGCATGACTAGGTAACCACATGACACACTTATTGACTCATTTCCCATAGAAATTTTAGGCAAGTAGAAGCAACATAAAAGAAATTGGGATAGGTACAAAGTGGAAAAAAAAACTGGCATGGGTAGATGCCTGAAAGAATATCATGTTTTGTTTTGGGACAATTAGCAAAATTCCTTCTCCTTTTCATAGAGCGACTCATAGTTTGTCCTTTTGAATAAATTCCAGTTCCAGAAGCTCTTCTATTGAAAGAAGAGCCAATGAGAAGGGTAAGAAACAGATAAGGGTTCACAATACACTTGTGCTTCTTTCTTACATCCCTAACAACCTAGCATCTGAGGTCCATAAAAGAAATAGCTAGGCTTGAGAGTCACACATCCCTAGAGGATCCTGAGAGACTTTACTGCTGAAAGAACCTAGGACACATCACTCCCAAATATGGAATCTGACTGCATTGGTTATTTTGAATTGAATGTACTTTTAAGCAGGTATTAAGCACTGGCTTTTCCCTGAAGTTCCCTTATCAACCTAGTGAGGATACATTTGCCCTCTTCCAGCTCCCTCTTCTTTCACCAATTAAAGAAGATCAAATCTCAGGAGTCTGCAGGGTGCAGAAACCTTGTCATTTGCCTCCCCCCCCCCCCCATGCCATTCATTGTCACTAAAATGTACTTATTGTCCCTCCAAATTTGCATATACCCCAGCTTCCCTCTTTCCTATGAAGAAAGATATATGTTTCTGTATCTCATTTTGGGGTACTTGCCTTTCTGTGGTGTCCAGGGCATGCAATAAATACATATGAATTTTCTCCTGTTACATCCTTAATTGCCAATTCACATTACAGACTTAAATACCAAGCCTCAATATAAGAGAGTATGTTCTCTTGTGCCTACATTGCTTAGTCTAGTGTTTCCATTATACAAAAGGAGATTTCCATTCTTACATTGGCCTTTCAATGCCTGAAAAGTAAGGGATGAGATACATTGAGGAAAAAGTTGGAAAAACACCAGGTTTACAGATATTTGTGTCTATCTAGGAATGATTAATTTATATTCTTGGAAAGGGTCTTGCACGATGTTGTCTGTTCTGCTTTCCATATGTTTGGCCACCATTTACAGGAACATCTTACTCTGTGGCTATGCAGATCAATACTTAGCACAATGCAAAACTGTTCTTTCATCTAGAGCTTTTTGACATAAAGCTTGCCTCCACATATCACATGGTATTGCATAAATACAAGTCTTATGTATTTATCAACTAAGAATAAATTCAAACAGTAAGAAAATATATACCTACACCTATGGTGAAAAAGTAGACAGCATAGCTTTAAGATCTCAATGATTCTAAATGATACATTTATTTTAACAAGGTTTTGATCATTTCTAGACACATGCCTTTGCAAACTTCCCAATTAGTGAGCTTTATTTTGAGAGGAACTTTAATTGTTCTTCTCATTAGAGTGCCCAACTATGAAAGTAGAGACTTGAGAATAACTAAGAACCTGCTAAATTAAGAATAGTGCCTGAAACTTTTAAGTAACTGTTTGTATTTTCCTAGAAGTTCTTAACTGGGCTCAAGAGATGACTCAGAGGTTAAGAGCACTTGCTACTCTTCCAGAGGTCCTGAGTTCAATTCCCAACAACCACATGGTGTCTCCCAAACATTTATAATGAGATCTGGTGCCTTCTTCTGGTGTGCAGGCAGAACACTGTCTACATAATAAATAAATCTTTAAAACAAAACAAAAACTAATTAAAAAATAAGTTCTGTCCCTGTAGACATACAAAGTCCCCTAAAATCCCAAATTTATCTTAAAAATTCAGTCTTTTAACTCTGGGTTCCTATAAAATACTATAAAAAATGAAGTTCTTAACTTAAAATAGTCACATGCAATAACATTCTTGTAAAGGGTAAGGGATGATAGAGGGAGATTGTGGGTAGAAGAGAGAATAGGTCTGTCACAGGGATTCTAAACTTGGCTTAGCATCTGCCATCTCAAAGGTGGCATGTCAGAATGACAGATCACAAATGGGGAGTCCAAATGAAGTGCAAGGGGGCTCAAATGCAGGCAAGGAATACTCATTAGTTACATTAATCTTGACTTAATGGAAGTCTTGGCTTAGGAACGTGGTGCTTCCATGAGTGAGGCTAATGTTCTAAATGGAGGATGCTGGCAGAAGCAAAAACTAAGTTGCTGTAAGTTCACAGTCCATCTTTGCAATATTTAATTTACGAATCAAAGAGATGAATGATGAAAAAGACTGATACTTAAAAACTATTTGGTCATGAAAATCAATTAAAAATCAAATACAATAGGGTGTACATGTGCATGTGTTTGCACACCCACAAGTAAACACACACACACACACACACACACACACACACACACACACACACACACACACACACACCCTCCCCCTCAGCAAACTCACCATATCTGTAAGATAATGGAGGTTTGGTTGAATTTTGAGTGAGTGCTGATCCCTTGTTTGATCCTTTTGAAAGTGTTATTCCACTTAGCCAAACTAACTCTCCTAGTTACCTATGCATACTATTTTTAAAACATGAGAAAGCTGGGAAAAGGCCCAGTGAGCAAGATTAAAAGTAAAAGTGTATGTGATGACAATATCTTATCAGGTCACTAAGTTTGGACCTAGAAGCATTTCAAAATCCCCAATGGTTGCAGTTGAAAGTGTCAGAACCTATTATGGTTCATTTTCTATAATTTTCCCACTTATAAATTATAGCTGTTTTGAGATACTTTCCCCTCTGCTTTTCCTTTCTTTTCTCCCCTCTGCATTTTCTATTTCCTTCTAAGGTTGTGTTGCCTGTAATCTCAGCACTCAGGAGGCAGAGGCAGTGGAATGTACTGTAAGATCATGGCCAGCCTGGTTTACAGAGCTAGTTCCAGGACAGCCAAGGCTACACAAAGAAGCCCTGTCTCAATTTTAAAAAAAAGGAACAAAAATGTAAGATGGAGAGTGGTTTGGGGGGCTTAGAACTGCCGCTACTGAATGTACCAGGCTCTGCAGACTCCCCATGGGAGTACTTGCCTTGTTGGAGGAGGGAATGGGGGGGTGTTTGGGGGAGGGGAAGGCAGGAGGAGCCAGAGGAGGGAGGAGGGAGGAGAGGGGGATTGTGATTACTATGTAAAATGAATAAAAATTCCTTACTAAAAAAAAAAGAGAGAGAAAGATACCTGATGTTGACCACTGGCCTCCACACACATACACCAAAGTTCTCATTGAGAAGTGTTTGTGTTATTAGCCTTGGGCCTTTGTGTCCACCAGCAGGGACATCAAGCACTGTGCCCAGGCTTCAGCTACTATACAGAACTGTAGATGTTCGGATGCTACATGCTGGAAAACAGGTGAAATTAAGCTCTTTAGTTAAAATTAAGCTATCCTACCAGACTGTCTTGTTCTGGGCAGTCTAAGGCATGAACTACACTGTTCTTCAGAAATAAGCCTATGTCTTTAAAATTCAACCATTTAAATGCCTCAAGGTTTATTCCATGTAGAAGTTACTAATATATTTACATGTAGGCTGAAGTCTTGGTGGGAAGGTGGGGGATGGAGAGAAAGAGAGAGAATAACAAAATGAAAAGCAATATTTAAAAATTAGGTAAACCTTGGGTCTTGGGATGTGCACATGTTGTTACTGGCTTCTCTTTTCAGTAGTCAGAAGGTTTAGGAGCTAGACAAAAACAGATGCTTTTGTTAATGACACTTACTCTTAATTAAAATTCTGTAGCAAAAGGCAAAAAAAATTAAATGTAATGAAAGACAATTCCATGACAAGTTTGTAAATAGAGAGAATGGATCTTCCTTTTTAGAGTAAATTTTTTGAAAGCTTTCAGGTTTTTGTTTGTTTTATGTTTTGTTGTTTTTGTTGTTTTTTGTTTTCAAGACAGAGTTTCTCTCTGTTGTGCTGGCTGTCCTGGAACTTGCTCTGTAGACCAGGCTGGCCTTGAACTCAGAGATTTGCCTGCCTCTGCCTCCTGAGTGCTGGGATTAAAGATGTGCACCACTACTGCCTGGCTCCTTTCAGACTTCTTAAACTTACAGTTTTTTGGAGTGAATTAAAATAAATTTATTTCAACATATCAATTACATGGTGGGTAGAAATACAAATTGCAGTGAAAAAGTTATGATGTATACTGTTCCCTAAGTTCTCTCTATTAATGACCTAAGAAGTCAGAATGCTGGCTAGAAATTCAGCATATTTTTGAGAAACTTGCTATGTGACTTTGAACAAAGAAAGAAACCTCTTCCTTAAAGCTTACATTTTGTTGAAGAAAGGTGAAAAATAAATTTATCTATTAAAAAAGAAGATGAGGGGCTGAGGAGATCACTCAGTGGATGAACCACTTGCCCAGCAAGTGTTGGGACAGGAGTTCGAATATTGAGAACCTGTGTGAAAGCTGAGCAGGCATGGTGCATGGGATGTTATGGATGCTGTGAATGTGTTGCTC
The DNA here is from genome assembly GCF_049852395.1 of Peromyscus maniculatus bairdii. Classification (NCBI taxonomy): domain Eukaryota; kingdom Metazoa; phylum Chordata; class Mammalia; order Rodentia; family Cricetidae; genus Peromyscus; species Peromyscus maniculatus. The sequence continues at coordinate 37,680,124 of NC_134866.1, read as the reverse complement.
TGATTGGTTGATAAATAAAATGCTGACTGGCTAGTATCCAGGCAGGAAGTATAGGCAGGATAAGGATAAGCAGATAAGGAGAATTTTGGGAAGAGGAAGGCTGAGTCAGGAGACGCCAGCCTGCCATCCAGGGAGCAGCATGCAATGGCACACAGGTAAAGTCACAGAGCACGTGGCAAGATATAGATTAAAAGAAATGGGCTGAGTTTAAGTGTAAGAGCTAGTCAGTGTTGGCCTGAGCTAATGGCCAAGCAGTTTTAATTAATATAACCCTGTGTGTTTACTTGGGTCTGAGCGGCTGCAGACTGGGCGGGACACAGGAAAACTTTCAGCTATAGCATGGAGGCTGTCTGTCATTCCAATACTTGCGATGCAGAGACAGGAATCCCCCAGGCAGGCAGACTACATAGGAGAGCCAGAATAGGCGAATTCTCAATTCAAAGAGAGATCAGCCTCGATAAATGAGGTGGAAAGCCAGCCACATGTGCACACATATGTTTATATGCATGAGCATGCATACACATACATATCAATACCACACACACACACATGCACGCACGCACGCATGCAAATATTAACCATTAACAAGTATTCACCATCAATTGCAGTCCTGAAATTGGCATGTGAGGTGGCATATCCCTGGAAGGTAGACCGTGATAAGTTCAAGATTTATACTAAATACCTCAAAGCGACCAGTATGAAGTTAGTGACACTCTGATACTAAAACTTCACAGAAACTGTTAAAGAAAAACATCTACCCAGTATCATAAATAAAATATTATATACAAGTTTGATAAAGATTCTCTAAGAAAACAAAAAAAAAATGTATATCATGTTCAAATTTGGTTTACCCCAGGAATTCAAGTCTGACTCCTCTTCTCCACCTCTAAATACCATTTTCTCATTAAAAGGTTCTGCAAACACTTAGAGAGTTTACCATTATTTGTAGTGTTGCCCAGTGTCTCCTCCTTCCTTTTAAGCTTCCCAGGCACTTCCCCCACTCTTCCTGGGAATGATGCTATTTTACACTTACTGCAGTCGTTAGATTAGGAACTTCTCATCGTCTAAAGCTCTGCCTTACTTTTCTCCAAGTTCTCATTGACTGCTCAATACTCATTGACTTAGTGTGATCCAACAGGATAGGAGCTCACACATGCCTTGACTCCAAAATCCCTATTTCCCTATTGGTAAAACTCTTCTTGTTAAATCCCAGCCCTTGGAGAAAATGCTGTCCTTTATTAATATGTATGTATTTTCTGACAACTTAACACATTTGCCAGTCATTTACACCTCAGTGTTAATTGGTTTATCAGAGACATTCTTTGCCTAATTTGCTTAGAACAAGCGTCTATAGGGATAATTTATAGAAAGTGTGGAAAAGACTAGAAAGAAGAAAGAGTAGGAAAAGGAGAGATAGAAGAAAAAATACCTCATATATTAAGTGCTTAGAGAGGGAGGCAAGTAGCAAATCAGCAGAGATTGCCTACAAGTTGACTAAAATGAAACAAATGAAAAATTCAGGCAAATTAATGATTTGACACCTGGCTCAAGTAATATTTAGTAGTTATGTAGACAATATTATTTAAAGATTTGTTTGACATTTATTTGAATTGAATGGCAAGATTACTTATTAATTCAAGTTGAAAACATATATTCATTTATTGTTGGCTTGTAGTGGTAGAGATAGAATTAGTGTTCTGAAGAAAACTCCTGCTAAACATTTCTCAGGTACTCATATTTAGATGTGTTGAAGGTTAGTGTTAGGTCCAAGCTTTCCTCAGAAACTTGTGAAAAGAGTTCTTGCCTGCCAGAAAAGGTCACTTCCCTTGCCATATGCTCGTGGTTATACATCAAAACCCACAGCTAGCTTCCAGGCTCCTTTAGTCCCTATACACAAATGCTTGTTGTGCATTTCCTGGCCTTTCTCACCTCCTTTACACTTCCTCCACTGTGCTGGCTCCCAGGCTTCCCTCCTCCTCGATACCTGTTCTTTCTCTATATAAACAAGTTTCTGCCCCCTCCCTCTCATTCTCAATTCTCCCACAGATATCCCTGGCCATGTCCAGTCTTCTTTTTCTCTCTGCTCTGGACTCTTTTCAGATGCCTCCAAATGTTTTCTCTCTCACTGTCCCTCTCTGTGTCTCTGTCTCTATGTCTCTGTCTCTGTGTCTCTGTCTCTGTCTCTCTCTCTCTCATCTACAATAAAAACCTTCCTCTCCAATCATGGGGTAGTCATTTCTGTGGTTTGACTGTACCCTCACTTACCATTGGCATCTGTGGGCTCAATTTTCCTAGTCAAGTACCATCTTTGTAGGTACAATGAAATATTTGAGCTGCAGATGGTCTTTAAAATCTCTCTTTTTCTGGTAAACAGATCTGTGGTGTGTACTGCTGTGTGCTTACAGAGTTCAGTAGGTTATGATTCTCTATAAGAGCCATAAAAAGCATGTTACATGGAACCATACTAAGCATGTTCTATGGAATACTGGTTCAACAGCTTTGGTCTGGTGCTGAAGTCTGACTTCCAGTTCCCAGCTTTAGTTTTCTTCTTATCTGTTTGATGCTGATCAAATTTCCATTAAAAGTCCACTAAGTTTCTATATGCTACACAAACAACTTTAGATTAATATAATTGTTTTGAAAATTATACAGAGACACTCTGACTATCCCCCAAATATTTTCCTCTATTCATAGCATTTAAATTAACATACGTATTTGTTTTATTAACAATGAACATATATATATATATATATATATATATATATCATAATTTACTAAAATCTATTCTGTATTTAATCCTTGTAATCTTTACCTATATACTTCACTTTTTCAGAATCCTATCCAGGGTCCCATATCGTACATGTTTCTTTTTCTTTTTTTAGTTTTCCAAGAAAGTGTTTCTCTGTGTAGCCCTGGCTGTCCTGGAACTCACTCTGTAAACCAGGCTGACCTCAGACTCAAAGAGATCCATCTGCCTCTGCCTCCTGAGTGCTGAGATTAAAGGTGTGTGCCAGCAACACCCCGCCCTATTCATGTTCTGTTATGCACCTCAGACTGTTACTGTTTCTTACTCTTATGTTGTTTTTGAAGACCACAGCAGTTTTGATGCAGATAAGTCAGATATTTTACAGTGCTTTCCAATTTTAATTAACAAGATGTCTTTCCAGTTGTGAGCCTAGCTTTAATGGCTGAGTCATTTCTCAAGCCCAAATGTGTTTCTAATAATCAAAAGAGTAAAATGTGATCTTGTAAAAAAAAATCACAAAATGAAAATATAATTCTGATATGGTAAAGGGCTATTTCTTAGAACACATGGAAAACTCAGTGCTCAGCAACCAAGACAATAATGAAAACTTAATTACAAAATTGACATCCCCTTCAAAAAAAAAAGACATGAGAAGTCTTGGTGATGCAATATAAGCGCATGAAAAAATCCTCAACACCACTTTATACTAAGGAAATGCAAGTAAAGGCTTCAGTGGTGCATCACTCCATACTCTTTGATTGGCATGTTTCATGACATGAAAGTGCTAGTTTCTGGAGAGGATACAGAAAAATAAAAAAAAAATCCTGATTCATAGCTTTGACATGTATGTAAAATGATCCATCTACTTAGGAAGTAAGTTTGACCATAGCTGCAATAAAAAGACACATTTACCAAACTAAAATCCATAGCAAAGTAAAACACTTTTAAACAAGTTGTTGCTCTTTAAACGTAGGTTCATTAATCTGCCTTTTCATCATATCTTATCTATACTATCCCCTTCTCTTCTTTAGAAAGAGATTGCATTTATAATCAACCTGCTTTAAATAAAAACAAACATTCATAAGCAATATTTTGGGAATTTGGGCGTAGCTTCTCATAGTACTTCCTGCTGGATGAGGGCCCTGGCAATCTAATGGGAATCCTGAGAAAATTAAGAATTACAATCAAGTCCTGACTGGAGTTGTCTGTGAGGCTACATTATCTGAGCCCATTGTCTTGAAACTGTTCTGGATGTTGGATCATTTGGGCCATGGTGTCATCAGAGACCTTTCAGGGGGGTCTTGGCTGGTCAAACCTGATGTATCTTAATCTGGAACAAATCCATAGCCTCTTGCTTCCTATGGAAACAAAAGCAGAGCCTCCTTTCCAAAGTAACATATCCTTAGATCCAAATTTTGAAGTCAAGGTGCCTTTAAAATATACATATTGGTTTAACTGAGCAGCCTTTACAATCAAATGTCTTTCTGCAGTTAAAAATTCTAAAGACAACACAATCCGGATTCTCTATGTAATATCCATCTTTACATGGCTTATTTTTTATATTACCTTTACTATCTCCTTAAAGACTATATCTGTAATTCTTGCTTGAAAACTGTTTTGTTATATGTAATTTTAATAGGTTAAAGTTGAAGCCTTCCTTTTGTTTAGACAGAAAAGGGGAAGTGATGGGGGAATGTCTTTCTGTATGTTGTGAATATGTGTTTGTCTGATTGGTTGATAAATTAAGCCATTTGGCCTATGGCAAGGTAGCTTAGAGGCACGCAGGAAATTCAAAGAGAGAGACAGGAAGAAGGCTAGGAGAGACGCCAGCAAACTGCCCAGGGAGCAACATGCAATGGGACACAGGTAAAGCCACAGAACATGTGGCAATACATAGATTAATAGTTAAGGGTTAATTTAAGATATAAGAGCTAGCTAGCAAAAGGCTTGAGCCATGGCCATGTAGTTATAATTAATATAAGCCTTTGTATGTTTAGTTGGGGGATGCAAGCGGGAGAGATTTGTCCTGACCACAGGCCAGGGCATAGGAAACTTCTAGTTACAAAAGTTTTGTTGTTGTAAAGAAAATCTTTGCACACCATGGTAAGAATATAAATCAGTAGAACCCTATGAGACAAGGATGCAAAAAAAAAAATGTAGAATTTTCATAAACCATAGCCATGTAGATCCAAAGGAGATAAAATCAGTATGAGAAAAATATATCTGAACTCCCATTCTTATTATGACATTATCCTTCACCTCGACTAGCATTAGCTATTTTTTGACAAATTTTTGTAGGAAGCTTCCAAATAACACTTGCAGCTCGCCTTGTGTTCTTGCCTCTTCTTCACTATGAAGGCCAATCACATATCCTGCACTGTCAGGTAATAGTGGTGCTCCAGTCTGGGGCAACACTTACCACAGCGTCACATTGAATCAAGTGATAGGACCAGGTTATACCACACATTTGTTACCTTAAGCATCTGAAATAATACAACACTTGAGATGAATCAGACCTGTCCTAATTCTAGGTTTCAGTCCAGCAGGTTAATGAACCTAAAGTTCCAAAATCTCCCAGTGATACAAGATCTCTGATAACCATTTTACATGTCCCACTGTGACTGTGAGGGCAGTAAACTGATGAGCTTCTCTAAGTGAGTTCCGTATTTCCATTTTAGAATCCCCTGAGGGTTCTGCTTTCCTTGACTTGAGATGTTCAGTCTTGTAATACATCCAATTTCATCCTCTGATCCCAAAATTAAAACACCCCCCATTCATATCTTTTCATTAATGTTCACAGTGTTAGAAGAAAAGGACATGATGAGAAAACGATTTCAAACGTAAACCACCTGCTTCTCTTTTATTTCACAAAGTCAAAGGAACCCTGCCATAGGATAATCTGCAGTGAAACAAAATTTGCTAACGTATCAAATATATTTTGTTGGAGCCAAACAGTATTCTTTCTTTCCATTATGACAACAAAGTATAAATGACATCACTGGTTTAAAAATGACTTTCCAAGTTTACTTGTCTATGACTCAGTAGTTTCAAGTTTTCTAATTTCTCTCGAGCACATGCTTTTGAACATTGAAGATGGCAAATTGCAGAAATAAAAACATTTAATGTGTTACTTTTTACTTTTATTTTATTCCTACTAAATGTGTGTTTTGCATCTTTGGAAAAAAACAGAAATAAGAGCTAAGAGAATTGCTAAATTTAATACATAGCTGTCAAGAAAAAGAAAGGCAACAGACAATCACAGGGTAGTTTCATAAAACGTAAGTTGTTTGTAAGCTTTAATGAGAATCATTAATCAAAGGAGGAACGTTAAGACAATAAACTACATGAGGAGAAAGCATACTCTTTCTTACTATACAAATTGATGTGTACAAAATAGAAACATAAATAAGTGATCATGGTGCATTTGTTTCCTTTCCATTCTTTGAACTAATATCTCCAAGGAAGAGACAATCAAACAAAATTAGAATTAAGGACACTTTCATGAATTGCAAAGTTCCAAATTAGCATTAACTGCATGCTACTCAGAATACACAACTGCCTTAATGAAATCATCTTGTTATTGGATTATATTACTTATTGTTTGCTTGGTGTTCTGAATATATGAAAGGCTCCCCAAAGAGATGATGTATTTGGTGATCAAATATCATATGAAAAATAGAGACAATAGTTTTATCCTGAGTTACAAAGTACAGTTTTCATGGTGCTCAATCCTTTGAAGAGTGGTAGGATTCAGGGTAAAAATAACTACACTTGCTGAAGGACAATGGAAAAGTCTACAGTAAATAATGTTAATGAGTAGTGTGAAGTTCACCAAAACCATGGGGAAGATGTTTCTTCCGGAGTTAGGTAAAAAAACTACTGAAGCCTGTTGAAGAAGGGAAGAGGAGAAAGTGTCTTTATCTTAATGTCTCCTACAGAAGTTGAACAAATGAGAATAGATGTATAGACTATTCAGCTAAAAGTATTCACTTCTGGTTAGAGAACAGATATATAATGTATATATACAATGTCTACATGCCAGAAGCTTGTTATCCCACATGATCTGAAATAACTTTGTAACTCATTTAGGAATGTCTCTCCATGTCTGTATATTGTACAGGCAAAAATATATTGCATATTTGGATAATATTGAACTATTGCAACTAAAAGAATGGGAATTACCTAAAGAAATATCTTTTTTCTTTAGGTTGGTGTTTCCAATCCCCATGCCCCCCTCTCTCTCTCACTGTGGTCTCCATAATAAATTTATATCTGATGGCCTAAGGTATAAATATCAAATACAAATTTCATTACATTTTTTCCCTTAATCTTTAAGAAACAATCCTCAAATGTACTTAGAACTTGGTGCTGATTATATGATTATTTTTTGTATGTTTGTGCTTGGCTTTGTCTATATGCCTAGAGGTCATAACACAACTTAGGAGATGCTTTTCTCCTTCAAGTATGTGGGTTCTAAGTATCAAGCCACCAACCTTGGGGACAAGGCTAAGTCATCTTGCAGGCTCCTGAATTGATAATTTTCTCATTTATGTATTATCAAATGTGCAATTATTAATATAAAAATCAACTTTTGCAATGAAAAGATATGCTTGTTATCAGAAAACTTAAACTTAAAATGTATCTATAATTTTTGGAAGAATGAGAAAGATATTTAATTGACCTGACTTGTATCCAGGAGAATAGATATCATGGTAGAAAGTTGGTCTTACATAACACACATTTTTTTGTTTGGTTGGTTTTTTTAAGACAGGGTTTCTCTGTGTAGTTTTGGTGCCTCTTCTGGATCTCACTCTATAGACCAGGTTTGCCTCAAACTCACAGAGATCTGCCTGGCTCTGCCTCCCAAATTCTGGGATTAAAGGCTTGAGCCGCTACTGCCCAGCCTATAATACACATTTTTAAGGACGGATATATTCAACATTCTGCTACAATTTTAGTGACAAAAATAATCCATATCCTAAATTTATTAATAAAGCACTCCTTATTTTGAGGGACAGGGCAGAGAACAAAGATAACACACATAGCATTTCAAGAACAGCACTGTAATGTTTCTGCTCTGCTGGCTACTTTGTAAATCACTCAGGATTCAGTCCAATCTACTTTAGTATTACCTAGCTGCTTATTCACCTCGTTCCTCTCCATTTATTTTATGAACCCAATGTAGGTCTTGATTTGGGGGCACATAAATGGTCTTAGAATTTCTATTGCTGTGAAGAGACACCATGACCACAGCAACTCTTATAAAGGAAAATGTTTAAATGGGGTAGCTGACATTTTTAGAGGTTTAGTTCATTATCATCATAGTTTGACATGGTCACATATAGGCAGTCAAGGTGCTGGAGAAGTAGTCCAGTGTCCTACATCTTGAGTTGCAAGTAACAGGAAGTGGTCTGAGAAACTGGATGGTGATACACTTTCACCATCAAGATACAGTGATACACTTTCTCCAACAAGACCACACACATTCCAACAAAACTGTACCTCCCACTCCCTTTGGGAGGCATTTTTTTTCAAACCACCACATAAACTAAAAAAAAAAAAAAAAAAAAAAAAAAAGGAGGGGGTAAGCATCTCTGACTCAAAGAAAACAAAAAAAAAATTGAAAGTAAAATGAAGGTAACAACTGAACATATCCAATTCTTCTGGCCCCTCCAAGTTAATCAGGCTTTCATATGTGGTACCTTTCTTTCTCTTTAAAGGAGAAATACTATTTGGTTGTCATACTTCCTTTATCCATTTTTCTGTTTGTGGACATTCAAGTGTCTATGAACAACCATGACCTTGCCTCAATAAAGTTCAATGAAGGTGGACACAGATACTGCTTCAAAAGTTTAACTTCAGTCTTGAGGATTTTGTATGTACAAATGTAATGTTGGATTACAAAACAGTTTCATTTTTGATACTTTGAGGAACCTCCATAGAGGTTACCAGATGATGCTACTGATTTCTCCTAACAGTGCACAAGGTTTCAATTGTTCCCCACATTTGTCTAATATTTTCTTGCAAGTATTCCTTCCAAATGATTGATGATGGTGCTTTTTTTTGATTTGCATTTCTCTGGCGATTTCTGATGTTCAACAATTTTTTTCATATACCTATTAGAATATGGCAAGTCAACTCTGTTCTCATTGTAAAAACCATGTTTTCTTATGTGTGAATTTTGTAAGTTCTTTGTGTATTGTATGTAGGATGTAGAATCTTTTATTCTTCAGATGCATGGTGTTTAGAAGTTTTCTCTCATTCTGCACATCATCACTCCATTCAGTTTCTTATCTTTTTGGCAATGATGATGTCAGCCTCTCTACTTCAGCTTATTTACTTGTGTTTTTGGTATCAAGAGGAAAAGAAAACAAAACAATCCTTGGGTCTGGAGAAATGATTTAACAGTTAAATGCCCATGATATTCTCCCTAGAACCCACAGGGGTAGTCCCAAAAGGCAGTAACTCAGGTCCCAGAAGACATGATACCACCTTCTGGCCTGCATAATCATCAGGCATATATGTTTGGCACAGACACACATGTAGGCAAAATAGCCACACACATAAAATGATATTTAAGAAAATAAAGCACACATTCCAAAGAACTATTTCTCTGAAAAGTTTATATCAATAGAGTAGCTTTGAACATGGTTGAGCAAGTGTCTCTGTAGGAGGCAGTAGAGTCTTTTGGGTATATGTCCAAGAATGACATAGCTGGATGTTGAGGTAGATCTGTTTCCAGCTCCCTGAGGAACCACCACTGATTTTCATAGTAGCCATATCAGTTCGCAGTCCTACCAGCAATGAATAAGTGTTCCCTTTTCTCTGCATCCTTGCCAGCATGATCTATCATTAGTTTTATTGATCTTGGCCATTCTGACTGGGGTAAGATGAAACCTCAAAGTAATTTGAATTTACATTTCCCTGATGGTTAAGGATGTCGAAGATTTCTTTAAGTGTTTCTTAGCCATTAATGTTTCATCTTTCGATAACTCTCTGTTTAGTTTTGTAGCCCAATTTTAAATTGGGTTATTTGTTTATTTTATGTTTGATATTTTTAGTTGTTTTTTTTTAACATATACTAACTCTTTATTGCGTGCATAAATGTAAGGATCATTTCTAATTCTGTAGCCTGTGTTTTGCTCAAATGATAGTGTATAACTTTTCATCTTCTTAAGGTCTCATTTATTAATTTTTAATTTTAGTACCTAAGCTATTGGTGTCCTGTTCAGAAAGTATTTTCAAGGGCTGTTGAGTACAAACCTACTCTCCACTTTCTCTTCTATCAGGTTCAGGGTATCTGATCTTATGTTGCAGTTTTGAACCACTTGGACTTGAGTTTTGTGCAATAGAGATAAGTCTATTTTCATTGTTCTACATCCACCCATCTAGTTTGACCAGCATAATTTGTCAAAGACACCAAATTTTTTTGACAAAGAAGTCATTGTCTCTTTTTGAAGCCCTTGTTGAATATCAAGTGGCTTTAAGTGTGTGTAGTTATTTCTGGGCTGTGTATTTTATTCTGATATTCTAAAATTGTACAAAGTTTCAGTTATCCCAAAGAAATTATGTATAGAGATTGACCATGCACTGTAGTGCTTACATCCAACAATAATATATTTTTCTTTTGAATTTTGTGGGCAATATCATTAAGTGTTACTATTAAACACAGAGACACACAGCAAGGACATAAGATAATTTGATTTTGATAGTTTCACAAATGAATTAATAAATACAAGTTTGCCTAGTATGCATTAAATAAATGTAGACTTTTTTCTACCTAATAATACACCAAGCAAAGTTTTGAAATCTATAGGGGTTCTGCAAGTATCACGGGCAGCAGAGAAACAATCCTGGTGAAATAAGAATAAAACTCCTGTTCAGCTCAAGTAAGTTAGCTGGCACTAGGCCAAAATGTCTGAAGTCTGATGCCGAGGTTTATTTTTTACACATCTAAATAAAATAAAATTTTGTAAAAATTTCCATGTGACAATTATCACAACAAAACTTTAGGCATGGCTACGTTGAAACTCCCCTGTAAACTGCATCTCTTTAACAAAGCTCTCATGACCTTTTCCACAAGAATAGGTTCTATTGACTAAGAAACAGTGCTCAGGACAAAAACTAGGGAGGAAGTGTTTGTAATAAGTATAAGAATGGGTTCTATTGACTGAGAAACACTGCTCAGGATTCTGGGGGATTTCATGGTTGGCTTTACAGAATAGCAAAGATTACCAGGTGTTAACACATCCATTCCCAACCTTCTGTCAATTTCTTCTGTTGAGGAAAATAGCTTATGTGTTTAACAATTCTGGTTTCTGTAGTACTGTCTGTAAGCAGGTGCACATCATGTTCATCTAAAGAAATTAAAATAAATGATAAATAAGGAAATATGAAATCTGTAGAATATACAAAATATAAACAACATTGGTAACTAAAATCCTTTAGAATTCACCGATTGGACTCCTGGAGTTCTACCTGGGGCTTGGCTGTGGATCTCTGAATCATCATTGGATGAGAGTGCTATCATGATAGTTAGGGTGTTCGGCCATCAGATCACCAGAGTAGGTCAGCTCAGGCTTTCTCTCAACCATTGCCAGTAGTCTATTGGGGAGATATCTTTGTAGATTTCTGTGGACCTCTCTAGCACTCTGCTTCTTCCTATTCCCATGGAGTCTTTATTTATCATGGTATCTTTTTCCTTGTTCTCCCACTCTGTTCCTGATCCAGCTGGGACCTCCTGATCCCCTAAGTTCTCTTTTCCCCAACCCTTGCCCTCCATCCCCTCCCCCTCATGTCCAGTTTGCTCATGTAGATCTCATCTATTTCTCTGTCGTTGGGTGATCCCTGTGTCTTTCTTAGGGTCCTCTTTACTAGGTAGCCTTCCTGGAGTTGTGAGTTGCAGTCTGGTTATCCTTTGCTTTACATCTAGTATCCACTTATGAGTGAGTACATACTATGACTCTGAGATACCATCTTAACACTCATCAGTAACTCATCAGTATGGCTAAGATCAAAAACACTGAAGACAGCTTATGCTGGAGAGGATGTGGAGCAAGGGGAACACTCCTACACTGCTGGTGGGAATGCAAACTTGTACAGCCACTTTGGAAATCAATATGGCACTTTCTAGGAAAATTGGGAATCAATCTCCCTCAAGACCCAGCTATACCACTCTTGGGCATATATCCAAGGAATTCTCAATCATATCACAAGGACACATGCTCAACAATGTTCATAGTGCATTATTTGTAATAGCCAGAACCTGGAATTTATCTTTTAAATCTCAAGTTTTCCTAAATATAATATAATCTGTTCTTCCCATTAATCAATCAATCAATTAATTGATTAATTAAAAAAAATTTTTAGACAAGGTCTTATTATGTAGTTCTGGCTGCCCTGGAACTCACTATATATAACAGGCAGGCCTTGAAATTTGCTGAGATCCACTTGCCTCTGTCTCCCCAGTGCTGGGATTAAAGGCATGTACCAGGCTACTTATACTTTTGGAGAAGCTATCCTGAAGAGTATTTTTACTCTTTGTTTTATCAATATCGAGAACTGACAACTATAATTTTCTTGATTTTTGAATTATAAAATGAATTAGAATTCTGAGGGTCTGAACCTTTCCTAGAGTCTATCCCATAAATTTGTGCATACCTACCTATATACATGTGCGCATATACTACATATACCAATATATCATATACTGTGGTATTGAAAACCATGAGCTAACACTGATATGTTGCAAGGTAAAAATTTATTAATGGCCAGGCCATATTTTCAGTCTTCCATGACAATGAAAATGTACCAGATTAAAGGTAGAGTACCCCCTTATACCAAGCAAGCAAGTGATTAAAAATGGGATTTTGCTGTTATTTTTGATGATAACAGGAAATGTACATATTATGGGTTTATGGTCAGAAAGTTAATATGCCATGAAACAATTTATGGTTAGTCAATTCTCTGAATAATAGAAACAATTTACTATGTGCAATTCAAAGATTATTGAAGAAGAACAAATAAAAAAAAGTTGACCATTAGCTTAACCTTTAGCTTGGGACATAATTAAAGCAGACACCATAGAGGACAATACAGAATAAATCAAAATTTAACTAAAGGAAAAATGAAGTCATCTGTTCCTTAACATCATACATACATAAAGAGAAGAAAAAGAAGAAGAAGAGGAGAAGGAGGAGGAGGAGGAGGAGGAGGAGGAAGAGGAGGAGGAGGAATAGGAAGAAGAAATAATTCTAATGTCATTTAGTTAAACAGGAAAACATTAAAAACTGAATCCCAAAAATAAATAGTCCTGTTATCTCCTCCCAAGTCATCTGTGTGTGTTAGGGTATGGAGTGTATTCCTATGGTGAGTGAGTGTGCTGATATACCCACAAAAAAAGGAGATGCCACAGAGGCCTTGCTGATCATGCATGGTTGCCTTGGATTGTAGTGGTCTAGTACAGTAGCTTTTTATAATTTTCTGGTCTTATTCACACTGGTATGATATGCTGTACTATATACAGAGTATATTTATTAGACTATATATAGAATATATGGTAGACTATATATAGCAAAATATATATATATTCCATATATAAATGAAGAATTGAGCTAGAGGCAAGTTAGATGAGAGATAATAAGTGACTAATTTAAAGTGAAAGACTTTTTAGATTTAAAAGTAGTTAACAGGAAGAGCAGAGCTTTTAGAAACAATCACTTTTCAGTACCAATTAAAAATGCCTTTTATCTCTGGCTCCAGCAAGCTAATGCTACACCCTCAGCTATCCCACACTAGATTTTCCTGAGACGTTGCACCTGTCTGAAGACCACTTATTCCTTCAATCTGTAGCTTTAGTGTAGCTATCTGATTATAACCCTGTGTGGTAGGTTCACAGTCAAGACTATCACTAAATGTTTTCTCTTCCCCTGTGCCTCAGATTATTTAGTATGAATATAATAACAAAAAATTCTGACTGCTCCAGGCCAAGTGTAATGGGTTTTTGTCCTGTTTAAATGCATTTAGCTAGTGAAACTAAATTAACAATGTATGTATATAAGATCTTTTTTTACTGAACAGCTTGACATCTTTGGGTTCTTATACAATAGCCAGAAGCAGTGGATGGAACCCAACCAAAATTTTTTTTCTTTATTAAGAAATTTTCTACTCATTCCTCATGCTACCCACAGACACCCCCTCTTCCCTCCTCCCACCCCCAGCCCTCTTTCCCAAGCCACCCCACATCTCCACATCCCCTAAACTGAGGTCTCCCATGGGGCATCAGTAGAGCCCAGCTCACTGAGCCTAGGCAGATCCAAGCCCCTTCCTACTGCACCAAGGCTGTGCAAGGCCAACCAAAATTTTAAGGCCATGAGGAAGAAGGTAAATTACAGAAGCAAAATTAAAAGAATAGGATGTTTGTCTTTCTGAGTCTGGGTTACCTCACTCAGGATAATATTTTCTAGTTTCATCCATTTGCCTACAACCCTCATGATGTCATTGTTTTTCTCTGCTGAGTAGTACTCCATTTGTGTATATGTACCACATTTTATATATCCATTCTTCAGTTGAAGGGCATCTAGGTTGTTTCCAGGTTTTGGCTATTACAAATAATGTGCTATTGTTGAGCATGCATCCTTGTGATATGATTGAGAATTCCTTGGGTATATGCCCAAGAGTGGCATAGCTGGGTCTTGAGGGAGATTGATTCCCAATTTTCCTAGAAAGTGCCATATTGATTTCCAAAGTGGCTGTACAAGTTTGCATTCCCACCAGCAGTGTAGGAGTGTTCCCCTTGCTCCACATCCTCTCCAGCATAAGCTGTCTTCAGTGTTTTTGATCTTAGCCATACTGATGAGTTACTGATGAGTGTTAAGATGGTATCTCAGAGTCATGGTATGTACTCACTCATAAGTGGATACTAGATGTAAAGCAAAGGATAACCAGACTGCAACTCACAACTCCAGGAAGGCTACCTAGTAAAGAGGACCCTAAGAAAAACACAGGGATCACCCAACGACAGAGAAATAGATGAGATCTACATGAGCAAACTGGACATGAGGGGGAGGGGATGGAGGGCAAGGGTTGGGGAAAAGAGAACTTAGGGGATCAGGAGGTCCCAGCTGGAACAGAGTGGGAGAACAAGGAAAAAGATACCATGATAAAAAGACCCCATGGGAATAGGAAGAAGCAGAGTACTAGAGAGGTCCACAGAAATCTACAAAGATACCTCCCAAATAGACTACTGGCAATGGTTGAGAGAAAGCCTGAGCTGACCTACTCCAGTGATCTGATGGCCGAACATCCTAGCTGTCATGATAGAACTCTCATCCAATGATGATGGAAGCAGATGCAGAGATCCACGGCCAAGCCCCAGGTAGAACTCCAGGAGTCCAATCGGTGAGAAAGAGGAGGGATTATATGAGCAAGAGATATTGAGACCATGATGGAAAATGCACAGGGACAAATAGTCAAACTAGTGGAAACACATGAACTGTGAACCAATAGCTGAGGAGCCGCCAGGAAACTGGACCAGGCGCTCTGGATAAGTGAGGCAGTTGATTAGCTTGAACCATTTAGGAGGCCGTTAGGCAGTGGTACCGGGACCTGTCCTTAGTGCATGAGCTGGCTTTTTGGAACCTAGGGCCTATGCTGAGACCTTTTGCTCAGCCTTGGTGTAGGGAGGAGGGGACTGGACCTGCCTCAACTGAATCTACCAGGGTGAGCTGAATCCCCAGGGGAAACCTTGCCTTGGAGGAGATGGGAATGGGAGGTGGATTGGGGGGGGCAAGGCTGGGGGTTGGGAGGAGGGAGGACAGGGGAATCCATGGCTGGTATGTAAAACTAAATTAATTATAAAATAAAAATATAAAAAAATAAAAATAAAAATAAAAATTAAAAAAAATAGGATGGGTGCATCTGATAGTGTTTGGCTCATCTCAGAGGGAAAAAGGAGAGGGCATTTCAAGACCCACAGGCACATGGAATGACATACTTTGTCAAACCAAGAATTACTTTCTTAGTGCTTGATTTTCTCATAAGAAATAAGGTCAGTATTATTCACCCCATGTTTTTAGCATTTCTGTGATACATAAAAGGGCAAAGATTAATAAATGCTTAATTTGCTACAGAAAATATTTTATTGTCTAAACCTTCATCTCTCTGTTATAAATTCTCTGAAAAGGCTACGTGAATCTTTTCTTGGCTGTGGGATGTCTTTCGGTACGCTGTGAATAGGTGTTGCTATGATTGGTTGATAAATAAAGCTGTTTGGCCAATGGTGAGGCAGAATAAGGTTAGGTGGTACATTTGAACTAGAGAGAGAGGAGAAGAAAAGAGAGTGGGGTAGACACTGTGGGTTGTGATCAGGAGAAGCAAGATGTGAAAGTACTGGTAAGCCATGAAGCCACGAAGCCACATGGCAATGCATAGATTAATAGAAATGAGCTGGGTTAAGTTGTAAGAGCTGGCTAGTGAGAAGCCTGAGCTATTAGGCCATACAGTTTGTAAGTAACATAAGCTTCTGTGTGTTTACTTGGGTTCCAGTGGCTGAGGGACCAGGCAGGACACAGGGAAACTTCTGACTACATTCTTTTTTTTTTTTTTTTACATCAATCTGTTTAATATTTTCATCAATTAATTGTATGATTCTACTTAACACGTATGTGGATCTTTGGCTTTAAATAAGACAGAAACTGGGTTACATGACAGAATCATCACAAACAGATCTTGGCAGTTTTTGCACTAGCTGATATGGTTCACCAGTATGAACATTAATCTTCACGGAAGTGACAGGACTGGAGCTCAGAAGGGAACTCTGTGGATAAATAGGCTTATTGTGCAAGCACAAAGACCTTAATGCAGATCCTTAGCATCCAAGTAAACATCCAGGTAGCCTCCTGTACTTGTAACTCAAGCACAGGGGTGGGGTGGGGAGGGAGGAAGCTTGGGCTTGCTATATAACCAGTTTATCAGGGGAGGGAAGGGGAGGCAAGGGGAGCTCAAGGTTCAGTGAAATGCTCTGTGTTAAAAGAATAAAGTTGAGAGCAGTAAGGAGGCATCCTCCTTTGTCCTCTACAAGTAAATAGATGTATGCACTCACACACAAGTGTAGGCTATACATACAGCACATACGTAAAAGTTTAAAATGATGAGGCTTCATTATTGAAAAATCAATTGCTTATAGCCAGCCTTGAGAAGGAAAGGGAGGACTAGTGTGAATTCTTTAGGTGTAAATAAGGGTCCACGTCATTTGCAGCCTGAACATAAACTACTGAGTGAGAGACATCTTGGAAAAATCCTTGCTCCTTTTAACTGCATTAATAAATTGCCTCTTGTTTTAAAAAATTTATTTTATAATTTAATTTAATTTTACGTATCAGCCACAGATTCCCTTGTTCTCCTCCTTACCCCCCTACCTTCCCCCTAGCCCACCCCCCATTCCTATCTCCTCCAGGGAAAAGACTCGCCCGAGCATTGAGTTCAACCTGATAAATTTAGTCCAAGCAGATCCAGTCCCTCCTCCCAGGCTGAGCCAAGTGTCCCTGTATAAGCCCCAGGTTCCAAACAGCCAGCTCATGCACTGAGGACAGGACCCGGTCCCACTGCCTGGATGCCTCCTAAACAGATCAAGCTAATCAACTGTCTCACATATCCAGAGGGCCTGATCCAGTTGGGGGCTCCTCAGCTATTGGTTCATAGTTCATGTGTTTCCATTAGTTTGGCTATTTGTCCCTGTGCTTTTTTCAACCTTGGTCTCAACGATTCTCGCTCATACAAACCCTCCTCTTTCTTGCCAATTGGATTCCTGGAGCTCCACCTGGGGCCTGGCCATGGATCTCTGCATCTGGTTACCTCAGTCACTGGATGAGTTTTCTCAAGCTCTACTATAGAGCTACAGTAATAAAAACAGCTTGGTACTGGCAAAAACAAAACAAAACAAAACCCTGATATGTGGACCAATGGAATCGAATTGAAGACCCTGACATTAATTTGCATACCTATGAACATACAATTTTTGACAAAGAAGCCAAAACTATACAATGGAAAAAAGAAAACATCTTCAACAAATGGTGCTGGCATAACTGGATATCAGCATGTAGAAGGCTGCAAATAGATCCATATCTATTACCGTGCATAAAACTTATGTCCAAGTGGATCAGAGACCTCAACATAAATCCTGCTACTCTGAACCTGATAGAAGAGAAAGTAGGAAACAGTCTTGAATGCATTGGCATAGGAGATCACTTCCTAAATATAACACCAGTAGCACAGACACTGAGAGAAACAATCAATCAATGGGACCTCTTGAAATTGCCTCTTTTTAAAGTTAATAACACTACAATTCTTTTTTCAGAATTAGGCATTTCATTAAAAAAAAATGTTTTTCAACTCTCAAAAGAATGACCAAGATAAGGAAGGAAGTAATATGTCAGGGAAAGTTGAAATTGAAATTCTAAGTTTTGAAAAGGAAGACAGAAGAATCTCGAACAAAAGAAAATTCTCCTAACAATTTAAATGGCCCAGTAGTGAATTAGATATGAATTAATTATAGACATTTATGCAGTTAGCATTTTAATCAACAGATGGAAATTAATTAGAAATGGATCTGAAATGGATTAGCATGAGATGGGAGTTTATTCATTAAAAACACATTTACTGATTCATTGTGGGGAGGGGCATGTGTGCACCCTATGACACACCTGTGAGGGTCAGAAGGCTACATTCAGGTGGAATTCTCTTTATCCGCCATGTGCATTTTGGAGATTGGACTCAGATTCACAGTCCTGCACAGCAATAGATATTGCCCATTAAGCCATCTCATGAGCCCAGGTTTATTGTTTTAAGTATAAAAGAATTTAAAGCAAAAAAACCCTCAATGTTTAGTATGGGAATCCAAAGAATTTAAAAAAAATTGCAGGAAGAAGTTGCTGCATAAAAGTGACTGTTATACCAATGTCTGTTCTCATGGTTACAGATTCTTCAAAGTGTTTCTGACACTCAGTTTTCTCATTTAATTTGATAACAAATGAAATATACTCAAATAATCATAAAATTAATAAAAATGATGCAAGATTTTTTCCAAATAATCATAATAAGTGTAACTACCCTTATCACCCTGTCTTCTGTGAGAGAATCTGCTTTGTTGGGTATAAAAAGTGATACATTCTTATTTATCATGAAATATCATAATCTCAATCTCACCACAGTTAAAATTAAAATTTTGTTCTCTCTAAAGAGCAATCAAGAATTTTGTGTAAATTTATCCTGGAAAATACTTCATGATGCATAGACCCTTAACACTGTTTTCTTAGTTTAAAACAACAATTGTAATCATATTAATGGAAGAATATCCAAGCTAGTCATTAACCAACACTCTATAAGGAAATTCTCATTGCCTCAAGTCATCTCAGCTCATCAGCCCTCTATATTTACTTGGTGTGATTTCTGTCAGTAACTCACTAAAATCATTATCCAAGCAAACAAAGTATTCCACAGATGCTGACATCTTTAGTGGCCTTGCTCATTCTTAGCTGGCTCTTCTTCAGAATCCTTCAGGAAAAGGTTTCCTGTTTTCTGTCATTTTGCACTCATTATCTTGTTCCATTGCTATCTTGACATGTTCCCTTCTCACAGCTTTGATTCAGGAGACTGAGATAATGGAGTTGAGGCTGTATTTAGGAGAGACAATTTT
Source organism: Peromyscus maniculatus bairdii (assembly GCF_049852395.1). Lineage (NCBI taxonomy): Eukaryota > Metazoa > Chordata > Mammalia > Rodentia > Cricetidae > Peromyscus > Peromyscus maniculatus. Next base: position 37,660,685 of record NC_134866.1, on the reverse strand, counting down.
TTTTTTTTTTAAAGAATGGCTGTCATCAGCAAAGATTTCATAGCCTCAGCCTGCCCCCATTTGGTTTGGTTGGGTAGTGGCTTCCTTGGAGTATTATTACTTATTCCTCCTATATCATTTGCACTCATCTTTTCTGTGAAAGGACTGACCCCTTGGCAGAATGTCACTGCACTGAACTTGAATCACTTATTCAAATGGATTCCTTAAAAACCAAGAGATAAACACATGCAATCACAACTTTTCTTCATCTCTTTTCTGCTCTACTAGAACACCATAAACTGAATAAGAAAAAAATTTCATCCTCACAGATCTAGAGGATAGAAAAATCAAGAAAAAGACACAGATGGTCTTGATACATTAACCACTGCGGACAACATCACATGTCTGGGGTGGGTGGGGGGCTTCATGAGAGAGCAGGTAGAAGCCTGCTTGCAAAGCTAAATTTCTGTGATAACTGCCATGATACAGGCATTAATTTCTTTATGAGAGTGGAGTCCTCAAGGGCTAATCACCTCACAAATCCTGGTTCCCACTTTGTCTCACAGTAGTAATTAAATTTCACTATGAGCTTAGGAGAGGGCACTTGAACCATAACAAATCTTCAAGAATGATTCCTGAACTCTGACAAAGGCTTCCTATTCAAGAATATTGTAGGTCAGTTCTCTAGCCAGTCTTAACAGTTACTAAATAAATATATTAATGAGAACATAGGGGTGACATCTAGTCAGATACTTTCCTACCTAGACCTCCAAAAATTACAGGGAGAAAAAAAACAAATTGGGCAATCTTGTTGCATGTTCTTGAATAACTGTACAGGAATTGTGAATAAAGGATTGAGTTTCCCATACACTTTATTTACTAATTTGTTTAATTAATTAATTTTTCTGAAACAGGCTACTGCTTTATTATGAAGCTGTTCTGGAACACAAGATCCTCATGATTCACTGTCTTGACTGCTAAGATTACAGTGGTGTGTATCACCACACCCAATCCTTTCTTTAAATGATTGACTATTAGAATATGAGAAGAAGAAAAAAAAAACCCAAGATGGCGAAATAAAATACAAATACAAAACGACTCACTTGGTGGTAAATAATTGAAATTTAATCTAAGAGTAAGAAATGGAGACATTTTAGTTTGTGACTGGAGTCACAACTTTAAAACTTTCGTCAAAGGTGACGACAATATTCTCATCGAAAGGGGCACACCTTAACTGAAAACCGAGGTCTCCCAGGGTGTCTTCCATGCCAAGATCCAATTCAATGCTATCTCTCCGTCTTCTCTATGGAAGCCGAGAGAGGAAAGCTTTGAGTAGACACCAGTATTTATAGGACTTTTAGTCTTTTGAGTGGCCCTAAAACACGAGCTTGGTTTCCAGGTGCTCCCAGGATAACTGGATGTAACTGGGTATAATCTGAACCGTGAGGAGGATGACTTAGAGAGTCAACGTCCAGGACCTCGAGGACCTGGTAGCATCTCATTACTTCTTAGCCCCAGGGAGCTCCTTCTTGATTTATGTCCAAGTAGAAATACGCTCTTTACTGCCTGGCGGGAAGCCCGGCGTAAGGGAAAGGGTGACGCTGCATTTTGCAAAGCGCCATTAGAAGCCACAGACCACGTCCGGACTGGGTTGAGAGATGTTCCTTAGTTTGGGGCTCATTTGGAATGTCTTCAGAGCCAATATAAAGTGTTTCTGGAGCTATTTCTTAATTCCTTACATTTGTTCAGTTTCATTTGAGCAAAGCATTTTGTCTGCACCTGAAAACTAGTAAAGGGTAAGAAAAATTAAACTGTAGAATATTGTTTTCAAAACCCTGTGGTGGTATTGTTTTCCCCAAAATATTGTGTACCTTAATAAACTTATCTGGGGTCAGAGAACAGAAAAGCCACTAGGTAGGCGGTGATAGCACACACCTTTAATCCTGGCATTCCAGAGATAGAAATCCCTTTGGATCTCTGTGAGTTCAAGGCCACAATGGAAATAGCCAAGCATGGTGACTCACGCCTTTAATCCCAGAAAGCCAGCCTTTAATCCCAGAGAGTGGTGGTAGAAAGTAGAAAGATATATAAGGTGTGACGACCAGAAACTAGAGGCATTTGGCTGGTTAAGCATTTGGCCTGGTTAAGCTTTCAGGCTATGGAGCAACACAGTACAGTTGAGATTCATTCTGGATGAGGACACAGAAGCTTCCAGTCTGAGGAAACAGGACCAGCTGAGGAAGTGGCGAGGTGAGATAGCTGTGGCTTATTCTGTCTCTCTGATCTACCAGCATGGACTCCAATAACTCGTCTCGGGTTTGATTTTTATCAATAAGAACTTTTAAGATTCCTGCTACATCTGGCGCCCAACGTTTGTGTTACGAATTCATGAAAAGCTGTTTGCCTGTGGCCTTATGAGCCCCAGCTCAGGCCCAAGCTACACTCAGGCGGTTGTGGTGGCGAACACCGGTAGGATTTGCTGAAGCTGACAGAGGCAGTAGGATCCCGAGTTTGAGCCGGCCTAGGAGGCTTGGGAGAAGCTTTGGCCTGGACTGAACCACAAACAGTGGTGGGACCATGGAAGCAGTGGCTACTGCTCCACGTTGCCAGCTCCTTCTCATGGTGTTGGTGACTGCGGTGATGCTGCTACCTGGAACAAAGGGTTTACTGCTGCTGGTTCAGAGAAGAATTGCCAGGACCATCGTGTTACAAGAAAGCATCGGCAAAGGTCAGTTTGGAAAAGTTTGGCAAGAAAAATGGTGGGTAGAAATTGCTGTGATTTCCTGTACTAGGGAAGAATGTTCATGGTTCCAAAAGAGAGACATTTATCAGACTATGATTGCTCCAAACCACAGAGGAGGCAAAAAAAAAAAAAAAAAAAAAAAAAAAAAAGTCTGTAGGAAACCATGACCATGCCTAACAGTGACTTTGAAATCTTCAAAAAGATGACAGGATCCTACAACCATGATTCCACATGGACTATGATAAAGCCATTAAGCTGATTAACACCATGGAAAAATCGACTTTGGACTACAAACTGGTCAGGACAATTTCGAGAGGACTAGCTGAGATGATCCAGCCTGACAGACTACTTGAACAAGGACTTGAAACAAGCTCTGAACTTTCCTATTATGCAGAGACTGGACAAATGATACAGGACTTGATGATTAACCCAAAAAATTTCTTTTCAAGATTCCCTAAAGATATCTTCACCCCTAGAAAGCAAAAAGGAAAAGAGAATATAGATATGAGATAGATCATCGAATCTACTCTGAGAAAAAAGGTAAAGAAATAATAGGATAAATAGGTGGATCATTGAATCTACACTGAAGAAAAAGGGGAAGATATAAAAATGACAAAAGGTAGACTACTGAATCTATTATGAAAAGAAAAAAGAGAATATGGATATGATAAGATAAAAAGGGAGATTATGGAATCTACTTTTAAAAAGGAACTACTTGTTTTAAATAAGATAAGTAATGAAAATTTTTTGGTCTGAGTTTATCAGATGTTACTGGACTGGACATTGTTAATATATATAATGGAGTTTTTATCTGAATCTGTCAAATGTTAATGGACTAGACAAAATTAATGTAATTTTTGTCTGTATATATTGTATATACTTATTAGATAGTTTTTCTTGTATTAGTTATAAGCTTTCTTTAATTTTAGACAAAAAGAGAGGAGATGTGGTGGTATTGTTTTCCCCAAAATATTGTGTACCTTAATAAACTTATCTGGGGTCAGAGAACAGAAAAGCCACTAGGTAGGCGGTGATAGCACACACCTTTAATCCTGGCATTCCAGAGATAGAAATCCCTTTGGATCTCTGTGAGTTCAAGGCCACAATGGAAATAGCCAAGCATGGTGACTCACGCCTTTAATCCCAGAAAGCCAGCCTTTAATCCCAGAGAGTGGTGGTAGAAAGTAGAAAGATATATAAGGTGTGACGACCAGAAACTAGAGGCATTTGGCTGGTTAAGCATTTGGCCTGGTTAAGCTTTCAGGCTATGGAGCAACACAGTACAGTTGAGATTCATTCTGGATGAGGACACAGAAGCTTCCAGTCTGAGGAAACAGGACCAGCTGAGGAAGTGGCGAGGTGAGATAGCTGTGGCTTGCTCTGTCTCTCTGATCTACCAGCATGGACCCCAATTACTGGCCTCGGGTTTGATTTTATTAATAAGAACTTTTAAAATTCCTGCTACAAAACCCAATTTTAAAAACTATTATCTTTACATGCTGATGCTCTCATCTGTGGTTCTTTTGATTGATTGATTGATTGATTGATTGATTGAAGCTCAAAGGTGCCTCAAATTTGAGTTCAGGGATTATACATGCACTCATCATCAAGCCTGGCCAGATTCTTTAAGTAATACTATGGTGGTATTGTGTTCCCCAAAATATTGTGTACCCTAATAAATTTATCTGGGGTCAGAGAACAGACAGCCACTAGATACAAAGGCTAGAAAATGGTGGTACTCACACCTTTAATCCTAGCATTCCAGAGATAGAAATCCCTCTGGATCTCTGTGAGTTCAAGGCCACATTGGAAATAGCCAAGCATGGTGACACACGCCTTTAGTCCCAGAAAGCCAGCCTTTAATCCCAGAGAGTGGTGGTAGAAAGCAGAAAGATATATAAGGCATGAGGACCAGAAACTAGAAGCATTTTGGTCTGGTTAAGCATTTGACTTGTTAAGTTTTCAGGCTTTGGAGCAACACAGTTCAGCTGAGATTCATTCTGGATGAGGACTCAGAGGCTTCCAGTCTGAGGAAACAGGACCAACTGAGGAAATGGCAAGGTGAGATAGCTGTAGCTTGTTCTGTCTCTCTGATCTTCCAGTGTTCACCCCAATACCTGGCTCAGGTTTGATTTTATTAGTAAGAACCTTTAAGATTCATGCTACATAATACATCCCAATATTCCTTTGGATAGTCTCTCTCTCTCTCTCTCTCTCTCTCTCTCTCTCTCTCTCTCTATATATATATATATATATATATATATATATATATATATATATATGTGTGTGTGTGTGTGTGTGTGTGTGTGTGTGTGTGTATAAATTATTTTCCCTCTTTTTTTCCTTGTCTCCAAAGTGTATGGAACGCTGACATCTGAAACTTGTTTTTTTTTCTTACCATCCCTCCTGTTCTAAGAAAACCCACACATACTAATGCACTGTCCTCATCTATACTACTGGCTTGTCATTAATCTTCCTGTGTTATAAGCCCCCAGCTGGTGTGGACTGTACCCTATTCAAAGTTTAGAACCGTGGAAACAACCATAAAGATACTAATCAATATGTTAATTGAATATTTATCATGTGCCTGGTCCCATTTTTGCCACTTTGTATTTATTACCTCATTTATTCACAAGGATTCCAGGAAAGATAATTATTTTTCATAAGTTAAGGAGCATATTAAAGAACACATAATTCACAATCTGGTAAACGTCAGAACAAATGTTCAAAACTGTACACCTGTCATCAGATAACGTTTAAAACTCTCTGAGTTTCATCTCTGACTCTCGAATGCAGAGTCATAGGGGGTGTTTAGTAGAGAGGACACAGTCAATGGCCCTCCAAAGCCATTCTGGAAATGCCCTAGTTTGCTTTCTAAACATTTCATTTCAATCCTGTCCCAAGAGTGTCCAAGAAGCATCGCTATCTCTTTCCATCCTTTTGACTTAAAAAAGTCAGTCTGAGCTGGCTGCTGCAGCAAGAGGAGGTCCTATTTGGAGTAGCTGTGAGGTACGCTTTGCAGTATCTTTTTGTGTCTCTTTACTGTCTGTGTCCCTTACACCTCAACTCCTGATAGGTAATTAAATCTTATTTATACCCATGCCATGTTCTTTGCTGTGAGGAGGTACATGCTTTTTATCCCCCTCTGACCTTTTATCTTTTGTACTGTTATTTGTCATGTAGTTGGTACTTTTTCTCCCCAACAGAAACACCTTGTCTAAATTCTTAATCTAATCTCTAAAGATACTCCAATCAGAACAGCTTGTTGAATAAGAAAGGTCAGCTCTTCATGAACTAAGAGGCAGTTTACAGCTTGCAGCCTAAGAGCCAAGTGAACTCCTAGCACATGAGGAAAGCTGACAAAGACTTGTGAAATGAAGTCTATTCTACCTTAATAAGAGCTGGCTACAGACTCGGTAAGCCATGGGGTCAACACTGTAAAGACGTCACCTGGCAATGTTGTGGAACGTTACTAGGAGTTACAAACATCAGCTTTTATCATTTAAAAACAATAGTCACAGAGTCTAGTCCATGAGTGAAGCTGGTAGTGAGGAATCTGTTTTGCATTTCAGATAATAGTTGCATGATCTGAGGACACCTTAGGCCAGAGTACATTTAAGGTAACTACAAAAGAGCAGATGACTTGAACTGTCTATTACATCAGGGCACTAATCCCACTAGGACCCTCAGAATTTACTGTATGCTGGCAAAATTCATACATACTGTACTGCATTTACTTTATTACAAAGTGTTCTTGAATTTAATCCCCAGTGTAGGTACCAATACTACCTGTTGTGGCATATTTGAGAACCCTGAGACTATGTTCATTAAGTAAAATCAGCCTTGAGTCAGGAGGCAGAGCCAGCAACTAGTTGACATGAAGTAGCCATTGAGTAAGAGGGAATCAGGAAAACAGATAAAGAGATGCACAGGAAGTAGTGAGGAAGGACTTTAAGTCTGGTGGCCTTTTTGGTTTGGGACAGTGGAAGAGAAGCTCTCTTTCTGGGAAGACAGCTAAGGAGGAAGGTCAACTGGTTGCTCCTCGGCCTCTCTGAGCTAGCAGGTTTTCACCTCAGCATCTGACTCCTGATTTTTTTATGAGTAAAAGTCATAAGGTTGAGATCTAGTTAAAAACACCATTTGGTACTCCAAATGGTGACAGGACTGCACAGATGGAGAGGTCACGACAGCCGGTGCCTTCACTTCTGCTGGCACTGCTCCTGGCCATGGGTGCCACTGCTGCAGACAAACTGAGAAGTCAGCAGATTGGGAGAGACACCCAAGAAGTCCTTAAGGAGAGATCGAAGTCATGTTAAAAAGAAACATCTTTCCTGTTTAAGGATGGGAAGTATCATAATGTGGGGAGTTAGGACCCTGCATAGTACTACTTTGGATGGTTTGAAAATGGAAGCAGTAAATGAGGGGACAAGTGACTTAGCTGGGTTTGATGTAATGCTGATTGTGATTACTGTCAGTCTGGAAAATCATATTTTTATCCTAAGAAAGTGGTTTGATAATTGTGCCAAATATGAAAAGTTGACTGATGAGATACAAGCCTTAGAAGGACTGTTTAATGAAAACAAGAAAAATCCTTAGACACAGACAGAGGAATTTAGACAACAACCTAGCACACCATTGCATGATGAAACTAAAGGGTGACCCAAAGTTATTAGAAATCCATCTTTAGTTTATACAGTTACTGTACAAGAATGACCAGGAGATGATAGGCACCCACAAGGTTATGAAGAAATTAAATGGAATCCTATAGAAATATTAGATTTAAGGAGACTTAAGGAAGTGGTCCTTTCAGATGGTATGCATTAATTTTGTGTGAAGCTGATGTTAAATTCATGGGCAACTTGGAACAAAATTATCCCCCAAGACTGGAAAGATTTAGTCACAGCAATATTGAAAGCTGATCCTCAGTTACAATGGCAGATATGGTGGAAAGAGGAAGGTAGGGCCATAGAATAACAAAACAGGGCTATACGTATCGTTTCCTGAGATCAGTTTATAGGTGAAGGACATTATGCTGAGTTGCAAAGACAGTTTGAATTTGATGATCAAACCTTGGCCCAATATTGTTTAGCAACTTTCAATGTTAGGGTAAGGTTGAAGAATCAGGAAACAGATCTCAGTCATTTACTAAAACTATACAAGTCCCCCAAGAAGCCTTCACTGATTTTTTTTTTTTTACAGATTCACTTCAGTTGTAAATAGAATAGTATCAGATCCAGAAGTCACACAAATATTAATCAAATTTTTTTGCTTTTGAATATGCTAATTCAGAATGCAAAATGGTGATTGGGCCTATAGAGACAAGAACAGCACCAATAGATGAATGGATTAGAAATATAGCTGATATTGGATCTCATGCTTTTGATGCTACTTTGATAGAAGTAATTTCTAAAAATTTTAAGAAAAATCAAAATTTCAGATGTTTTAATTGTGGTAAGCAAGATCATTTAAAAAGGGATTTTAGGCAAGGCGTTCTGAGAAACAATGATTTTTTCCTAGAGATAATCCAAACAGAAGGCCCCAGCCTTCTGAAGTATGCAGAAGGTGTGTCAAAGGCCGGCACTGGAAATAATTAATGCAGATTAATAAAGGACAGGCAGGGTAACCCTTTGCCATCTGGGAAACGCCTTAGGGGGCCTCCTGCAGGCCTCAGTATGAAATTTGGTTCAATCATTCCTTGTCAGCATTCGAGAAACTCATCCACAGAGCAATTAAAAAACTTAATGCCTGTTGTTAAGAATAATAACTACCATCTCTATTTTCCTTATGAATAATCTGAAGTGCCAGAAGAGTAAGTAACATATTCAAGGTCCTAACTGATAAATGGGACTAAGTGACTTTCTGATTTGAATCCTGGTAATTAGAGTGCTGTTTTGCGAGTGAAATCTAGGAGAAAGCACGTGCGAAAATATTTAAAAGACGCTTGATTGAAGGGGTAGAGTGTAGCACTGAGATGATCAGGAATTCATTGCCTTGAAGAGAGATCTTCTTGGTTAAGTATTTCGAATTTCAAGTAAAAATGACATAAACATGGTGAAGCTCTTGGTTCAGACGGCACTGAGATTCCTGGGACATGATAGCCAGTGTGGAAAAGTCCACTCTGAGTGACCCTGGCAGACGGCTTGAGTCATTCTGCTAGAGGATGAAGTAAAGAAGGAAGACACCAGGGAAATGGCATATCTGAATGCTCACATTACCTAAATATAGTTCTGACACTTCCCCAGAAGCCTGTGTTTCATGATGGGTTCAAAGAACACAGCCTTCGACAAAAAGGCCAGTAGTACTCTGTTAACTTACCAGCATGACTAGAAAGTTCCGTGAAGTTCTTATCTATATGCTATAACTGAGGGTAGAAATAATATGCATACACACACACACACACACACACACACACACACACTCACTCACACACACGCACTGCTCACTGAGATAAGCCCCTTAAATAACAGAGGCTGGGGAGTGGGACATAAGTGCCAGACAGTTCATTTTATTGCTCCCCAGGTTGAAGGACACCAAGGACTCTGTGTGCCCTGCATTGAGGTGTATATGGCTAATGATACATGATGTCCCTGGATAAAAATAGAATTTCTTTCTGTAATAGAAAGATGGGACTATTTTAAGAGCTATATAAGCATATATTCAAGAAGATTTGGGAATTAAGAAAAGCTGCTGATAGCAGAGGCTCTAAGAAAAAGTTACGAATTCTTGCCTATAACCTAAACCTAAGTCCCTTTCATTTGTGAATCCACTGACAGAACAGGTTATTGATTCCCTACGAGGAATCATAATGATAAATGAATTGTCCAAAGAACCGATAGCTATTTATTTCAGTGCATCTGCTCAGGGAAGAAAAGACAACTTAGATATCCCAAGGCATGTTGGTCACAGTGTCTGAGTTGACATTGGCATATAGAGGACACATAATTGCCATAGTTGTTCTGTGAGAGCATGGTTTTCAGAGAACAAGGTAGTGAAACAAGCTTTGGCTTGATAAAGCCTATCTTGCAAGAGCCTTACGGGATCTGCAGACCCACACAGTGATCATTTCCCTTATTAAGTGTATATAATAGAAATGAATGTGTTTGGAAGCTAGAGTTACCCATATAAAGACCATGGATTCTGAGGGTAGATCTGTTGTGTTTGAGAAATGGAAGACTCTGGAGACTGCTCTGTAGCTAAGAAAATAAAGTGGAAAAAGATCACATTTAAAGAGCATAGTAAAGATTAGGCTGTCCAGTAAAGACGTAAAAGATACAGCAATAGTAAGTGTTACCAATATCAGTTTTACTTGCTTACCTGCCACTGTATAATCCCCCCGAAGAGTCCAGGAGGACAACTGAAGGATGGCATAGGAGCGATTTAACAGAGCCTGTAGGACCATAGCTGCTGTGTGATAAACATATAATAATAACACCGTGTAAGTGTACAGATTCTGAGAAACAATGATTGTGCTTCAACAGGCTCTGAAACTGGTGCATCAAGACAGAGTACCTGATGGGACATCACATGGCCGAGTCACTAAGTTGGGTTATTTAATGGGCCTATCCAAATTCACAGCTTTCCATCATCAAAATTACTACAATTAGCAGACAGAAATAGGTAAAAACAAACTCCTTTGAAGGGCACATGTAAGCTACATATACACTCATCTCCGATTTCTGAGATACGATGGACTGAACTGCATCCCCTCAAGTTTCTGATGGCATGGTCATAACTGTCAGTTCTTCAGAATGTAACCTTACTTGTAAATAAATCCTAGTTGACATACTTAATTAACAAAACCCTGTTAGGGAAAGCCATACTCCAAAATGACTTATGCCTTTAACAAAGAAGTTAAATTTGAACACACGGCAAGCCAAACATAGAGGAAAAACAAAATGAAAACTCAGGAGGATGCTGCCTAAATATCAAAGAGTGCCAGGGCTGGCAGAGTGTGAGAGGGGTTTAGAAAAGAGACTTTTCTACAGCTCTCCCAGGAAACGCTCTGCTGACACCTTGATTTCAGAGGTCTGTCTTCCAGGACTGTGGGGCTATGCGTTGCTACTGTGTAAGCCACCTAATTTGTGTCACTTTGTTATAGCATCTCTATGAAAGTATTAGAATATGCAACCTTGGAAGGAAACACCTCCCTTCTGTGTCCTTTCTAAGTTTGATACAAATGACACACATATAGAGTTGTCCTGACAGCAGGTAGGGGTGCCACTGAGAGTCCAGTCTTCCTGAACTAGTGATAGCCTGCTCCCTAGCTGGCAGCATTTCTGATAACTAGCAATAGAATACTCCAAAGCAATTTAAATATATTTGAGCCCTTCTGTACTTGAATTTTTTTTACTTGAATTTTAAGTTGCCTATATTCGCAAGAATGAGTATTTATTCTGGTGTGAGCTTACTCTCCTGCTTGCAGAGTCCCAACTAACACCACAATTGGACACTTGTCTATAGGAATGGAACCCATGGGATTCAGTCTCTGGACAACAAAAGAGAATACACATGAAAACCCACTTCACAAGGTTGAAGATATAGAAATGGACCTGTCAGTGTGAGAACATTTATGTTTCATCTGTTCATCATCCAAAGGTCATTATCTTCATAGTGTGTTAGAACAGCTCTGAAAGGTGCTTCTGTGTCACTCAGTTAGTGGCAAGAAAATACAATGTCATCCTTTGAGATGAGGCACTACAGAGACTCTAGATGATGTCCACAATAGAAAGGAACTTTAACTCTGATAATCAAAGATATAAGCACAAATAGTCCCATTTGTTGGGTGTCAGTAACCAGCTGGGAGTTTTCTTCTTATCGTCCTCAGAACTCTTAAGTTGGAGGTCGTGGCCCACGGAGGGTCACACTCATGGTAGGAGATATATTTAACAACTCAAGCCAATGCCAAGATACTTTAGTACAAGCAGGTGAGATGAAAGGTCAGTTTGCAAGCAGAAATAATTTATCTTGGATAGAGCAGAAGAGTAGTACTTGTTTTGTGTAGTGGGGAAGGAAAAAACACGTTGAGAAACTAAACTGTCCATTTGCTGTAAGTGATCTCATCTATCATTTCCGCCGAGACTGACCTCATAAGACAAATGTGGTTTGGGAAAAAATATGCTTACCAAAGGCCTAGTCTCTTAAAGAAAGAACACTCAAGTCATACCACAGAGAGCTGCAGAGGTAATATCTGAATGTGGTGAGAATTGAGACAGCAAGTAAAGATAGGAGAGAACGATGACCTGGGGTAGGCCTTAGGGAAGTGCAATGGTGAAGTCAAATCTCCTTGAAGCTTCTCCCCAGGAAGGGAAGTCCCCGTGATTCATTGGCAGGTTGCTTTCTTTCTCTAAATAAATTTTATTAAGGATTTCATTTTAGTTTTAAATGATGTGCGTGATTGTGTCTGTGTGTGGGTGTATGCATGTGAGTGCAGGTACTAAGGAAACCAGAGGGTGTGGATTCTTCGGGAGCTTGGGTTACATAGGGGTGGTGAAGAGTTGCCTGATCTGAGCACTGAGAACCAAACCTGGATCCTCAGATAGAATAGTGCATGTTTTTAACTGTGGAGCCACCTCTCCATCGTAGGCTGCTTTCTAATCCTGATAATGTATGTAGTACATAAAATATTTTCTGTCAGCTCTCCAACCGAAGAAAGTGTAATTGACTCGGAGACCCAGATGCTTTAATAAAAATTCTTCACTGCAGTGACATCAAGACTATACTCCCCCGCCCCCTCCCCCGGAAACTTCTAGTCAGTGACTGAGAGGGACAGCTTGCAGGTCAGGCCAGTCTTGGTAGATAACAGAGCTCCTTTGACTGGTAACTGTGGCTTAAGAAATCACTACCAGATTTGCAAAAATGTTCTTTTAAATATACATCCTTTAAAGCTTTTCTGACTCACTTTTCTTTCCTCATTGGGGTTAGCATTGTATCAGATCTGCTATTTCTTTCAGGCCCCTTGATTGCAAGTATTTTCCTCAAGAAATTTCCTCCAAGTCTATTGCTGTCTCCTTGAAGGACAGGACTAGAAGGACAGAGGTTACCTATCAATTTTGCTTTGATTTAATTTCCTTCTAAAGGAGCATTGGAGATGTTTCAGGGTCAGTTCCCTCAGCTGATTATTCCAGGAAGATGGAATCATAGTGAAGAAAAGTGAGATATGAAAAGAAGAAATGTCCAAATGAGAATCTATTAATAAAGAATGTTATAATGGGAAATGGGGCTCAGTACTACAAAGACATAGTGATAAAGGAATAAAACATTTCCCAGAATTTCCTCCTGAATGCTCTTCAGATTTTAAGTGTGGCCTCATAATGTTCCTGGGCTTTGCTAAGGGTCCTCTGTACATCAGAGATGGCTGTAAAGTAGAATGCCCAAGATTTATAAATCATGTAATTTTAGGAGACTCATCATTTACTAATGGACAAGAACTTTGCACATATTTATCAATAATCAAATGATTAATTAGAAGTGCAATGGTGAAGTCAAATCTCCTTGAAGCTTCTCCCCAGGAAGAAGCTTTATTTATCAACTTTATTGATTTTCTAAATAGGTTTTATGTTTAGTAGTACCTAATACTAGTGTATACATGGACAGTTCAGAATTATTTTTTAATGCAAAAAAATAATTTTAGTATCCTCCATTTTGAGTATTTTTGGTTAATTGTCCTTGTCTAGACCATATTTTGCATTAAAAAATTTTCTGTTACATAACAGCCAAAGCTATACAAGGAACTTTTGATTTTATTCAACCCACTGGGACCCATCTTTTTGCTCCTAGTAGACTGTATGTTATGATATTTTGTCCCAGGTATCTATCTATACCATGGTGTTTATGTTTTATATGTAAATTTTATATTCAGTTTCAGATCTCTTATTTGTCAGTGATGGAGAAAGATTTTAGACACAGAAATGTAATTCATAATAAAATGTCATTTCAAGCATAAAAGTAATAGTTTCACATCAAAATTAATGTTGAATGAGAAAAACAACATTGACTTAAGTTTCATTAATCCTTTAAAATTACCAATATAAACTCACTCGAAAATACAGATGTATATGAAAATGAAATGGTCTCAGGATTGAAGATATTCCTAAGATCTGAGAGGATACAAAATGACCAGTGAGGCCAGGTTTTTAATCTGCTTAGCTTCATCTCTGGTCCATTCTATTTCTTTGTCATTGAAAATCATAGACAGAAAGATGGGAAATTAAGCAAACAGGTTCAGAAACTGAAGTGTCCAAAGAAGGGAAGCAGATGTGAGAAAAGGGGGTTAGGAGCTGTGAGCTGTGAAAGCTCTCATGCTGTGGGATCAATAATCTCTCGGGCACACTTTATAGTCTGGTCTGCTTGGTGGAGCAGCTGCTTTGACATCATGTGTTTGCCTCTCCAGAGCCACCCCTCTGCTGGTACTGTCCCTCAAGGGCACCATTTAAGCAATGCTTGTGTAAATCAGAATGGAAAACCAAGACTTCTATTATCTCTCTTAGGATCCACCAACTTAGTACAGAATGATAAGGAAAAAGCGTGAGCCATCAACATACTACCACCTCCGACCTGAGAACATTTTTACATGGTAAATAATCTACACGCAGAATTTGGGAGATTCTAAAAGGAACAAGAAATAGACAAAAGAAAATACATACTTCTGCCAAAACCATTAGTATTTTGTATTTTTACAATTTTACATGTGGCTTTTTTAGTGGATTTTAAGTAATAATTTTACAAATGATAAATATAAGAGGTGTGTAATGGATGGATAGCTATATATTAGATGGTATTCTCCTCTATTCAAAACCTTTATATAACTTACTTTACTCAAGACTTAGAGATCTTTATTCAATATATATCCTTCATAGGGATAACGTGACTGCCCTGTTTTCCTTGTTTACTGTTACTCATGTTAATTTCTTCTTGTTTTTACTGATATCAAATTTCCACATTCCTTGACATACAGATATTGTTGTATATTCTCTCTTTGGTTTCATAGAATGTGGGGTGCATGGTATAAAATTTAGAAATATTTCTTGATCTGCTATATTTAAACCTTTTGGGATAAGGCAAGATAAAAAGGAAAATCCCATAGTGATTTATGTGGATTCTGTGTTTCTAATTTTAGAGTATATGATTGGCTGTTTGGACTTAGACTGAAATGAACGGCCAAGAAGAGATGGTCTAAAAGGATATTTTGCCCTCGAGAGGCTGATGGTATCCTGATCATTTTTCTACTCCTTTCTTCCAACTCCACATTAGTCTTCTTGAATTATCACATCTAAAACTAGGAGGCTGGCTGTCCTGTGGAGAACAGATAGGAAACACCATCATTCATCCCTACAGAAAATGCTTATTGAGTATCTGTCATGAGCCCCACACCAGGCTAGGGAAAGGAGACAGACCCACCGAGGAGTAGGAGAGTGACTTGAAGGCAGAGAGAGGGTTTAAGAAAGTCATGCAGTGGAAGTTAAGGAATGTATTTCATTGGGAGTCAAACTGAAACTGCATGTAAGGAGAAAGTAGGAAGCAGTTCTGCCTACTAGAGAAAAATGTTATTCTGGGTAGGAGAGATTTAAATATAAGCTTTCTCCACAAGAGGCCTTTGTTTCATAACAGAAGGGCATGTACTATAGCTAAAATCATTTCCTTTTATCAATTATGAATATATACAAAATTAAACAATGCAAATTTGATGTACTTGCTGTTTTGTTACCATTAGAAATCTTGAATGCTTTAATTCTAATTGGTAGCTTTTATAGTTATTTAAGTGTTTGCTCTCATCATTACTTCAAAATTGTAGTAATCATTATGTTATTGAAAATTATTATTTAATGTTCTAATGTTACTTAAAAATCTTAAAAAATCTTGATGACTCTATAAATATCACTGATTGTCTTTTTTCTTCTATGCTTTTATGACACTATTTTGCAAAAGAACCCACAGCTTCATCAACAAGTTGAAAGGATTTAAGAAAACAAAATGATTATAATAGTCTACCTAAAGGAAACAAGAGGATACAGATTTTTTTCCCCAACATGCTCATGTCAATTAGCCTGAACAGTAGCATCAACAATTGATATTAGAAACTTTGTGTGTTTGTGAAAATCCCCCATTCTTGCTCCAAAGAACCTTCCCTTAATAGATTTACAGGCATTGTAGCTAAGCAGGACTTTTGATTACCTCCATTCTTGGGAAACTTTCTAGTGCTATGAAATCTAGTCATTGGAAGGAGGCGCTCAGGTCAGTTACAGATTAGTTATCTTACACATGAAGTATCATCAACGTGATTGCCCAAACATGAGCTGAACAAGGATGACACCAATGGAGATGCCATGATGGACAGAGAAAGTGCCCAAAGCCTCAAACGCTACACAAAGAACTACAGGTAACAAAGGAATGCCAAGAGTGGGAAAATCAGTCTTCTCCAGGGAAGAGCACACCAATTGTCTAACCATACCAAATGATTATCCCTGAAAACATGTCTATAGGTAACATCACACACACTGAGCAGGCTACATATAAATGCATATGCATATAAGTATATGTATAAATGTATATGTGTATATACATATATTATTTATATATGTGTATTTATTTATATATATGTATATGCACACACATATACATATACTTATATGCACATGATAATAATGAAAAATGGGCCATGAATTTTAAAAAGAGCAAGGAGGAGTATATGGAAAAGTTTAAAAAGAGGAAACAGAAAGGAGAAATATTGTGATTATATTATAATATCAAACAAAGATTTGAAATCTACAGTGATGTTGTATATGAAAGTGAAATTTTTCTTATCAGATACAGATAAGATGGGTTCGAAGCAGCAATATAAATGGGTTCAGTGGGCATGTCCAGGCCCACCTGACTGAGATAAATAATGTTTAAGAACGTTCTGAAGTACCATAAAATATTCCTTCCTGATTTCTGTAATGAGATATAACTACTGTTTACTACAACTTCAGCAATTGAGAGGAAATACTCTAGACAGAACACTTGTCCAGCAGCACAATCCACTGGTGACCTGATGCCTGTCTCAGTTCTCAAGAATAATAAACTCATGACTAAGTTATGTGTGTGCTCAGAGCCCCAGGGCTTGGTTCCTTCAACCCTTGACTAGGAACAAGGAGGGAGTGAAACCACAAAGACACTTATACATTAAAGCCAGGACTTGGGGGTTTTCTAATCTGCAACAACCTGGACTTCATCATGGTTACTGGTACTGCAGTGGGGTAGGAGTTAGCTAATCTTGGAGAAGGTCTTTCTTAGGTCTCGAGTTGTCAAGCTGCAAGAAGAGGAATCTGCAGTTGCTTGTCTTTGCACACACTGATGATTTGTTCATAAAAATCTCATACCTGGACTCCCAAAGAGAGATTTGCCATCCTTCTTGAGCCCATATTGGGGACCAGCTTTTCCATTGTCTGCATGGATTCCTCCATATGGCTGTGCCTGTGTGAGCAATACTTCAGGGCCTGCCCTGAAGTGGGGTTGTTATACTTAGTGAGACTCCATTGGAGAAAAATTATTTCCTTTTGCCAGTGTTTATCAACTGCAGATAGTTTCTTGGTTACAGGTGATACCTCAAGTCTACTTCCCCCTGTCAATCCATGCTACTGGCTTTATCTTGTACAAGTAACTGTGGTGGTTGTTCATGATTGTAATGACTGTCATGTTCAAAAGACAGCATTTCTTTATCCCCCATTCTGAATAAAACTCTAGATGGATTAATACCTGATGTCCTTAAATTGCCAGAGGAAGAAAGCACGGAGTACAGTCCACTTCAATTTGTAGGCATAAGTAAGAACTTTATGAATAAGACTTCAGAAGTTCAGGAAATCAGACCAATAATCAGCCATTGTGATCCCAGAAAGTTAAAAAGGCTTCCATACAGCAAAGGAAATCATCAGTTGGTGGAAGAGGATGCTTATGGAATGGGAAAGTAAAACTTCATCAGCTGTATATCAAACAGAAGATTAGTATTTAGAATATACAGAAAATTCAAAAAATTAAAGATCAAGAAAACAAACAATCCCACTTTAACATGGGCTGTGGGACTGAACAGAAATCTTATAAAAGAAGAAAAACAAATGGACATTAAGCACCTTAGAAGGTGTTCAGGCACCCTTAGTCAGCAGAAAAATGCAAATTAAAAGTATGGCAGTATTTTAAAGTCTTTCCTTCTTTGGAGCACTAATGATTCTTGATGACATCTGGAGTGAGCAACTCTCATATATCCCCTTCTCCTGCTTCAGAATTAGCCATTTCTCCAGGGAGCTCTGGGTTATTTTATTTAAAAAAAAAATACGTTAGAATTCAAAAGTTAGCTATTAGATTTACTTGTTGCTACTCAGTTATCATTTATTAATTTCAGCCCACTCAGCTAGTTAAAGAATATATGATTATATACTAGACTGTGCATATCAAAAACCCAACAGTAGTTCTGTGTGTATCCATCAGATGATGTTAATTGCTAGTGTTGATGTCTCCAACTCTGATTCTCTGTTGTGTGCATCATGTACCTTCTCCTCTTGCTTCCTGTGATTACTAGTCTAACAGTGAAAACTGACTTTTGCCACCTCTTATCTAGTTATTTATTTGTTCAATTAAAATCCAGTTTACAGGGACAGTAAGTTCAGAATGCTTACCATATCCCTATCAGTGTTTACCATCCACCATACAGTTGCTTTTGGAATTCATTCTATTCTCCATTTATTTTCAGACTTAGACCAGCACACTTCAGGTATGGTATGCTAAACATTTATAATAGTGTTAGATTCATTTATCATAAACTACATTTAACTCTAGGATCACAAAGGTTTGTAAATATTTATCTTTATTTTTTTATGCTCTAAGTTTTATTCTGTTGTTTAAGGTTATTCAGGCTTTTGACAAGGGTATAGGATCATAAATCTGTCATTATGGTGCAATGCTTTATTATATCATTTATCACTGTCCCTAAAGTCCTTTATGCTTAACTCATTCAATTCTCTTCCCTCTGAGAAGCCCTAACAAATGTAGCTGTTAAGGCTTTTCCTTTTCTAGCATGACATAGAATGTAATTATGGGAGACACAACTTGCTCATTTCTCCTTTCACTTAGCAGCAATATGCGTTTAAGATGCATTGCTGTTCTGTGGGATATCTTATTCATTCTTGTCACTAAATTCAGCGATATGTCAATTGCTTCGGTTTCTTCCATAATTGTGAATAAGGTTGCTAAAAATCATTGCATTCATATTTTTTGTGCAGATGTAAGTTTTCAACTTTGTTGTGTATATATCAGGGATCACTGTTTCTAGATTTTATTTTAGTACTGTACTTAGCTTTATAAATATCTATCAAACTATTTTCCAAATTGGCTGTGGTATTTTTCATTCCTAAAAATAACGAATTAGAGTTTAAATTGTCCTGTTTTTTTCTTTCTTTTGTACAATAAGCACAATTAACTGGTCATGTCCAAAGCTTTAGATCAGTATAGATTTCCGTCATACTAATAAGTCTGTAGTAGTTGTCTTGATGTTAATTATCTACTGGTATATAATTTCAAGCAGTTTAGTAGGCTCACTTTCCTTTCATATATTTTGACAAATTTCTGTTCAGATGTTTCATCTCTTTTTTTCCAATTAAGCTTAAGATGTTTACTGTTGAGATTTAAGATATATCTATATATTTTGGATGTAAGACATTCAGGAGAAATGCAATTTGCAATATTTCTTTCAGTCTATTCTTTGACTTTTTATTCTCTTAATAATATCAAGATCACAGATCAATTTTTTAAAAAAAGCTAAATACAGCTCAATTAAACAAATTTTATTTAACTGATTTTTGTGTGGGATATAAGGAAAC
Source organism: Peromyscus maniculatus bairdii (assembly GCF_049852395.1). Classification (NCBI taxonomy): domain Eukaryota; kingdom Metazoa; phylum Chordata; class Mammalia; order Rodentia; family Cricetidae; genus Peromyscus; species Peromyscus maniculatus. The sequence goes on along the minus strand of NC_134866.1, from coordinate 37,641,116 downwards.
ATAATGAATCTCCTCATCATGTACAATTTCTTTGAAATGCCATAGAAATTTTAGTTTTGTAATTTGCATGTACTTCTTTGCTTCACATTGAGTTTTTGGAAAGTTTTAGTTTTGTGTGTCTAAGTTTATTTCATTGCAACAGGACACCTAATGTCCAAGTGCAGTTTGCAAATAGAAATTCTTCTCCACTGAATTGCTCTGGATAGTTTGTCAAAGTCAGTTAAGCGTGTTTATATTAGTCCTATTATGAGAGTGTTCTCCATGGAACTGTAAGAGCATTATTGTACCAGTGGTATGTTTTCTTATTACTGTAGTCTTACAAATAATGGAAAGTTTGTTTTGCTTTATGGCTTCAGAGATTTCAGGCAAAAGTAATATAATCCTGTTGTTTGGCGGATTCACAGTAACTCATGATGTGAGAAGACTTCATATCAAAACATTAGGGCAGCAAAGAGAGGAAGAGGAAAAGGAGCCAGAATAACAATTTCTCCCTCAATCTCATTCACCTTGAAACCTGACTTTCTCCTACAAGACTCATATCCTAAAGGTTCTACTACTTCCCAATTGGGCCACAAACTTTACCTTTAATAAATGGGACTCCTTGCAGCATTTTATATCCAAACTATATAAGGATATATATTTTAGTTCCCAGTGACAAACACTTCAAATGCTTGTAGACATTTTGCTAAAAAACTTTTGAACATAAATTAACTTTGATTTGCAATTAGTATTTGGTCCCTAAACCATTGATTTTATTTTTAGGTTTTAATAATTGCAACTTCCTTTCAAGGTAGCAGAATGTATTTTTTGTTATCTTCTTACTCAGGGTTACTAATGTTGTAATGAAACACTATGACCAAAAAGCAACTTAGAATGAAAGGGTTTATTTGACTTATGCTTCCATAACATCATTTATCATAGGACACAAAATCCAGTAGGGGCAGAAACTTGGGGGCAAGAGCTGATGGATAGTCCACGGAGTAATGCTGCTTACTGGCTTCCTCTTTGTGGCTTGTTCAACCTGCTTTCTTATTGAACCCAGGAACACCATCCCAGGGTGGCTCCACCTACAATGGCCTGGGTCCTTCTACATGAATAACTAATTTAGGAAATGCTCTACATTCTTGCCTACACCTCTGTCTTTAGAGGCATTTTCTTAATTGATGTTCCCGCCTCTCAAATGACTCTAGCTCATTTCAAGTTGACATAAAACTAGCCAGCATGGTTATCTATTGCTATATTTTTAAAATTGCCCCAATACTGAATGGATTACAGTAAGTTTATGATGTTCCATAGTTTCTACAGACAAAGAATTTGGCAAGAGTCAACTTTGGTGGAGGTGCTTCATGTATCTTACTCAGTTGTACCTAGATTATCAAGATCTGGGGTGGGACAGAAGAGGGACATCTACTTAGCTTATAGACCTATTCATGTCATCTTACCACATGTTTAGTTTAAACTTCCTCATATCATCACAGTCCCAGAGCAGGAGAATTTCATACATGGTCTATGAGATAAGTTAGACAGAAGTTTAATCCCCTTTCAAGACCTGGTTTTATAATTTGCATGCCATCATGGCTGTAATGGTATACTCATCAAGTGGACAGTAAGGTAAGAGTCAAAGACAATAAATTGGCTTCTGTAAAGTAACAGAAACTATCCGTAGAGAAAAATCACAGCCTACAGAACAGGGGAAAATCTTTACCAACTACATCTTCGGTAGAGGAATTGACATCTAGAATGTTTAAAGAACTGTTAAACACCCAGTTCTCCTGAAAATTGATAAATGGGCTAATAAAAAGCATCAGCAGCTTTCAAAGAAGAAACACAAAGATCCAATAAATTTTTAGTTTTAAAAATTTCATAAATGTATGAAACTAAACATATCATATCTACCCTTATTTTTACCTCAGGACTTCTATGCCCCCAGAAACATGGTGCCCTTAGCCCCCTGTCTCTTTTTGTGATAACCTATTGAGTTCAGTTAGAGCTCTCCACATGTGCATGGATGTGGAGATCATCCACTCAAGTATGAAAAACCTACCAATGGCCACATCCATCAATGAAGAGTGATTTTCAGTTTGTATTCTTTGAAAATTTTTGTACATGAATACAATGTATTTTGATCTTATCCACTCTTCTCCATCTCCTACATGAACTCAGTAATTCATTACCCACCCAACTTGTTTTGACTTGATGTCATATTATTGATAGTCTCCTAAGTGCAAATAATGCTGGCCATATGTGAATGGGTATAGAGATATTCACTGAGGAGTAGAGAATGAACTTTCTCAAAATTAATGACTTGCTCTCCCTTAATAAGACAGTCAGGGGCCAGAAAATGTGGAGACTCAGACTCCTTCCCATCTATTCTGAATTTTTTAAATATAATTTTTAATTTTTTATTGCATTTGCTTATTATTGTGCATGCACATGTGTGTATCATGTGTGTGTCATGACATGTGTATGGAGACAAGAGGACAACTAATGACATTTGGCTCCTCTTTCCATGACATGAGTCCCAGGGATTGATCTCAAGTCCTTCAGCTGAGCAGCAAGTGCTTTTATTGGCTGAGCCATTCCCAAGGCCCTTATCCTGGAATTTTGGCTTAATGAAGAGAAGTTGTGAGTAAGTCAGTATGATATGCCAAATGTAAAACCTGGTAGACTGTTAGAATAAATCCACACATGACACCATCACCTCGGTGGTTGTTTATAACTCGTGACAATTGTAAAAAAGTGATAAATGAACATGTTGACATCACTTCTAAATAATTGTCCAAATGCCAAGGCTGAGCTTACTCACTGTTCCACTGTTCACATACAGGACTAAGGGTAAATATGAGTTGATTGTGCTTTTAGCTTCTGAGGGGCAAGCTATGCTTTCCATTCACAGCTGTAGTGTCTAATACACATTCAGATAACTTCATGTAATGTTTCACTTTTTTTTTATACTTTATCAAGATCAGAACAGTAATGTTCCATCTAAAGTTAAGCATAGTTGTTTTGGGTTTTTCTATTACTTTTATGTGTGCACCATTCATACTTCTAAAATGAGTATCTGTACCCAATTACATCATATTTTTAACTATGAAAATAGTAGAGATACAAAGAATAGACAATTTAATATATATTAAACCACATGAAAAATGATCAAAGCTCTATGTGTTATGTGTTATAATGAATGTGAATCCAAACCCTTTTTAGAATAAATTATTACCAAAGGTAAGTTGATATTATACATGTGGTAGAAATGTGAGAGTCCATCGGAGAAAAGAACAATCCATATAAAATGAACCCTAGGAACCCAATTAGACTTCTAGAATTGTAAACACAACTTGAAATAAAATTGAAGATTTTTCTTTGATTACTAAGAGAAACCTTCTGAGTGCTTTTGCCAAAAGGTTATTTGTTAATTAGAACTATGTAGAATTCTGCCTATGTGATCTAGAAACTAAATGAACTGCTGTTACATTAGGATGTGTACAGGCTGAGCAATTACAAGAACAGTGGAGGAGGAGCAGCCATTGTAGGTGACAAGTGGAGATACACAAAATTTTCTCTGCCTTCGATTAAACCATCGTGAAAATGTGACTCTCATAAGACTAAATGTATAAATAATCTTTCCAGAGAAGAATTTGCTCTCCCTTTATTTTGATGCAAATATAATAGCCATCTTCAAAAATCAAATTTGAATATAGTTTGAAAAATAAACATGATGAGGAAGAATGTTCTGCTAACCTATGCTGAACAACAAAATGTTTTTCGACTTGGCAGTGTTCTCTTATTTTGTTAGCCGTTTTAAAACGTTGTATTTGAATATGTCTGCTAAACTCTGACACCCACACACAATAGAGAATAGCAGAAAGGACCAGAGTTCACACTATCTCACAGATATAGACTTGTGTCAAAGAACACTATAATCCTTTTTTACGTAAGGTTTTAAAATAATCTTATGTATGAATAGTGTATTATATTTTCCCTTCCCTCTTCTCCTTATAATTCCTTCCATGTTCCTCTGACCCCTGCTCCCTTTCACATTAGTGGTCTCTTTTCTTTTAATCATATATACTTGTGTGTGTGTGTGTGTGTGTGTGTGTGTGTGTGTGTGTGTGTGTGTGTGTGTGTGTGTATGTTTTGAGGCCCTACCCCTTGTAGGTGGATAAGCAATTAGGGTGCTCATCCCTGGGGAAGATGAATCATCCCTCTCCACAGCCGCCAATTGCTCTAGCTCTTTATCTAGGGGCGGGGCCTTGCGAGATTTCCCTATCTACACTGGCAGGTCAACTGCTGTTATCATAGCTCATGACATACTGTTGAGATTTCATGGCTCTAGCATACCTGTCAAGTATAAAGGACACAGTCTTCATCAGATACCCCGGTCCTCTGGCTCACAGTCCCAGCATCCCCTTTTCTGATGTTCTTTGAGTCTTAGGTATTGGAGCTGTGGTGCAGATGTATCTTTTGGAGACAGGCACCCCATGTCGGCTGTTCTCTTCAGTTAGACCCATTGTGGCTTTCTGCAATACCCTCTGTCTGCTGCCAAAAGTAGTTCCTTTGATGAGGAGTGACACCCACACTTATCTGTGGGTATAAGATGAAGTATTTATAATATAGTTAGGAATTATGCTGGTTTAGGAAAAGGGCAGTTGTGGATTTTCCTCAAGGATACATGACCTTATCATACATGAGCAGTGTGTTGCTAGATTTACAGTGCCACGTATAAATTACCTCCGACTGGTTAGGCCTTAAGGCTATCCCCAAGATATAAGTGCTACTATTAAAGCTTTGGAGATGTCTTGCTGGGCTGGTCATTGTTGCACATCATAGGTGCTAGAGCAGGGTAGGGCTGCTGAATGCTTTTCTCCTTTGGTAGCTTTCATGTCCACTTCTGATAGGATGAGAGTTAGTAGGATGCTTCCAAGTCAGATTTAGTTCAATTTCTCCAAGTTCTGCATCTGAATTGTGCCGTGCCTTCACTAACAAGGTCCTGTGTTCAAATTCTGGGAGACAAGCAAGGGCAATGGTAATAGCCTATAATGTTTTTGGAGATGTCTTGGACACCCCTGACCAACAACTTGAAAGGCGATTTCTCATTCCTGGCAGTGGGCTTTTGTTAGATAGATAGTTATGGTTCTTGGGATGAACATTATCATTCCCAGTGGCATAACTTCAGTTAATTATTAATATATAATATTTGTATATGTTGTAGGTGATTTTAAGTAAATATAAAATGAATGTGAGTGTTGATGACTTTTTTCAAATGACCTTAGTGTTGTCTATACTACCACCCCCCTCCGTCTGTGGCTTCCCTCCCCCTCTGCCCAGTAAAACAACTCTATTTTTCTATCTCTCCCCCAACACCTGTTTCCTACTGTCTTCCTCTCTAGAACTCCTTCTACCTCTTTCTATCACTCCATAGTCCATTTTTATTTTCCTGATTTCTGTGATGACTCTAAACTATATATACTTACATCTAAAAGTAGGAGCCCCAATGAAGAGAGAATATGTATGCAGTGTTTGTCTTTCTGGGTCTGAGTTACCTTAGTCAGTATAAAAGTTTCCAGGTCTATCTATTTGTCTGCAAATTTTATGATTTAATTTTTCTCTTTATAGCAGAATAATAACCCATGGTGATACGTACCCAAATTATCTTACCCATTCCTTAAATGAATGGCATTTAGGTTATCTCCTTTTCCTAGATATTTATGAACAGAGGTACAATGGAGCAGGCTGAGCAAGTATCTGTGGAGTAGGATATTGAGTCCATTAGGCAAAGCTGAGAAGTGATAGAGCTGTGTCGTATGATAGATTTATTTTTAATTTTTTTAAAAAATAATTCTCCACAGTGGTTTCCAGAGTGACTGGGCCAGTTTGAAACTCTGCCAACAGTGAATGAGTATTCCTTTTTCTCCATAGTGTTACCAGCATATGTCACCAGTGGTTTTTTTTCTTCCCTCTCTCCCTCCCTCCCTCCCTCCCTCCCTCCCTCCCTCCCTCCCTCCCTCCCTCCCTCCCTCCCTTCCTTTCTTTCTCTTTCTGTCTTTCTTTCTTTTTTAAATTGCTATTCCATTTGTTTGCTTCAGACAGTGTGTCACTATGCAGCCATGGCTGACCTGGAACTCATTACGTAATCCAGACTGGCCTCCAATTCAAAGATATCTGTCTGCCTCTGCCTTCTGAATGCTAGGAATAGAGTTGTGCACCATTATGTCTGGCTGCCACTTGTTTTCTTGATATTATCCAGTCAGACTTGGGTAAGTTGAAATCTCAAAGTAGCTTTCCCCTAATTGCTGAGGATATGAACACTTTTTGAGATATTCTTTTAGCCATTTTCAAAGATTTTCTTTATTTACTTTATGCATAGAGGTGTTTGTCCTGCATGTGTGTATGTGCCTGTCATGTGTGCAGTACACTTAGGGACCAGAAGAGGGCATCAGATTTCCTATACCTAAGGTTACAGACAATTATGATCTGCCTTGTAGGTGATGAGAAACAAACTCAGATCGTCTGGAAGAGCAGCCAGTGCTCTTCATTGCTAAGCTGTTACTCAAGGTCCTTCTAATGTTTATTGTTTGTTCTTTGGAGAACTCTGCTCAGATCCATAGCCCATTTTGTAAATGAGTTGTCTGTTTTCTTGACTCAACTTTTTTCGACTCTTTATATGTTCTTGATATTGACCATGTATTGAATGAACAGCTGCCAATGATTCTCTCCTACTCTACAAGCTTCATCTCCACTTGACTGCTTCCTTTGCTGACACAAACCTTCTAGTTTAGTTATGAGGTCCCACTCATCAACTTTTCCTGGGTAAATGGAGTCAAATTTATGTCATCTTTTTCTTTATCTATGTCCTGTGAGGAGGTACTGCTTATGTTTTCTTCCAGCAGTTTCAGATTTCACATTGACACTTTTGTTCAATTTGTCATTAACCTTTGCACAGGGTGGTTGCTAAAGGACTAATTTCATTCTGCATGTGGACTCTGGTTTTTCAAACACCATTTATTGAAGGTTATGTCTGTTCTCCAGTGTGTGTTTATTTGCATCTTTGTCAAATAGCCGAATGCTGAAGTTCTGTGATGTCACATTTATTTTTTTAAATTGGTTGCCTTGGTCTATATGTCTGTATTTGTGCCAGTGCTGTGTTATTCTTGTCACTGTATCTTTGTAATAGATCTGGAATATTCTTTAACAATAGTTCTTCAATCATTGTTGTTTTTGCTTAGGATTGCTTTGGCTATCTGGGGTCTTTTCTGGTTCCACATAAATTTTAGGATTTTTTTTCTATTTTTATGAAAAATGTTTTGAGGATTTTGATTGGGATTGCATTGAATCTATAAAATCCCTTTTATAAGATGGTAATGCTTGCAATATTAATTCTACCAATATATGAGAGGTTATCCCATTTTTAATGTCTTCTTCAATCTCTCTTTCTCTTTAGAGGTTTAAGGTTCTCATTATAGAGGTCATTTTCTTTCTTGATTAGGTTTATTCTTTGAAATTTTATTTTTTTTATTGTCATTGTTGTTTATTCAGAACTACTGTGAAAATTAAAAAGAATGTTTCATCACAACAATTAGAAAAGTTATAGTACATAGCTGAAAACAATTGAATGTCTTTTTTTTTTAGTAAATTTATTTTACAACATCATTTAGTTCAACATAATAGCCACAGATTCCCCTGTTCTCCCACTCTCGCCCCCTCCCCCTCCCCCCACCCCACCCCCCATTCCCACCTCCTCCAGATCAAGGTCTCCCCCGAGGACCGGGATCGACCTGGTAGACTCAGTCCAGCCAGGTCCAGTCCCCCCCTCCCAGACCGAGCCAAGCGTCCCTGCATAGGTCCCAGGATTCAAACAGCCAACTCATGCAACAAGCCCATGACCCGGCACCAACACAAAGCTGCCTCCCAAACAGATCAAGCCAAATGACTGTCTCACCTGTTCAGGGGGCCTGATTTTAGAATAAATTAATTAGTACACATCACTTACTTTGTTTTCATGTGAATATGGTAATTTTATAAATTTATCTATCCTTAAATCTTTCATTTTATGTACAGATTGTGTCCCCCTCAAAATTAATTGTTGTAAAATTAGCCCCCAGTATGCATGTATTTGGAGACAAAGTCATTAAAGAAATAAGTAAGGTAAAATGAAGACAGAGCTTTAATCTGATCGAATCAGTGTGGCTATAACAAGAGACACCAAGAGTGCATATATGCAGAGGAAAAGTCATGCACAGAGAAGAGAGCAAGAATGACAATCTGAAACCCAGTGTGGAAAGGCATGGCCTCTGACAAACTGCAGTGCCTTGATCTTGGACTTCCAGCATCATCTAAGATTTCAAAAATTAAATTCATATCCTATAAGCCAACTACTCTGTACTCTTCTGCGTATTGATGATAAAAAATTTGAAGATGATTCATTTATCAATGTATCAGTGCAAAATAAGAGTTTCTTTTTTCTGAAAAAGAAAATATAACTTAAGATATTTGAAAAAAAACAAGGTGAATACAGGTTCAAAAATAATTAAGATACATTTTCTTAAGGCTACCTAGAATTAGGCTTTAAAGAATTCTACCATTTCAAGTTTACCACTAGTTACTAGATACCTATTTACAAACAAGATGTTCACCTTTTTTGTTCCTTTATCAAGAGAAAAATCTACCTTCAGATTATGAGGGTGGTGATGGGGAGGGACTAGAAAACAAGATTCAAACAATCCCATGTAAATATCACATTTTTCAAATGGAAGAACTCCAAACTGCACTAGAAGATCCAATCACTAAGACACTTTCCATTGAAATGATTTAAGTACAACTACATGGCACCAAGGTTTAGGCCTAATATAGGCCTGACAACCAAGTCCTTGTTTTCTGGAAGAAAGGCCTCAAAAGTCCCACTCAATTCCACATAACAATACTTCAAAGATCAATTAAGCTCTTTCAGAGCTGCTTCTTATTTGGGGCTACTTTTTTTTTTTTTTTTTTTTTTTTAAATTGGGGCGTAATTCATAAAAGGGTATATTGTTTTGATGAGACTTTTTACAACTATGGCTGGATGTCTTTCTTTAGTCTTCCAAGAAGGGCCATTTTACTTTTTTAGAGTTACTTTTTAAAGTCATGAGGTCAACAACTTGGACTACTATGCATGTAAGCGCTAATGCAAATTAAAGCCCAAGTTGACCTCCAGCAGCAGTTCATTCTATGTTGACAGTGAGAGAACACTTTGCCTGTTAGGATACTGTTACTCGTGGACTGAAATGCTGAAAAAACCCCTCCCCCTATTTTGTTTTTTGCAAAAATCAAGGTATATTCTAGGGTTTCCTGGTTGACCTCAACAGATAAACTGAGATGATAGTCTTAGATCAGAAATGATCTGAATGTAGATTTACAGTCTACGTGTACAGCTGGCTAAGTGAGATCGCTTTCACAGTTCTGCATGTATCCCATCAGCTCCCCATTAGTCACTGAACTCTTAAAACTGGTATTGTAACATTATCACAATGTTTTGCGCCAATTTTATAAACTTTACAGTACAATATGTGTTCCTTTTCTGAGGCAAACCAAAGGTATATTTCTCAAGGTTCTGCTGCTATCAGCTGCGTTGATGGAGGATTTTTTATACATTTGTAATAGATAGGAATAAACCAGAAAAAAAGAAGAAAAAAAAAAGTGGTGGAGGAAAAGGTGAACACTGCAAGAATACTCAAAAGGGCTGAGAGTTGCAAACGCCAAGAATGGCTTTGCATAGTAAATGGAATAGAACAGCTCTGAACTATAGCTTACTTTTCCTGGTTTGGTCTGACAGAATGATTGAATGCTTTTGTACAAAAATCAGAGCCTTAAAAACAAGGATTTGGTGAGATTGTAAAATGGTGTGCCACTTTGGCAAAACAGTTTGGTGGTTGGTCAAAATGCAAAACATTGTTACTCTGTTACTCAACAATTCTACCCTTAGGAATATATCCTCAAACTACTGAAAATGTGCACCTATGAAACATGTACATGAAGGTTTACAGCAGTGTGTTGCTAATAGTAAAAAAGTTAAAACAACTCAAATAGCTATCAAATACTGGAGAGAAATAAAATGTGGCTTATTCATACAATAGAATATTATTAAGACATAAAAATGAATGAGAAACTGACAGATTAAATGACTTTGGTGAACCTTCATAATTTCATTTGTAGATCTTTCCATTTCTAACTTATAAATACATTTGGGGTTATAAATTATAAATGTACCGCCTCCTGTCAACATTGTATACTTCTATTTGATGATTTCTGTGTCAAACATTATATGGAAATGTTTCCAAGTATTTTCTGTATTAACTGTGAATGAATAGAACAAAATAAATTGCCTGTGATGAAAAAAAAAAAAAAAAAAAAAAGAGTTTCTTTTTTCTTAGTACATGGGGGTTTTTATGTGCTAGGAAATTTAAAGGATTTATTTTTGTGAATTCTTACTCAAGCATGTGCTGCTGCAATATTGGGAATTGTCAAAGATGTACTCAGAACACCCCCTCCATATCTTTTTTAGTCTATCTATTTGGCTATAGACTCAGTAACTGTTTTTATAGTATTCAGTATGGCAGTTGTATGACTTTCTTTTAAAAACAAATCATTGTGTTCAAATATATGAACTTTTTTTTCAAAACAAACTGTTTTAATAAAAATTGTTTCAACCAACCAAAAAACTCCTTTCTCAGGTCCATCTTACCCTTAAGACATGTCCTTTAGAAGGAGAGTGAACCAGTCAGAGGCAGATAGTGTGTCATGGTCTATAATGATTTTAGCAATACCTTTTTTGTGTTTCTGGAGAAAGAGAGAGAGAGAGAGAGAGAGAGAGAGAGAGAGAGAGAGAGAGAGAGAGAGAGAGAGAGAGAGAGAGAGTTGGGGGCCTTGTTTGTTTGTACAGGTATGAATGCAGATATGTGCAAGTGCCTGTGCAGGCCAAGGGTAGACATGTGGGTATGTTCTTATGTTCTTTGATCACTCTTCTTCTTCTTTTTTTTTTTTTGAGACAGTGTCTCTCATTACCTCTGTAGTTTATTTGGATTACTCAACTAGATCATTCAGTAAGCTCCAGGATCCCATCCATCTCTTCTCCCTGGTGCTGAAGTTAAGGACTAGCACACTGTACCTGGATATGTCAGAGCTGAGATTGTAATTCAGGGCCTCACACTTATGCAGCAGGCATTTGACTGACTGGGCTGTGTCTCCAGATTCTACAACACTCTTCAAAGAGCTGTGTCTGGATGATGTGATAGGTATCATGACAGTTGACAACAATTCTCGCAATGTTTATCTGTGTTCTTAATGTTTATACATGACAACATAGAGCACCATAAAACTAGATGCTTTACAAAGCACTGGAAGTACATGTAAAAATTGTCCAAAATGTCATCCACATGAATGGTTAACATTAACAATGCAAGTAATTCCTTCATGATTGCAAGGACACTGTGTGCTTTACAAGGGTTCCTAAAATAGGGAAACATCATAGATAGCAACTGGAGGACACAACAGATAAACAGCAGTCATTATAGACTCATAGAATTATAGGCTTATAGTTATGAAAACAGGAGATTAATTTATAAAGCATCTGACTTTTCAGTCTGCTTTTAAGTATCTTTATAACATCAGTTTTGGAAGGAATGTTTTCTAATGACATCATTGGTCTAACATTTTTCTTTCTGACTTTAGCTATACACAGTTTGGCCATTTCCAATAAATGTGGTTTTAGTGATTATTTATATTCACTAAAAATAATTTCTATGATCTTAATATGCTAATTATCTAAGCTTTTTGTTCTTTCTACTCCCACTTAACAATCAAAACTTGGGCACCAATGAATATATTGGATTTTGTTTTTCAGAAGCCTTCCTCAGAATCCTTATCATGAGTCATAATGTGGGGGTGGTAAATAAAGAAAACATGTCTGTAGTTTGCCAAAGCTGTTACCCAAACAGATCTGCTGCATTCTTCTCTGATTGCTGGTGTTTATCAGGATTGAAGCATGGGAGATAAACACACTCCTTCTTTCTGATGGTCTCAGAAAAATTATATTCAGCATCCACATGGTCTTTTCCTCTTTCACCTGTTTAATCTTGAAGTCAGATGTCTCAAGTTGGAGGACCTTACCCAAGAACTTTAGCACTAACTTTCAGCTCATTTTGTAGGAGGGAGGGGTATGTTTTCCACTGGGAAAAAAAAACATACTTAACAATTAAATGTGTCAGATAAATCCACACCACTTGTTTTGGTATTTCAAAGATGATATCATATCCCTCAAGTAAATGATAGAATTGACAACTTCATATTAAGATACAAGTAGACGTCATTAAGTGCATTGCTCATAAAAGATATCGTCAACCTCTTTGCCCCTACAGCATAGGTTTGAAAGACATAGCATGTTCTTGGTACACTTCTTCAGATCATAGGAATGATTTATAGATTGATTAAATCCAAGAAAGGTTTTTACCATTTTATGTATACTATATCCATTAGTAAAGCAACCTCAATGAGAGATAGGAGTAAGTGAACTTTATGACCTTCCTATTTCTGCCTACTAAAAGACAATTTTGAGCACTTCAAATAGATTTACCATTCCATGAGACACTGAGGGTGTTCTGCCTTTAATGACTAGCTCCCTGAAGGGTTAAGAGCAAAAAACATTCACTAAGTTCTCATTACACAATGCAAACATATATCAAATCATCATATTATGTACTTTGAATACATTTAATCTTTACTTGGCATTTAAATATTGTGAAGTTTAAAAAATAAAAATAAGTGATGGGAAGATGGCTCAGTGATTGAAATACACTTTCTATCCAAGCCTGAAGACCTGAGTCTGGATCCCTCGTACCTACATAAAAGCCAAATGTGGTAGCCTTAGCCTGTCATCTGATCACTTAATGACTCACCGAGTTGGGCTGGGGAGCTGTGGAGACTGGTGAAGCCCAGAGGCTCACTAGCTCCATTGTCTACTTGAAATGGTGAGTTCCATTTCAATATTTGATTTGCCTCAAAAAAGTAAGATGGAGGAAACAACTAAGGAATTCATCTTGATATTAACCTATTGCTTCCACAAGGTGAATGTGTCTCCCCCAACATGTACCATGCATACACACATAATAAAATTTAAAAATCAAACTAAGTTACTTTTGGTTGAACAAAGAAAATTACACTGTATGGTTTTCTTTATCATATAAAATAACCCTAAAATGATGTAATTTTATTTGTCTATTAAAAATTGGAGAGATGTCACTTCTGTGCTTTTCCTTGTCATCAACTGCTCTGGGCTGGAACTGGCTGCAGATCATTTCCAGATGTAAGAGAACAGTAAAGCAACCCGTGACAAACTTGCTTAATTACACATTTTCTCCTTTTGCTATTTTCTTCCTTGTTGTATTATAATGAACTTCATACTAATTATTGCTTTCACATATATAAATGGAAAATATATTATCATGAGGTACTCTTTTTACTAAAGATTTAGGTTGCACGTTTCAGTAGGATTTGAAGGATACAGAACAACTAGCAATTAAGGATTCAGTGTCTGCTAAAATTATATTTTTAACTTGGGGTCAACTGTCCTGCTGGGGAGAGATCCATGGAAATTTTATGAAAGTTTAAGCACATTGGTTTACATGCCTTTTTTTTAAATATAGAAACTATTTAAATTATTCCTTGGACTCTTAAAGGGTATCAGATCCCAAAGTGTTCAGCCATAGCACACTAATATATGCTACTAGCTCTGGATTATCACTGGAAACAAGAGTTTCAGTTTCAGTGATTTGTGTATGAAGTATGAGCCAGCAAAACTAATCAAACACATACACAATACTATTCAATGAGGATCATGATATCACTGTATTGAATAAGCCACATTTCACTATTCATTTGTGATTTATTTTTCAAACATGGAAGAAAATCATTTGGAAATTTGGCTAATACTTACATAAGTAGATTTAAGTGCATATCTAGTGACTCTAAAGCCCCCTGGCAGCATCTATTAAACAAAAAGACCTTGTCTATTGTTCATTATATCATCCATCCACATACTGTGAATTGCCTCTTGTCACTGATGTCTGAAGAGTACAAAAGTGAAATCATTTTAGTTTGAGGAAAAATGCTGTTTAGGACAATTTTATGAAAATCTTTGAATGTTTAAATATTTTGAGAAGACAAGCAAATATTGAAGTTTTGATTATTTGAATGACAGCATGCCTATTTTAGTGGTGCACTGTAGATGATCCCCTGTAGACAATGAGAAAAAAGGAAGTAAGAAGAGGTGGAGGCTCTTGCTACTGCAGCACAGCTGGTCATGAGGCTAATGTGTTATGTGCACTGTAACTACTGGAGACGTGATCTCGCGATCTCTGCAAAGCATGTGGTTAAATCTCTTTCAGTATTACAAACACTTACCATGTCACCATCAAGAGGTCCAAAAAAATATACTTAACCTTTGAAAAGATTCAACTTAATGGAAAAAACACTCATTTATTCTTAAACACCAATGTGTTGACTTTATAGGCAAAGTGTTAATAAAGTGGTGTGTGTGGATTTGTATATACTGAAGCAAGGAGAATAGAAGGAGCATGATTGTTGTCAAGATTATAGGATTAACAATGGATCTCAGAATTATGAAGTGCTAATAATTGTGTGGATAAATGAAATAAAACATGTTTATGATTAAAATACAGATTAAACTTCACATACCTTTGTTGAAGTTATCTGTTTGGTAACAAATAGAATAATGAAAGTTCATGAAGTAGATATGACTTGACATGGATCTTAAGAAATGAGTCAGACTTATACTTCCTTCCGCTAAAATTATAATAAAATATTTATAATGAAAGTATCCACAGACACAATTTTAAGAAAATAAATAGCTAAAATATAGAAGGAAAAGGAAAATCTCTTGTAGAAATGTATATTCTATATCGTGATGGACTTGGGCAGTAAATTATGCTGTTTCACATGAACTCTCGGGGTTCAAGA
Source organism: Peromyscus maniculatus bairdii (assembly GCF_049852395.1). Lineage (NCBI taxonomy): Eukaryota > Metazoa > Chordata > Mammalia > Rodentia > Cricetidae > Peromyscus > Peromyscus maniculatus. The sequence continues at coordinate 37,626,110 of NC_134866.1, read as the reverse complement.
GCTTGAGACAGTAAGATTACATAGTCCAGGTCATCCTGGACTATGAAGCAAGATCTACTTAAAAATCCAACAAAAGAGGAAACGTTTCTATATTAAATGGTGTAACAAACAAAATAGATGAGAGAGAAATGATGAGGGGGGAGGGAGGGGGAGAGAAAAAGGGGGAGGAAGGGAGGGAGAAAAGAAGAAATTCTACCCTACAAACACTATTGGTCTGAACTATAGTGCAGCAGACATCACATCCACCCAGAATCTTGGCCAGAACTAAACTATGGGAAAAGTTTTCTGCTTAATGTTTTAGAGAAAGAACAAAAGACAACAACAAGCTCTCAGTAAGTGAGAACTTGAGACAAGGGTGGGGTCTTGGGCCTTCCAGAGCAGAGGACTGAACAATTACTTTCAGTTGTGTGTCACAGATTCTTTTTTTTTTTTTTTTTTTGGTTTTTCGAGACAGGGTTTCTCTGTGTAGCTTTGGTGCCTTTCCTGGAACTCACTTGGTAGCCCAGGCTGGCCTCAAACTCACAGAGATCCGCCTGCCTCTGCCTCCCAAGTGCTGGGATTAAAGGCGTGAGCCACCACCGCCCGGCTCTTCTTTTTTTTTTAAATCATGCCATTTTAACATAATTCACCTCTCAAGTAAAGTGTGTAGTTTAATGCTGACATGAATCACTGGTATTTCTCGTCCTCATCAATGGTAACTTACTCCCCAACCTGGTTCTCCTTCATGACTGTTGTTGAAACCTAGAACTTTAATTTAGATGGCAACTTGTGCAGAGAAGGAAAGGGACAAAGACAGAGTCCTTTCCTTTTAGTGTGCAATGGATTTTATTCATATTACCTAAGTAGCATGGTTCTCTATACATTCAAACTCCAGGGTTAATATGAGCAGGAATGATGCTTTTTCTATATAAAGTAAAAGAACCAGTTTTTCTCAGTCATTTATTCTCAATCAAGTTTTTGTATATTTGATTATTAATATATCTCTTAGCTTCTTTTTTTACAAACATCACTTAAGGGTGTCATTTTTATGGGAACTAAAGTCCTCTATATGACAGATGTAGCCGGGACACAGGAAATCTTCCGACTACAGACAGTTTTTATTTTTTTCTGAATTCAATGTTGTAATAAAAACAAAAACTATGTGTTTTCATAATGAAAACAGGTACTTGATATATACCAAAAGCCATCCTAATTTATTTATGTGCAATGTTTAATCATTTCCAGAATTCTAGAAATCCTTATTCACCATTGTTTTCTTTAATCTTAGTAGTTGGATAACATTGCTACTCTACAACTTTTTGTCCCACATATGTGAGAATTGCAATTAATTTAATCTAATGTAAATGAGAATTTGACCAAAAACGTACTATCACAGCCAATAGAAGAAACCCAGACTTGAATTCAATAACTTCTTTCTTCCTTATCATATATTTATTACATATCTATGTACACATATAAAATGTATACATGCCTGTTATATGTATGTATATTATAATTTAAATATGTAGATTCAGTATATATATATAAATGAGCAGTTGTAATATATTTTTACTTTTTTGTTAGTAAAAAAGAATGATTTTCATAGTTTTTCTATAAAAGCCTACATGTATATACATAAAAATCACATTTATAATGTACATATATATATAAACACATGTACATGCATCAGCGATCTTCTATTTTCTATACTTTAAAACTAAACTATAAACACTGCTCATTACTTTTTTGCATATATAGCCACTACTAGCATTCTCCTAGAGTATTTTAATTTTGATTTTTTTTTTTTAGTTCACATTTGACTTGATGGCTAAATTTATGAGTTCAAGATTTAGGGAACTTTCTTTTTAGTCACTCATACTACCCATTTTCATGAGTATTCAGCAACCTTTCTGAGCAAGATAAATACAATGAGTTCACAGCTGTTTGGGAAGTTTAACTTCTTGTCTGTAAGTCTCAGGAATCTCATCATCTCCGGTCTCAGGAATCTCATCCTCTCCTGTAATATAGACAGTTTATATGTATTAATAGAAGTCACCCAAAGTCTCTACTGGAATGTTTCCACAATGCATGAAATAACAATATAATTGTAACATGAATTGATAAATGATCTTATTAGTAGAAAATCTGGAACCAGGTATTGGGGTGAAAGCTGAAAGATCAGAGAAACATAACAAGCTATAGCCAACCTCACCTTACCAACTCCTCAGCCTTCTGCTTCCATGAATTCTCAGACTGAAAGCCTCTGAGTCCTCACCCCTGAGCGTCTCAGTTGAACTGCTGCTTAGTTCCTGTCTCCTCATGCCTTATATACCATTCTCCACCCAACCATATCACTTCCTGGAATTAAAGGCATGTGTGCTTTTCAAGAAAAGGCATGAGATCTCAAGTGCTGGGATTAAAGGTATATGCCACCACTGGCTGGCTCTGTTCCCAATTTGGCCTTGAACTCACAGAGATCCAGACAGATTCTGTCTCCCAAGTGATAGAATTAAGGATGTATGCCAACATTGTCTGGCCTCTATGTCTAACCTAGTGACTGGCTCTGTCCTCTGATTCCCCAGATAAGTTTATTTGGGTGTACAATATAATCACCACATATAATTGCTTTTCAAAAAATGGTTTCCATAGTTTCTAGACATCTAGACATTTTTATGTGAAGGATTAAACATTCTCATTCTTCTGTGCTGTATGTCATTTTGAATTCATTAATATCACCAATACAATAGGGATTGTTTCACAGGAGATAGATTTTACTCTTCCTCATTTAATTATGTCAGATAGCACAAGTGATATGAATAAATTATCTAAATAATTCAAGTTAAAAATGTTTTCATCTCCTTATCCAAAGATATGTAGTGAATTTGTGGATTTGCATTTTATACTGTGAAATTTAAATAGCCAAAACAAAGTAGCACTCTGATAATTATATAGGATATATAGCCTATGTGACTGATAGATTTATATCTAACATGTCTGTACATTTCACTGTCCTATGGGAAGAAAACCATGTATGCTTTGATATAGAATCATCATTCACTCACTGGGTGTCTTGCTATGAAATTATGTTAAAGAACTGTTCATATGTTTTCAGATATTCCAATGGTGTAATGTAATAATATACATTGCTAATTTTCTATTGATATTTAAATGTAGAATTTAAAAGCCTATTTGGGGATAATTATTATACTTGCCTGTTTTGGAGGAGGCATGTTCAAGGTGCTGAACATATGTGACTGTTGAATGCATAGTCCTAAATAAGATACTTAAACTTCTCCCTTCAAGGCCCAGAAAACATCACGAAAGAAAAGCTAGAAAGAATGAAACAACTAGATAATAGGGAGAAGGGCAGCAAATGCCATCTACTAGACATGATCCAGTCATTGCAGTCATGAACTCATGGTAGCAGCAGTTGCCTGCACTGAGCCTACAACTGGCTAGTCCTTGGAGTTGAAGAAATCGCTCAGACATTAATGGCACTTGCTACTCTTGCAGAAGACATGGATTCAGTTCTTGGCACCCACCTGTCTCTCAAAATTGTCTATAAATCCAGCTGTAAGGGAATCCAGTATCCTTTTCTGGCTTCCATGGGCACCAAACACATATGTAGTACACTTACATATATGCAGACAACATATTTCCACACAAAGACAATCAAGAAAAAGGACTAACCATTTCAATATTAAATCATGGATGTGGTAAGGGTTTACAGGACTCTTCTCCCTGCTGAACCAATGGCTATTGATAGATTTTGGGAGGGGGTCGATATCTTCAGTTGCATACCCACTGGTGAGCACACTGGACAAGAGGGTAGTCATCCCATGTCACCACACAAAGGGTGGATGCAAACCCACAGTCACATATATGGCCCTGGTCAAACTCAGTAGACCACACAACAAAATTAACATGAATTTGCAGGAAGGAGGGTGGTTCATAGAGACAGGAGGGAGATGAGAAAACGGGGGAGAGAATAATCAGAAATGTATGAAATGATAATGAATAGACTTAAAATTTTGTTGTAACCTTTAGTCGAGAAGATACCATATATCCTACAAACTCAAGTGCTCTAGCTTATGCCCTCTCGGCCCACCCTGAGTCCCTGAAGTTGTGCCCTCTGTTACTCACCTTCAGTCTATGCTAGATTGCCCATCTGGGTTCCTGTCGCTCTTGTTCTGCTTGCTCAACACACCTGCCTTAGATGTCCACAGTTAGTTGTGCATTCTCGGGTCATCCCTCTCATGTCTCTCCCCGGGATGCAGAAATTAGCTGAGCCGTCCTTTGAGGCCAGAGGACTTGTAACTCCACATGAACTTGTTATTAGGACCTTTCAGTTTGTACTTTGATGTTAATGGTGGAAGAGCTGTGGCATGATAATTCATCCTGAAATTGGATGTGAGAATCCTGGAAAGTTCCATTCTCATATTTGTCTGTGTTGATTAAATTCAGGGTGTACAGAACGTGGAGACAGTGAAGTTCTCAGTTCTGCCGAGCCACACACCTCTGAAATCATTATGTCTAAGACCAAGTAGGTGTCTGACAAATGGGGTCGCACCTAAGAAAACCATTAGGCTCTGCCTGGATTCGCCTCTGTCCTTTCAAATCTATTCCCATCCTTGTCAGGACCATTTTTTATCACAAAAATGCTGTTCAGCAGCTTCCTGCTTCTTTAGCCTCTGGTTTTATTATGGCCAGTGCAAAATGGAGGAGAGGAAAGGATAAGTTGAGGCATTTCTCTCCCTGTCTGATTTGCATGGGTCTTCTGGAAGCCATTGAGCCTCTTTTATGGTTCTCATTATATATAACTGCTGCTCCACAGACCTTCAGTGGTGCTACTCCCAACCTGGGAAGCCAGAACTTGGGGTTCCATGCTTTTCTCTTTCATCTGTTCCCCTACTCAAAGGGTGACAGCAGTTCTTTAATGGTTGCCTGTACGTAGACTATTTCTCCATCCTCAGTTTAGGTTTTCAGCTTTTTAATCACAAATGAGGAGGTGAGTGAAGATCACCTATAAAATGAACATATATACTATTTAATGTTATTTCGTACTGCCAGCAAAAAGCAGCCTTTACCAATAGTTTAAATAAACAACTGAAAATATACTATTTTTATGTCTTGATCCCAACTGAATTTATTCAGGGAAATTAAAGCAATGAAACTTCTGTTACCAGTAGACTTAGAGCTGAGTATGAGTTTTAAAGATCAAGAGAAAGGGATCTGGAGAAACATAAAGTCTAGTGAAGACAGGGGTGGAGAATGTAAACCATATTTGGTTAAAGAAGAATACGTCATAGTGACCCAAATTTTTGACTCATAAGTATGATGTTAAGCCAGACACTGGAGAACAAGTGTGCCAGTTTCCTGTGACTGCTATAATGAAATTCAAACATAGTAGCTTAAATAACAGAAATGCATTTCCTTAAATTTATAGAAATTATAGGATCAAAATATTAGCAGTTGTGTTTCTGTCTGAATGCTGTGCAAAGGATTCTGTGTCATGCTTTTCTTCCACATTCTTATGGTTTGCTGGCAATATTCCATGTTTCATGGATTGTAGAAGTATCTCATTGTCTCTACCTTTATGTTTGAGGAGTACTCTCCTTGTGTATATCTGTATCACAATGACACTTCCTTTTAAAATTGAAAGACCCTATCATATTAGTTTAGGGCTTACCCTAAGAATTTAATTTTAAATTCAGCACCCATATAAAGGCACCATCTTCAAATAAGATCACATTCTGATATGTTGGGATCAGGACTTCAACTTAGAAGATTTGGCAGGACACAATTCAATATGCAACAAGCAGACTGAAGATTATCATTTAATTAATGAATGATAGGAAACTGAGGGAAAAATAGAATTTAAACAGAGAGTTAACAGATGTGATAAATTAAATGTGGGACCAATATTTAAAAGGAAATTGTTAGCTGGGCAGTGATGGTGCACTCACCACTCAGGAGGCAGAGGCAGGTGGGTGCGTCTGAGTTCGAGGCCAGCCTGGTCAACAGAGTAAGGTCCAGGACAACCAGGGCTACAAAGAGAAGGCATGTCTCAAAATACAAAACAAAGCAAAACAAAACAAAAAAAAACCTAAAAGGAAATTATTGTAAGATACTCTTCAAGAGTACTCGGGGCAGGGGTAAGGGGGGTGAAGGGGCCTTTATGGAAATAAGAAACATTGGAGAAAAAAGTGTTACTGGACTCTGAGAGATATAAATTGGGCATATAAGGTGTTTTGATTTTGCTATGCTAAATTTGAAGTGTGTATAAAACATGTAACTGGCCATATCAATTAGACCATGGGAATTCTGCATCTAGAGTTTTGAATTTGCATGAATATTTAGATCCTCTTTCTTCGATTTCTGGTATTATGACTTCAAAGAAAACTTTAGTTTTTTGTTTTTTGTTTTTCTCTAAACTGCAGTTAAGTCTCCAACATTGTAAAAGTGTTTAATATCTGGCAGTTTCAGTTGCCATTGTAACTATTACTGCTACTCTAATCAATATTGGCGTTATATTAGTAAGGGGCTAGAGAGCTGACTCAGAGTACGCCAGTCTGTTTCCAGCACTCAAATCAGTCAGAGCACAGCTGTCTGTAACTTTAGTGCCAGGAGGTCCCGTGTCCTCTACTGGCCTCTGGGGGAAACCACAAGTACATGTCAAACACATACAGATCCACTTGTATACTCAAAAATAAAAATTAATTTTGACCTGGTCAAATGGCTTAGTAGACACGGGTGCTTGCTGATCTTCCACCAGACCTGAGTTTGGTTCCCAACACCAATACCAGGCATCTCACAACCGCCTGTAACTCCAGAAACAGCTATAGAGAATCTTTTTTTCTTTTTGGACAGTTTCTCTGTAGCTTTTGAGCCTGCCCTGGAACTCACTCTATTGACCAGGCTGGCCTAGGACTCACAGAGATCCTCCTGTCTCTGCTTCCCAAGTGCTGGGATTAAAGGCATGCGCCAACACTGCCTGGCTAAAACTAGTAGATAATTTCTTTTTTGTTGTTGTTGTTGTTTTGTGTTTTTTTTTCCTGAGACAGGGTTTCTCTGTTTAGCCCTGGCTGTCCTAGAACTCCCTTTATAGACCAGACTGGCCTTGAACTCAGAGATCTGCCTACTTCTGCCTCCCAAGTACTAGGATCAAAGGCTTGTGCCACCATCACTGGTGATAATTTATATCCTAGTCTGGCCTCTTTGGGTACCTGTACACACACACACACACACACACACACACACACACACACACACACACACACACAGCAAAGTAATTACTTAGAAACAGGGTCTAGCCTCTTACATGATAGGAGCAGTAGTATGGGATAAAAAGAAAAGATTTAAAAGAGGTATTGGAAATAAAATGTACCCCTTTCCATCTTTTATAAATGACTATAGGAGGGCTGGGAGGAAGAAAAAAAATCTTACAATCTTCGCTCAATAGATTTGTTTGATCTAGATGTCCCAATTTATAGCTAGCTGATTACCAGTCACGTAGCAGGGCTGGGAAGATAGTCATGACTGTGAGAGAGCCTTTACCTTCCATGCATCAGAACCTGTGTGAAAAATGAAACCACACTGATGATCAAAGTAAAAAGTGAAACCACTTTTAAAGAATTAATTTTTTGCTGAAAAATATTTGTAATTTTTTCTCTTCTAGTGAGATCCCCTATTCTGCATTTAAAATTTCCTACGCAGACACCCCTGCAGCCACGAGGGAGTATAAAACCTGACGGTGACTTTAAGACTTCTGCAGTGTTAAGAGCACTGGCATTCACACTTCATGAACCACCCACCATTTTTCCCCTCTTAGGAAAAGCGGTGAAAGGTGTTTAGACTATAAAATACACTTGCAATTAGAATTTACATTTTGTGAAAAATTCTTAACCTTTCTGTATCATGTATCATCGGAGAAATAGGGGTGCTTGGAATGTTAGAAATCTAAATAAAATGACTTGCAGTTGAAATTCACTGTACATACAGATGCAAAGTTAGAAAGCATGTATATCCAAGTGAGCATGTATGCAATAAAAGATAATGAGGTTTGAATGAGTTTCATATCAATACGTTCCTCTTTCTCAACATTTTATAACATAATTTTCCGATCTTATAAAATTAAATTTAGAATCATAGAATTACTGTCTTAGGGTTTCTACTGCTGTAACAAAACACCAAAAACAAAAGCAACTTGGGAAGGAAAGGGTTTATTGAAACTTATGACTCTTAGGTGACATTCCATCACTGAAGAAAGTCGGGACAGGAACTCAAGGCAGGAACTGGAGCAGAAGCTATGGAAGAATGCTGCTTATTGGCTTGCTCCTCATCTTTCTCAGATTGTTTTCTTATGCAACCCAACATCACCAATGCAGAAGTAGCACTACCCACAGTAGGCTAGGCACTCCCACATCAATCATGATTCAAGAAAATGTCCCACAGGCTTGCCTAAGGCAGATTTTACAGAGCCATTTTCTCAGGTGAGGTTCCCTTCTCTGTGACGACTCTAGGTTATATCCACTTTAAAGTATATTTTCATTTTGCTCAATGTTTATCCAGAAAGCTACATTAGGACTTCTGCTTAGACATTTTCAGTGAGAGAACATGGAGACTTGATTGGAAATAATCTTACTTTAGCTACAAGCATGTTTAACTGACAAATAAATTGCTCATGGGGACGAGGAAGAGTAGTGAGTAACAAGATAATACAGAGTAATCAAACTTTAGCACTGGAATTGTCCCTTAGAAAACAGCCTATGTTACGCTTACATTTCATTTATAGAGAAACTAAACGCAGAGGAACAGGTTTATGAGCTCACAAAAAAAAAAAAATAACTTGTGCAGAGTGGGTACCAGGAATCATATGTCCTGTCCTGAGAGTAAGATTCCTTCCAGTGCGTCATATTGACTGTACTTCATTTATTGCTGTGACAATATACTTTGTAGAAACAACCTAAGGAAGGTATGGTTGTTTGAATGAGAATGGTCCCCATGGTCCATATATTTAAATTCCCCAGTTAGTGGAACTGTTTAGAAAGGATTATGATACGTGGCCCTGTTGGAGGAGGTGTGTCACTAGGGGTAGGCTTTGAGGTCTCAAAAGCCTATGATATTCCCAGTTAGCTGTATCTGCTCCTACTTAAGAAATAAGAAGGATCCCTTAGCTACTGTTTTGGCCCCATGCCTGTCTACATACTGCCATTTTCCCTACTATGCTGATCATAGAATTTAACCCTTTGAAATTATAAGCTTTAAATAAAAGCTTTCTTCTACAAGATCATGGTACCCTATCGTAACAATGGAAAAATAACTAACTAAGTCAGACATGATTTTAGCAGACAGTCTAAAGATGTCAGTCCAGAGCCATTGGGTCTGCTGAGTCCAGGGTGAGCCACATCATCATGGTGGTGAGAACATATAGACAAAGAGGCTTTTATGTCATGGTGGACAGGAAGCAGAGACAACAAAGACAGAGATGCTCAGGTCAAATACAGTGCCTAAAAGTTCATGCTTGGTGACCTTCACCCTCCAGCCACATCTCACCTTCCAAAATAGCACCACCAAATGAGGACCAAATATTGAACACAAGATCCTATGTCTATTTCATGTCCCTCCCATTACATAGACCAACTAAAGAGACATATGGCACTAAAATAATATTCTGCAATGATTACTTTTTCAGTGTTCCTCATACAGTTGGAAGAACATCAGCTTACAGTTTCTTTTTCTCTTTATCCACAACAGAGTAGGAACAACAGCAATGACTTTAGAAGAATCTTAAGTAGAAAATGGCTCTGCTTCCTGAGAAGGAGCCAGAATGATGGGGGAAGAGTGCTAAGTGTGTATCTATGTCTTTTTTTTATTTAATTTAATTTTATTTTACAATATAATTTAGTTCTACATATCAGCCACGGATTCCCTTGTTGTCTCCCCTCCTGCCCTCCTCCCCTTCCCTCCAGCTTATCCCCCATTCCCACCTCCTCCAGGGCAAAGCCTCCCGAGGATTGAGATCAACCTGGTAGACTCAGTCCAGGCAGGTCCAGTCCCCTCCTCCCAGGCTGAGCCAAGCACCCCTGCATAAGCCCCAGGTTCCAAACAGCCAGCTAATGCACTGAGGACAGGACCCAGTCCCACTGCCTGGATGCCTCCCAAACAGATCAAGCCAATCAACTGTCTCACCCATTCAGAGGGCCTTATCCAGTTGGGGGCCCCTCAGCCATTGGTTCATAGTTCATGTGTTTCCATTTGTTTGGCTATTTGTGCCTGTGCTTTATGCAACTTTGGTCTCAACAATTCTTGCTCATATAAACCCTCCTCTTTCTCACTAATTGGACTCCTGGAGCTCCACGCAGGGCCTAGCCGTGGATCTCTGCATCCAGTTCCCTCAGTCATTGGATGGGGTTTCTAGCACGACAATTAGGGTATTTGGCCATCCTATCACCAGAGTAGGTCAGTTCGGGCTGTCTCTTGACCATTGCCAGCAGTCTATTGAGGGGGTACCTTTGTGGATTTCTGTGGGCCTCTCTAGCACTTTCCTTCTTCCTTTTCTCATGTGGTTTTCATTTACCATGGTCTCCTATTCCTTGTTCTCCCTCTCTGTTCTTGATCCAGCTCGGATCTCCCGCTCCCCTAAGCTCTCTTTCCCTCGACTCTCGCCCTTCATTACCCCCACTCATGTCCAGGCTGTTCATGTAGATCTCATCCATTTCTCCATCATTGGGTGATTCCCGTGTCTTTCTTGGGGTCCTGTTTTCCAGGTAGCCTCCCTGGTGATGTGAGTAACAGTCCAGTCATCCTTGTTCTACATCTAGTAACCTCCTATGAGTGAGTACATATCATGTTTGTCTTTCTGAGTCTGGGTTACCTCACTCAGGATGATTTTTTTCTAGATCCATCCATTTGCCTGCAAACCTCATGATGTCATTGTTTTTCTCTGCTGAGTAGTATTCCATTGTGTATAGGTACCACATTTTATTTATACATTCTTCAGTTGAAGGGCATCTAGGTTGTTTCCAGGTTCTGGCTATTACAAACAATGCTGATATGAACATAGCTGAGCAAGTGCTCTTGTGGTATGACTGAGCATTCCTTGGGTATATGCCCAAGAGTGGTATAGCTGGATCTTGGGGGAGATTGATTCCCAATTTTCTAAGAAAGTGCCATATTGATTTCCAAATTGGTTGTACAAGCTTGCATTCCCACCAGCAGTGGAAGAGAGTTTCCCTAGCTCCACATGCTCTCCAGCATAAGGTGTCTTCAGTGTTTTTCATCTTAGCCATTCTGACAGGCTAAAGGTGGTATCTCAGAGTTGTTTTGATTTGCATTTCCCTGATAATTAGGGATGTTGAGCAATTCCTTAAATGTCTTTCAGCCATTTGAGTTTCCTCTGTTGAGAATTCTCTGTTTAGTTCTATAGCCCATTTCTTAATTGGACTGTTGGACATTTTGATGTCTAATTTCTTGAGTTCCTTATATATTCTGGATATCAGTCCTCTGTCAGATGAGGGGTGGGTGAAGACCTTTTCCCATTCTGTAGGCTGTCGCTTTGCCTTGTTGATCATATCCTTTTCTCTACAAAAGCTTCTCCGTTTCAAGAGTTCCCATTGATTGATTGTTTCTTTCAGTGTCTGAGCTACTGGTGTTATATTTAGGAAGTGATCTCCTATGCCAATGCATTCAAGACTACTTCCTACTTTCTCTTCTAGCAGGTTCAGAGTAGCTGGATTTATGTTGAGTTGTTTGATCCACTTGGACTTAAGTTTTATGCATGGTGATAGATATGGATCTATTTGCAGCCTTCTACATGTTGATATCCAGGTATGCCAACACCATTTGTTGAAGATGCTTTCTTTTTTCCATTGTACACTTTTGGCTTCTATGTCTTACTGCTACACCACTTGTAACTCCACTTTGAGACAACTGTCATAAAGCCTGGGGAAAGAAGTACAAGGAGGCAGAAATTTGGCAGTGTTAGGAAGGAGAGAGCAGGAGTCCCAATCTCACTAAATTAGATGTAGCTCTACTCATTTAAATTAATTTCAAGTACAGACTAGTTCTCCACCAAAGCAAGTCAGGTGAGCATGGAAAATGCTTCAATATGTCCATGGTCTATGACAGAAAAACCAGAAACCAGCCAAAAATGCAGAGCTAGCAGCAAGAGCAAATCATGCTCAGAACAACCACTGCCTAAACAGCCTGTAACAACATGAAAATGCCATACAACTTGACACACTGAGTAATGCTGTTTAAAATGAAAGTCTTGAACCTTGATCTTTGTTTAAAATGTGAAAATTGGAGTCTTAATGCATTTGAACTCCATTATTGTTTCAGATATGCTCTTTCTAGCATTTCAGAGTTTCTTCTGACACTAGCATAATAGTGGAACTGTCATGGCTGAGAGAGAACAACCCACCCTTCATCAGGGTAACCAGCAATTACTGAGCATATTTTCTGTCCATGCACACAGTTGCATTGATGTTCTCAACCATAGTGCGTAGAAAAGGGAGGCAGACTGAATTCAGGAGAAAGTATACAAATGACATCTACCAACTAAAAACCTAGGTTTTCCTCAACTGCCTCTCTCTTTATACATTCACTGAATTTATTTTAGTTTATACATTATGTATGTTTACATATTTATGTAAGCACATCCATTTATGATCATTGGACATACATGGAGAATTTTGTATTTAAAAAAGAATTAAATATACCAGTTTAAGCTATGTTTATTTCTGAAGAACAAGAAAACTTATAGTGGTCCATGAATATTTAGTATTGATCCTATGATAATTGTTCTATTAATTATTGTGAGGCCAATTTTCATGCTTCTGTAAGAATTTAGCTGTAGTTAAAGTACATACTGTAAATAATTCAGACTAATTCAGTAAGGGTAGACTAGGAAAATTTATATTTCACTTTTTTCATATCTTCTGAGATCATAACCAAAATAATGTATTTTTTTCTTAAATATTCATTATCAACTCAATATATATTCCTATAACACATCCATGTTCCCTAATTTGTGAGACTACAAAATACTTTCCATGTGCATGCAATGCTTTTATGGAATGCTGTTTTTAAGTCTTATATATATGAATTTTATTGAATAGTAATCTTTTTTCTTCTTACAAAGGCAATTTGACTTTTGTACAGGGTACACACACACACACACACACACACACACACACACACACACACAATAAAAAATCTTATACCCAGCTGTTATCAAGAAAAATTGAAATTCAGTAAGAGTAAGACTTCTTGCAGGCTGAAAGCATGTGGGTTTAACGTTAAGTGAGTTATCATTCCACATTCACCATGCCATTGCTGAACCAAAGAAGTGTGCTTAGTGTCAAGGTCATCCATTTGAGTATCTCATTGTATTCCTGTCTCCAATCTAAATGGTAAATAGACAATGTGGCAAAATTGGCCTCAGAAGGGCATGTTGTCTCAGGCCCCTTGTGATGAGAGCTGTATTATCAAACTACCAATATCAGTCCAGGTGCCAGCTGGGGGTAAAGGAAGTCTTGGAAGGATGGATGTAGGAAGAAGAAGTGCATCTGCCCTTTGGCCTGAAATCCAGCAGCAGAGGCTGAGTTGAGTGTTAATTTTCACCCTGCTAAACTTTCTCTTTAAGATCTCCTAGAGAGTTAGATCCAGTGACATTCAGAGGATGCCCAGAATGTTGGTAAGCAGAGCTGATGTGAATTCCAGAGGTGGGTCATGATGGAGAAGGAGGTAACTGACTAGTCTCTGTAAGTCAGTGATTTTCACCTGTGGGTTATGACTCCTGTGACAAATCTTTATCTCAAAAAAAAATTTACATTATGATTCACAACCGTGACAACATAACAGTTATGAAACAGCAATGAAATTTTTAGGAATATAAAAGCAAAAAGCTTGCTTTTATTATTTACTAAATTTGGTTGCTGTCATTTACATACATACATACATTCATTCATACATAAAAAGCAAAGGTAAGCAAACTCACCATCAGTGTGGACACAAAACAGTATGCATTGAAAAACCATAAAGGCAACTGCGTATGCCTACAGATCTATGTGATAAGGCAATTTGATTTGAAAAAGCAAACATAAACTGAGCGATGTTCTATATTTCTCCTGTTATGTAACCCATCAGATAGGATTTTTCATTCCTATTTATTAAATGAGATCTTTGTATAGAACTAAAAGAAAGTAACCGATAGACAGGTTCTTAAATTATAAAATATATATTATATAATTGCATTTGAAAATAACGGAACTGATAGAAAAAGACTTTGTGAAAGAAAGAACTTGGTGGAGCTTTAGTAAAACTATGTTGAATTATCAAGTTTTTCTACTCCTTTGCAATTGAACGGACCATCTGAGGTCAAGTTGTTAATATATATACAAACTTGATGTTTTTTGACTTCTTGTGAGCAGACTTGAGCGAAATCAAATGATTTACTCCAGGAATTTGGAGTGATTGGAGTATTTTGAACATCATTTGATTCTGAGCATCAATCAACTCTGAGTGTACTTTTCTATTTCCTTTTCACAGGTGAATTCACAGGAAGTTATTTTTGATATGGCAGCATTTCCAAGAATTTCCCCTCATCCTCTGCTGCATTAACTTTATGAAAATAACAGAACAGCATTCATCTCTACCCAGGAGCAGAGCAGAGATTTCCTCCTTAACTACTCCAACCCAAGAAATAGCTTTGCAGTTATGAAAGCAGGAAGGTGTACACTACCCGTCAAATCCACAGACATCAATAGACTTCATTCAAAACCACACTGTCATCTACTCCAGGCAATATACATTTCAATGATTTGCAGTATTTTCTCAGAATGAAACTTTAATTTCAGTTTCTCTTTATGTCTATTTCTTATTTCCTTGTTTGGTTTATTTTGTTGTTTTGTTTTATTGAGACAGAGCATCACTTTGCAAGCCCTGAATGACCTTTAATTTGTTATAAAGACCAGGCTGGCCTGGAATTCACCTTTGACCTCCCTGTCTATGCTTCCTGAGTTGACTTCCTGCTTGACTTCTTCAAATCTATCCAATGAAAATTTGTTCACATTGAGTTTCCTAATTTAGGCATTTTAGGACTAGAATTTACCAGATAATCACAATTGTTTTTATTTTCCATGATCAGTAAAAGGTTAGAGTGACCTATGCTCATCCACACAGTATCCCTGCCACCAGTATGTCTAGAGATACTGAACTCGGTTATCCTTCAGCTATTAGAGTACTATAACCCAAGTAGTATAACTTCATTAGAAACACACAAATGTATATTATGTAATTTTAGGTACAGATAAACCTATGTGATTCACTATGGCTCTTTCAAACATCCTTAGTGTTATTTATTCTTCCTACCTCCTTCTGTTTCTGTATGGTCCTCCTTCCATCCTCCCTAGGTAACCCACACCACCATGTTCTCCACTCCCCTTTCATATTACTGGTCTCTCTCTAGTCTCCTCTCTAGATTCTCTTTCACCCCTACAATGGTCCAAGTTTACTTTCCTGATTTCTTCAGTAACTCCAGGTGATATACTCACATCTGCAGATTTGGAGATAGGAACCACAAATGGGAGACAACACACAGCATTTGTCTTTCTTAGTCTGGGTTAACTCACTTACTATCCTATTTTCTAGTTACATACATTTATGTGAAATTCCCATTATTTCATTTACAGTTGTAGCTGGATAGCGTTCTATAGTATTTATGTACCGAATTTCCATTATCCATTCATCAGTTGATGGATATTTAGGGTGTTTCCATTTTCTAGCTATTGAGAATAGAATGACAACAAACATGGCTGAGCAAGTGTCTGTGGAGTAGGAGCTTGAGGGTTTGGGGTTTATGCAGGAGTGGAATAACTGGGTCATACGGTAAATTTCTTTTTAGTATTTTTTCTTTTTAGAATTCTCCACTGTCACTTTGGTTTCCAGAGTCACTTTGTAATCACACCAATCATCTGCTGTAGGATATCACACTGTGTGAAAATGTGTTGCTGTTTTATTCTGATTGGTTTAATAAAGAACTAGATGGCCAATAGCTAGATGGGAGATAATAGGTGGGACTTCCAGAGAGAGAGAGAGAGAGAGAGAGAGAGAGAGAGAGAGAGAGAGAGAGGAACTCAGAATCCGGCAAGCAGGAGATGCCGGCAAGACACAGAGGGAATCAGACATACAGAATGGAGCAATGGAAAAAGCCATGTGATAAAACATAGATGAATAAAAACAGGTTAATTTAAGTTATAAGAGCTAATTGGGAACAAGTCTAAGCTAAAGCCCAAGCTTTTATAATTAATAACAACTCTCCATGTCAATATTTGGGGGCTGCAGTCTAAAAAGACAGTCCTATTATGATACTCAGCATGGCATGACACTATTAAAAGCAATAGTGGCCGGGCGTTGGTGGCGCACGCCTTTAATCCCAGCACTTGGGAGGCAGAGACAGGCGGATCTCTGTGAGTTCGAGGCCAGCCTGGGCTACCAAGTGAGCTCCAGGAAAGGCGCAAAGCTACACAGAGAAACCCTGTCTCGAAAAACCAAAAAAAAAAAAAAAAAAAAAAAAAAAAAAAAAAAAAAAAAAAAAAAAAAAAAAAAAAGCAATAGTGGCTCTGATGTCTTGAGGGCAAACAACAGTTGTTTGTTTAATTGACTTAAGACCCATTCAGTAGGAGGGAATTCATGGCTGGTAATATAAACCTAGCCAACTACTATTGGTTATTAAGGTCATAGATCTTAGAGTAAAACCTACTACTAACATTTTCCTGAACCAGTCTAATTTCCAGCTGCATTCCAAATACTTGTACTCACAGGTAAGTGTAGCTCTCGAGCTTCAACAAGGAAACTTCTTTTTGCATCAGAATAGAGACTGTTACAGAAAGCCATAACTGGTCAAATGCAGAGAACAAGAGATCGTGCTGTGACCAGCCCCAGGTGATACAGCCACAAAACAACTCCCATGCCTAAACTCAGGGGGAATCTCAGAACAGGAGGCAGGATGACTGTAAGAGCCAGAGGTCCAAGAAGTCTGCTGCAATGTTGCACGTTCTAGAAACGACCAGGACACTGTGCTGATGAAATCTCAACAGCATGACTGCCCTAAAAGACCCGAACAATGGCAAGGCTGCTTGGCATACCAGTGATGTTGGAAATCTCACCAGGCTCCTCTCTAGAGAGGGAAAGAGGGAGAAGTCATCTTCCCCCAAGCATGAGCCCCCTAATTGTTTATCCAATACCCACCAAGTGGTAAGTCCTAAAAGCATAGCATAGGATCAACAATCATCAGACATGGCAGATTGTGTTTATAT
Source organism: Peromyscus maniculatus bairdii (assembly GCF_049852395.1). Lineage (NCBI taxonomy): Eukaryota > Metazoa > Chordata > Mammalia > Rodentia > Cricetidae > Peromyscus > Peromyscus maniculatus. The sequence goes on along the minus strand of NC_134866.1, from coordinate 37,608,810 downwards.
GTTTATCTTTTTACATATGTGTGTAAATATATATTATATACATATAATAAAGAGACCATGGATTGCTGAAGGATCATGGGGAACACGAGACAGTTTGGAGGGAGAAGCAAGGAATGAGAGAAAATACACTACACATGCATACATTAAAAATTTTAATTTACTTTACTTCTAAATATTAGATAAAGTAAAATAGGGAGAGGTGCATCAGTGGTTGAGAACACTTGTTGCTTTTGTAGAGGGCCTAGTTTCAGTTCCCAGGACCCACATGGTTCCTCAGAGTTGCCTATAACTCCAGTTTGGGGGACTCTGACTCTTCTGACCTCTGAGGGCAAGAGACACACGTGAAGTACACGTGCATCTGTGTAGCACGAATCTTAAATGTTCTTATTAATAAATAAATAAAATAAAAAAAAAACAGGGCCAGTTATTGGGGTGAATGCCGGAAGATCAGAGAAGCAGAACCAGCCATAGCCACCCCACCTTGCCAGTTCCTCAGATGATCCTGTTTCCTCAGAGTGGAAGCCTCTGAGTCCTCATCCAGAATGAATCTCAGCTGAACTGTTGCTCTAAAGCCTGAAAGCTTAACCAGCTATAGTTCCTCAACCCCACACCTTCAACACCTTTCTGCCTCCTGCCATCACTTCCTGGGATTAAAGGCGTGTGCCACCATGCTTGGCTGTTTCCGGTGTGGCTTTGAACTCCCAGGGATCCAGGCGGATCTCTGCCTCTGGAATGCTAGGATTAAAGGCGTGTGCTACCACTGCCTAACCTCTATATTTAATATTGTGGCTGTTCTGTTCTCTGACCCCAGATAAGTTTATTAGAGTGCACAATATTTGGGAGAACACAATACTACCACACATATGTGTAGACAAAACACTCATACAATAAGATAAAAATAAACAAACTAAAAATGAGTAATTTTTGTTTGTTTGTTTGTTTGTTTGTTTTTTCGAGACAGGGCTTCTCTGTGTAGCTTTGCGCCTTTTCCTGGAACTCACTTGGTAGCCCAGGCTGGCCTCAAACTCACAGAGATCCGCCTGGCTCTGCTTCCCGAGTGCTGGGATTAAAGGTGTGCGTCACCACCGCCTGGCAAGTAAATAATTTTTTTTGAGACAAGGTCCCTGTATAATATAGTTCCAGCTGTTCTAGAACCCGCTCTGTAGACCTGGCTGGCCTCAGACTCACAGAGATCTACTTGTCTCTGCCTTCCAAGTCCTGGGATTAAAGGTGTGTCCACCACAGTTGGCCTAAAATAAACAAAATTTTAAAAACAAGAGAAATGGACAGAGTACTCTTTCTGACCTAAATGATGGCCAAACACTAGTCTGTGTTCTTTAGGAACTGCTCAACCTTAAACTGTATTTTTAGACGACACTCAAGTATGGGTTGGGTTTGAATTTTTGGCTTGACTACCAAATACCGTGTTCTAGTTTGTGCTAATACAGATATTTGAGGGCCAAAAGCATAGTAGAAAAAAAGTGAACTTTAGCACTATTTATGTAAACATATCCTTTTAACTTTATTGAGTCAAGCAGACTGACTTAGGATTTGTGAACAAGCAACATTGCAATACAAACATTGTCACAAAGGACCCTATCAGGCACATTAGAATTCTGGTTCCCAGACAGATTTTTTTTTTTATCTTGAGCGTATTAAAGTCAACAAAACTGTAAGAGTTGCCAATACTTTAAAACTAAAAGGCTGAAGTTAATAGCCCAAGCCACATAGCAAGCAGCTTGGTATCATCACATTCTTCTCTTGGGAGAGGCTGTGGGGAAAACAAGGGACAAGTCCCCATGCCTGTGGCCCACACTAGGTTTAGGATATTGAGGCTGTGATTCTTCCTCCCCTCTCTCACAACTTTGTTTGCCAAGCTTCTCTTAAACATCTCATCTCCTCCAGATCAAGGTCTCCCCTGAGGACCGGGATCGACCTGGTAGACTCAGTCCAGACAGTTCCAGTCCCCCCCTCCCAGACCGAGCCAAGCGTCCCTGCATAGGTCCCAGGATTCAAACAGCCAACTCATGCAATGAGCCCAGGACCCAGCACCAACACACAGCTGCCTCCCGAACAGATCAAGGCAAATGACTGTCTCACCCGTTCAGGGGGCCTGATCCAGTTGATCTGGAGGAGGTGGGAATGGAGGGTGGGGTGGGGGGAGGGGGAGGGAGGCGAGAGTGGGAGAACAGGGGAATCTGTGGCTATTATGTGGAACTGAATGATGTTGTAAAATAAATTTACTAAAAAAAAAAAAAGAAAATAAAAAGAAATTAAAGGCTCACATAATTTCAAAAAAAAAAAAAAAAAACCATCTCATCTCACAGGACACTAGAGGTAAGTCCATTTTCCTCTCTCTGACTCATCGGTATACCTTGCTTCATTCTGTGCTATTGATGAAAAAAAAAATCTGAAAGTTATTTTATATTACAATCATATACAAATACCTTTGCTCCCCTTAATGTTACTTAATATAAAATTACTTGTGAGAAGTTTGAACTAATTATTTCACCCAGTGCCTTGCATGCTATTGATTTAAGTAGTTGATTAAGCTTTAAATTTGTGCTTAAATTGGTGCAGAAGAATTATGTAATGTGCAAATTAAACTTTATTCCTTACAGGGATAAAACATATGGTAAATTAAAACCGAGTTTTCTGAAACTGGCAATTCATATATTAAAAATTATTGAAAGAGTAAAATTGTATTACCAAAGCTCTGGAAAGCATATATGGACTGTTTTTAGCCTTTTGAAAATGGAACTTCAACCTACTACATGCAATTCAGTATTAAAGTGATGTCTACAGGAGGTTAAATCCTATATATTTTACTTCTTGCTTAGATTCTATCCTGTGATTTTAAGATTTACAAGAGAACATTGTCTAATCATGCCCTGTAGGTGATTAATAGCTCCCGTCTGGAGAGTTCTGAATGACTTCCGGTTTTACACATAATGAAGTCTACTAACACTGTCATACTTCCTGCCGCTTGTCTCTGTGGTTTTGGAAGCTTCAAATTAGCTCTATGTGATTCTCAGCGTTTATATTTGAGTGCACTGTTTAGATAAGAAATAAATTCTTATAAGCTGAAAGTATTCTTTGATTATCATCATTTTATGATCTTACTAGAGACTTCAGTTCATGAAGGATAAAATATGCACAGCCCTCAATCTATAATTTTTGATAATCCAAAAATACAAACACACATAGTCAGTGTGTTTCTTTTTCATACTCATTTTCTCCTTCCTTTAGTTACTAGTGACCATAAAGAAAAATAATTGAAGGAACTTAACCAAGAAATACTACATTAGACAGTGTGTGCACAAGTTTTGATGCCTACAATTATATCAATAAACCTTGGAAACAATTCTGCATTGATATAGCACTGACCTCAGGATAGAATGCAGGAATGTGAGTCTTCCACCTGGTTCTAATGGAAACTTAACTTATTTGGACTTGGCTCCTACCTACAAAAAGTGTGAACGTATGTACTTAGAAACCAAATGATCAGCATTACTTAAGAATGATCCTTGCAAGTCTTAGGTTTTATAGCTGTGGCCTTATTGTCCCTTCTACATTTACCAAGTTTTGCACACTTCAAAGTCTCTGATTTGATATTTTCTATCTTTATAATTTAATCCATTTTACTAATTTCAGCAATTTTGCTATATTATAAATTCTTTATTCATAGTTCTTGCTCCTTTGAGCCATCCTATGTTGATTTTTCATCATTCTTTGAATGACTCAACATACTTTATTTGGCTTCATTTTTAAATTTTGTTTTTATTTTATTTACTCATTTTGTAACTACTGTAGGCCAAGGCAAAGGGAAAAATAGAGATGAGAATTAACAACAGAATACATTTTCACAACATATAGAATCTCCTAAACCTGGTTATGTCTCAAGGCAAACCTCCTTTTGAAATATGTTTATTCTTATATTTCCCATATTAATGCCACAAATCTACATTTCAACAGATGGCACTGCCTAAGAGAGTAAATTATAAAGGCCTCAGCAACTCCATTTATCGCCAGCCCCCAAATCTTAATAATTGTGAAGAATGCTTCTCTGAGATCACTGTCATTGCCTTAGGACCTTGCAACTTTTTTTTAAAAAATCAAATCTGTATTGACTATCTAATTTGTTAATACTGGGCTCCCTAAAGATTCACAAAATTATTATGAATCTTCATCTCTACATGTCACCTCAAATTTAGTATACCACCCTCAATTTCCCCTCTAGCTCCCAAGGATAAATCACGCCTTCAAATACTTAGTTTTCAAAATGAAAAACTCTGGGGATAGACAGATACTTTATTGCATCACACCTTCTAGAATTAACCATTTTAATAAAATTGAATTTCTACTTGCAGCATGATATGCAAATGCTAAGTCTCAAGGGACTGAAATTATAAAAAAAAATGAGTGGGCAAAATCTGTCCAATAAAAGTACAGATAGCTAGAGTGGGATGTTTTTCATACCCCACTTACCCAACACAAGCTCAGTTGCTCATAATAAATTGATGGTTTCACATTTTAAATGGCTATAGCAAATGATACCCTTGGTGGGAGTCAACCGCGAAAAGCGACTTTCAAGTTCTTTTTGTAACTTAAAACTAATTTAAATTTGACCAGTTTTCTAAATGTCATTTGAACAAAGCATGTAAGTAGTACTTATTTTCTTTATTACTTGTTCCTAAGGGTTTTTTTTGGGGGGTGGGGTGGGGTGTAGATTTCTCTAAGTAAGTGGTTTTCAGGAAAGAGTGAAATAATGATGGCATAATAGGAATATGAGACACCAGCCCTTGCAAATCTGAAGCTCTTTGCTTTTAAGGCATTTTTTCCCCACATTGTGGCATCAAAGTAGTATATATGACCAAATCAATTAGTTGCTTTGAATTGTAGGGTCAAGAACCCTCATTTTAATACATTTGCTATGTGGGATGCCACTGGTCTATGGATTAGTGTTTGATGCACTGATGTAGCTGATCTCACTCATTTACAAATGAAAAAAATGGAAGCCAGTCAAGGGTATGTTTTTCCCATTCATCTATGAATGTAGAACTGTGGGAAGAATACTGGGAAAGGAAAGCTTAAGTAGGGATGGGGCCATGAGGGTGTGGGAAATTCGGGGTAGGGAGTGGGTTAACCAAAACAAATAATGAAATCTCCTAGTTTCTAAGATAATTAAAAATATTTTTGAAGGAGTTTGAATAGACTTTACCAATGTTAGTAAATAATGGTGCTCCCAGAAGACAGGATAGTACGTGAAAAGCTCAGGGTCAAACATAGGTTATATGGTCAGACATATAATGATTCATATATAAGGATTCAATGATACCTAGGATAATACAAGCCATTGCCATTGTTCTTAGCTGCCCACCATCACTACATGATAAGATCCAACTACTAAAGAAACCAGATACTTTGGTTGTAGGGCATAGAGAAATCAAGCTTGAATTGACCTAGAAACTCTCCCTGTTGGCTGGCTTTTATAATGTTCGAAGGTGCAACACAGTAAAATGGGGAAGAAAAATAATCAATGTCTTATCAAGCACTATACCAACCTGCTAGGCAATATGTGTCCACTGGTGCAATAGTGGAAAGAGTCTTTATTGGGGCAATCAATCATTCTCTTCATTAGACCTCTTCACAGGAAGGAATCGTTGGTACTCTGAAAATGGTCAAAATGCTAACAAGGGAGCTCACAGCCCTTGAGGAGAACCTACTGATGCATTTCTAAATGGTCATGCCGTCAAATTGCCTTCTAAATATTTGTGTTCATACCTATAGATCTGTGTATTTTGCAACCTTGGTGAGAGAAGCTCAAGGACAAGGGCCTTTGTCTCCTTTACCAGAGACAGTCTGTTTTCATTCTGTTTCATTCATTAAACATAGATATAGCTTTCCTTGAGTAGAATCTCTGGGTAAAATAAAGTTGGAAAATCCATATACTTTTAACATAAATAGTAGAAACATTCATTACCCATCAACTTTACAGCCAGTACATTTCTGTATTAACTATTAAAACAAAGAATAAAACTAAGCAGATTTATAGTATTGTTTCTGTTATAACAAATATATCTATACAGAAGAATGATTATACTTGGAGGCAATTTCTGTTGTGGCAGGAGGTTCAAGAGATACTTATTCAAAAATAAGGAAGTAATTATCATTAATTGGTTATTCTGATAATATTCTGTAATAGTTCATGTGTTTCCTGGGTGCTTTAAGATAATTAGGAACAAAACTATGCTATGGACGTCATGTGACATCATGCCTAAAACTACTGACTGTCAAAGGTGACTGTTTTCCTACTGTATTTTAACAATCAATGTATTCAAATTACACCCTGCCCCTGCCCTAGTCAACATGCACGTATTCAAAGATGTCACCAAGTAGGTTAGGCTGGAGCTGACATGTAAGTCCAAAGGACTACTTGGTAAACATGCTATGGAAGCACTTCAGTTAAACTTGCATTATTGTCCATAATAGTGTCTATGAGGGTGTTGTTAGTTTGTTTTTCTTATCCTTCCAACTATGGGAAAGCGTACTGCTGCTAGGAGCTGACTGTTGAATCATGGTTCCATAGATTTGCTCACTCCACTCTAGGAAACTTACTTATGTTAATCATCTTTCAAGTTCTTTTCGGGCAAATATATACATACATACATACATACATTATATATAATATATCATACATATATAATATATATATATATACATATATCAGACTAACTTTAAACTCTATAGTTCAGTCTGTCCTCAGATTCATAAGTTTACTATTTCAACACCTTAAGTTCTGCAATCACAGGCATGCAACATTGTTAAATGACATGATTACTTCAGGTAACTATTTTATGACGTATACAAAAGCCTTTGTGGGTTCCCCCACTGTCTTATTTAGAGGGATTAGAGTGGAGAATGGAGCTAATCATGAATTAAATGGAAGTAATAGTCCTTAATAATATATTGTTACATTTAGAATCACTGTAGGGCGGTGGTGGCGCACGCCTTTAATCCCAGCACTCGGGAGGCAGAGGCAGGCGGATCTTTGTGAGTTCGAGGCCAGCCTGGTCTACAAAGCGAGATCCAGGAAAGGCGCAAAGCTACACAGAGAAACCCTGTCTCGAAAAAAAAAAAAACAAAAAAAAAACATCCATTTGCTTAGAATCACTGTAGATTACTAGTGATAAAGTCTTAATAAATAAATGAAGTTAGTTTGGAGTTTAATGCTTGTGTACTATTTATGTCTACACAAAGCTAAGTGCAGTCAAAATATTGTGGTGATATTTTATTTGTGCACTGGATCTCTGTGAGTTCAAGGCCACACTGGGAACAGAACCAGGTGTGGTTGTACATGCCTTTAGTTCCCAGCACTAGTTAACAATAGTGGTCTATACAGATAGACAGAAAGTGATAGAGCTGGGCCGAAAGAGGAAAGTGATGTAGCTGGGCAGAGAGAGGAAATGAGATGGCAGGGCACAGAAAGGATATAAACGTGAGTATACAGGAAGTAGCTTACTTTGGAGGCTGAGGAGATGGTAAGGTGAGGTTGGCTATGGCTTGTTCTATTCCTCTGATCTCTCAGTTTTCACCCCAATATCTGGCTCCAGGATTTTTATTAATAAGACCGTTTAGCAATTCATATTATAAAACTTCAATTGGGTTACTGGATTTGTTTACAATAGGGGAATTTCACATTTGAACTTGTTATTTACAATGCTTGAAATCTGAAACTTTTCATATTTCAAATGCTTAAAAAAATCAAATACTTAGAGGAATAATATTATTTGGGGGGGTGGGGGGAGGAAGACCTGAACCTGGTGTTCTGGTTTCCATTTATGAATAGCATTCTTACCTTCATCGTCCATGTCTTATCTTGCTGTACAACAGGAGTTTAAGAATCTATGTGAGGGGCCCTTGGTACCCTTCGCAGAGGGATCAGGATCTATCCCTGGTGCATGAGCAGGCTTTCTGGATCCCATTACCTGTGGTCAGATACCTTGCTCACCTTTGAGGCAGCAGGGAGGGCCTTGGTTCTGCCTCATCTGAATGTACCAGGTTTGCTGCCCCCCCCCCCATGGGAGAACTTACCTTTTTGGAGAAGGGGATGATGGGTAAGTGGGTGGGATTAGGCAGAGGTGGGGGGAGTGGGAAGAGAGATGAGAGGAGGAGCTGTGGTTGATATGAAAATGAATATTTTTTTTAAAATAAAGAAAAAGAATCAGCAAAGATTGAACAAGGAAACAGTTGACTAGGGAGGGAGAGAAAATAAAGGAAATAAGACTATCAGATAGTTCAGAAGACATTTTCATCAAAGATGAAGGCTAATCATTTTTGTTGGCACAAATGTGACCACTTTACACCAGCATTCCTGCCATTTACTACTGAACATTGTATCTACCATTTAGAAACATTGAATGAGTAAGACAGAGTCACCATTCGCCTCTTAAAAATAGAGTACAGTTAGTAAACGTTTTCATAACCTTTAGATTAAAGACAACTAACTCACAGGCTTAACTGAATTTCCTTTGTAAATGTGAGGTAGCAGTAGGTAGGAACATGCCCTGTATAGTGCCTGTTTCTAAATAACCGTGGGCTGTTTTGAGGATACACAGGGAGGCGAATACATTAATTTCAGGAGAGTTCAGACTGGGAACACATATAATGTGAGGACTGAAGTGAGATGATCCAAAAACTGGAGTGAATTTCACAGAGCACACAGTGGGGCCATTCTATTTTCTGCTCTCAGTTCTCAGGAAGCCTTAGATCCTGATTTCTTTAATCCACTTTGTTTACTCTTTGCTTCTTGCTAATTTAACACTCATGTAACTGGTTATGCAGAAGGAAGGTTGAATGGGATTAAATTTAAATTGGATGAAGCTCCTTTCTTTGTAAATCAAAGCTGGAGAAAATTATTTGTATAAAGCTTAACACAGTTGCCATAGAGTAACAGCCAGGGCTTGCTGCTGGTACTGATTTTAATATTCTTGTTCTTTTCTTTTTCAGTTTTTTTTTTTTTTTGCTTCTTTCCCTACTTCTTTCTTCTTTAATTGCTAGGTTACTTTCATAATACTCAAACTATTAAAAATTAAAAATTAATTTATTTGTTTAGTGGGCATATGGGTATGTATGTAATTTAGAATACAACTTGAGGAAATAAATTCTCTGCTTTTACCATGTAGGTTCTGGAGATCAGTCCTAGGTCACCGGGCTTGGTGGCACCTGCCTGTACTGGCTAAATCATCTTGCAAGCCATAAGCTATTTTAGAACTCTAAACTCTTAGTTTAATTAATTGGGTTTCATGCCTCTCTACTTTGAAGTATTTTCATTACTTTGTTAATGTATTGGCTAATGTAACTTAAAAAAAAATCTATGGAGAAATAGATTTTTTTTTATAGTCTGTTGGACTAAAGAAGCCCTATCTGGGAAGTTATTCATTGATCAGTAACCTATATAAATGAGCTGAAATATTCTGTTTTGAAACAGACATTTGTCCCATGTAGATCTGGAATAAAACAGTGAAAAAAGGAATGAGGAAGCATTTCCCAAGCATTTGCTCTGTGTTTGCAGCTGTGAAGGTCAAATCACAAATACAAACTCAATGATACTACCAATGTGGGCAAATGCTTATTGCCCATGTTACAAATGGGAAATGAAATTCATAAGTGGTAAACAACATTTCTAAGGGATTCGTGTCTATATTTAGCCCCAAAGGTCTTGGTCTTTATATTGCTCCAAAGTAAGTATTTTTACAGGTACCACTAAAAAAAAAAAAAAAAAAAAAAAAACAAGAAATAAGTTGATCTATGTCTGATGAAAAACTCAATGAAAGGGTACATAAAAAAACATTTAAGTAAGAATGAGACTGCTTAAAACGAAAGTAGTGATTGTTTCAGAAGGCCCAAAGCAGAAGAAAATAAAATGCTGATTATCCGATGTGTTCCATTCTGTGGTGGTAGAATACATTTTTCGAAGAGACCCCGAGAGTTACTGTAGTTCTACCCTGTCTTTAATTCCATTTCTATTTGCAGAAAAAGGATTGCCCAGGTAACCAGATCTGGAGCTAAGTTCACCACTGCAACCCTCCCCAGAATTCTCCTCTTCAGATGCATTTGTTTCCCTCCCCCTTCTAAAGGGCTTCTGCTAGTGACTTTTCCTCTTGTGTACTCTCTGTTACTCTTCCTCCAATGTCATCTCATCACAGACCTGTCAAAATCATTGAAATCAATACTTCAAAGTAATACAATTGTTGACAATGCCTAACAGAGGTCCCTAAGCAGGGCTTTCCATACACATCAAGTAGCTTGCCTCTTTGAATCCAAGGGTAACATTTTCTAATCCCACGCGGTGCACTTTTGCACCTGCCCACTCAGCACTGGGATTCAGACTCACTGCTTCCTTTGTAGAAGGCATTGTGCCTTTATCTCATGTGTTCCTCTGTCTGCTGATGCCAACACAGAGTGAAGTAACTCACTTAAATGTCTCTTTAATAACAGTGATCTTCCTAACCTTGCTGAGATTTATAAGACTGTTTACTTTTCCATAAAATATATTCACATGCATGTTTCCAAAAGTAGAATTTAAGGAACATACTTGCAAGTGTGCCAAGATCCATATCTTCTTGGATGTCAGCAATAGATGTCTGGAATATAATTCACTTACTGCAAGCAGACATGAAGTAGGGGCAATGTAATTGCTTTTTTTCTTGTTCTTAGCACTTTAAAAACTGCTCAGTAGGGAGTAAATTTCTGTGTTCCTCTTACAGAAAATAAAATTGGCAGATGCCCCAATTTGCTATTTACTCTTTGAAAATTAAAAAAAAAAAACTTTTATGGCTTTATGATTAAAATATGTCCAGTGTGTGAATCAGTCAGTACTTCAAGTTTTATTTACATATAGCTACTCTCCCCGGCTTTTACCTAAGACATAGATTTTTTTCTTGCAAAGAATATGCACAAATGTTTAAAGATATTCAAGATTACTAACACATAAGGAAATGCAAAAAAAAAAAATCCACTAGTGAGATGTCATCTTACAACTGCTATGATGCTTTAATCCCAGCACTCGGGAGGCAGAGCCAGGCGGGATCTCTGTGAGCTATTATCAAAAATAGAAAATAAAAATAGAAGAACAATGTTGGGGAAAATGTGGGTGAAAAGGAACCCATTTGAACTGCTGGTGGGTTTGCAGTTGGTACAGTCCTTTTGGAGAAAAATATGGAGTTTCTCCCCAAAACTAAAACTCCAACTCTGTTATGACTGAGCAGCCCAATGGAAGTGAAATCATCTACTGCAACAAAAAAATGGAAATGAAATCATTATCTGACAGAGAGCTCTACCCTCCCATGGTAGTTACTCATAGTCACCAGGACTTGGAAGCAAATTGTTTTACACATGGAAGTTCACATTACATTGCTGGAATATATGTGATTAAACATTTATTTACACACACACACACACACACACACACACACACACACACACACACAAACACACACACTATTCAATCTTAACAGATAAGGAACCTCAGTAATTTGCAGCAACAAATTTTGGAGCAAATGATGCAGAAAGAAGTGAAACAGACAAGGAAAAATATTGTATGCTCCCCCATGTGAAACAAACAAATTATACATAGTAAAAGTAAGTAGAACATGGTTACATGAGGTTGAGGGTGGAGAGGATGGATGATTTTGGATAGAGCTTAAAAATTATTAGGTACAGGATGCTTATATTCTTCAGATATAATTTAAAGTGCGGTGGTAATTGTGAATAATACTATATTGTATGCCAAAATTCACTAAGTTCTTATTGTTTTCACTCTAAAATAAAATTATAATTATACAAAGTGATAAATATATTCATTATATTAACTATAATAATCACTTCTTAATGTATTTGTATATCAAAACATCATACATAATATCTTAAATATATATTATTTATATTTCATATATAAACTATATATATGTAACAAAAATACTGTTAAACATATATATAACTCAAATCTCATTTCCAGTAGGACATTCAGGATGAGTGATATTTAAAATAAAATTTGAAACAGTTTTCAGATTTATGGTGCTTTTAAGGAGAAGGCCACCACCACCCACTGACTGGGCGGTGGTGGTGGTGCACACCTTTAATCCCAGCACTCGGGAGGCAGAGCCAGGCGGATCTCTGTGAGTTCAAGGCCAGCCTGGGCTACTGAGTCCCAGGAAAGGTGCAAAGCTACATAGAGAAAGCCTGTCTCAAAAAACCAAACCCCCCCCCAAAAAAAAATAGAAGAAGGAGAAGACCAACTGATGAAGAAGAAGCGGGTAGCATCACATAAAACAAGAGAAGTGTAGGACTTCATAGAACATGAGTGAATAGAATAATGGCACAGTGGCACAGTATAATGGGGAAAGCCAGTAAAATATGTTTCTTATCACTTTAACTCAAAATAGCAAGATGTCTATTTTTAAGAGACTATCAATAGTGAATATCAAAGAAAGCAGATTTACATTACAATATGAAGGCTTGGATTATATTTGTATTCCATATATCATACCAAAAATAAAGGATCAAATGTTATTTTAATAAAAGTATTTTCTATAAAAATAACCTTAAAGCTATGACTAATATAAAAGAGTATGAATTTAAAATAAAATACTTAGGCAAGGCATGGTCGTGCACATGTTCAATCTCAGCACTTACCACTTGCAAGGCAGAGGCAGGTGGATCTCTGTAAGTTGGGTCTATCCTGTTGTATATCATGAGAATTAAAATAAAGTACTTAAAAATCATAATAATCAAGGGATACATTGTTCTTCTGTAATATTAAAAATTTTAAGCTAAAGCCAGGCCTGACATTTAAGCCACACCTGTAGTCCTAGCATTTAAGAGGAAGAGTAGGAAGATTGTAAATCCCATGTTATGAATAATAAATAAAATATAAAGATTACACTAAGACAGCCATAATTAACCTAAGTCTTTCGGGAATATCAATATCATCAATGCTTCTTTAACTCAGATTCCAAGTGGTTTAGAAAATGTTAACTTCCACTGCTAAGGCATCTAGTCCCTGCAGAAACCAGAATCAATCATATTATTAGGTACTTTTATTGGCCGATGTAATATATAATCGGTTTTACATTATTGTGACAAAATACCTTGGAAAACAAATGAAGAGATGAAGGAATTATTTTGGCTTCGTGTTCAAGAAGTTTGTATGCTGGTTAGCAGGCTCCATTGTTTTTTTTTTTTGTTTTTTTTTTTTTTTTTTTTTTTTTTTTTTTTTTTTTTTTTTTTTTTTTTTTTTTGGGGTTTTCGAGACAGGGTTTCTCTGTGTAGCTTTGCGCCTTTCCTGGAGCTCACTTGGTAGCCCAGGCTGGCCTCGAACTCACAGAGATCCGCCTGGCTCTGCCTCCCGAGTGCTGGGATTAAAGGCGTGCGCCACCAACGCCCAGCAGCAGGCTCCATTGTTATGGGCCTTTAATTTAAGCAGAATGTCAGGGTCATGTGCAAATGAGACGGGAGTGCTCAATTTGTGGCAGTTTAGGAGGAGACAGATAAAAGCAATGTATACTTTTCCAAGGCATGCTCCCAGTGACCTGATTCTTCCACATTATCCCCTACTCTGGACCATATCTGAATAATGCCAGTTACTAGTTCATCAAGTGATTAATTCATTAATTAGGTTAGAGGTCTTATGATTCAATCACCTCCCAAGCATAAGGTTCTCTAACTGTGAACTAAGACTCCATAACACTTTTGATGGGCACTTTTTACCCCAACCACAGCATCTAGAAACAACTTCATAGTTCACAAAGGAACTGTCAATAGAGGCGTGATTTATACAATAGAACCAAGAATCAACAGCTGAATCCTAGGCAAGTACATGTAAGAGCAATTTTCTGACTTAATTCACATTGTCTTAAACTTCCACTTCATCCTGTTCAGTTTAATTTAATAGAATTTCCACTTACCCCAATTCAAGCATCCAAAAAGCTCAGAAATCTTCTGAAAAGGACTTTAGAGGTGGTGGTTGAGAGTGTGGGGTCAAAGACCTTGTTCCCAGACTTAAAATTCCAGCACTCTTCCCTCCCTACTAGCTGCACAATAACCAATTCATATAAATTTACTGAATCCCAGTCTTCCAGCTCTGAGGATAAGTGAGGTACTACCCCCTAGAGTTAATGATACTATATGATTTATGAATATGTATTACTAACACTAATACTGTATGTACATGGTAAATGGTATATCTGTCTATATACCATTTTTGAGCTAGAGACGATCTGGTTGGTCATGAAGAAAAATACTGAAGTCTAACAAAATGACTTATTTTAAATTAGAAAGTCCAAGGAGAGAAACCAAAGTATATAGAAGATGAAAGACGAAAAAAAAAAAAAACAGGGGTTAAGGAGTTGAAGGATAGATGTAAACTCTCTTGGAAGTTTATACGGAAGCTGAAAGTAATAGGGTGGTGGGAGAGAGCAAGAGTTGGGGGTAAGAAATGAAGTAGAGAAAGAGAGTGGGGGAGTGGGAGACAGAGGTATTGAATTTGAAGGTAAGATATGGAAAGTGTCAATGACCAAAGATGAAAATGTTAAAAATTTTTGTTTTAATATTTTAGGACAAACAATGCAAACGTTGGCATGCGCCCCTATTGCTGGCTGTTTCTGAGATTTGGCACCACACACGACAAACTACATGACCTGTAAGGCTCTTCAAAGGCACATTTATATAATGAAGCACCAGGTTAAGAATCGTTTCCTTCACACATATGCCTCCTGCCTTTTACACAACTCTGAATTGACAGAAATGATCAAATCACAGGCACTGTGCATATATTCACCACAGAATGCCTGGTATGATTATTATTATTATTATTGTTTATCATTATTATTATTATTAGCTTTGCAGCCTTCCACATTCTCTCTGGTTTTAGATATGTTGGACTCTATTTCCTGGCCTCAGTCTTAACAACAGCTCAAAGAAGAATTAGTGTGCTCATGTTGTAGTCCACACAAAGGGCTAGCATTATATTATTTGCAAGTTGTCTGAGCAAATATTATCGGCAGCTTTCTAAGTGGTTACTGGCTTTTCTATAAAACAGTAAATTTTATTTTTTTGCTAACTCCTGACCAGGAAGTAATTCTCTGCTGTTTGAATAGAAAACATTGTGAGAGGGATTTCTGGAGGCTTATTGGAAGGTCTGACATTTCTTGTAACACATTAGTAATGTCTTAATATTATTGAACTGCATATTCTAGGAAGGATTGAGCCTGGCAATGATGAATATTCTATTTACTATTCTAAAGCCAAAGATAAGAATTCATTGAGGAAAACTCACTGTCAGAGAACTGTACACTGCTGTCCTTCAGTGAAATCATCATGACATTTAAATCAAAATATTGAAGTTTTGTAAGAAAATAATGACTGCTGAGAAAAGAAAAATTAGCCTCTCCCAGGACTGAGCACACTTTAAAGCAGCAAAGTGGTCTGCCTTGAAACTATATACACACAAGCCACAGTAAACAGATTCAGCAGGTTGTATGTATATATGTATATGTAAATACATAATAATTATTGGAAAAAGAGGCGATCCTTTTGAGAGGTAAGAATCAGGAAGGGGCATCAACAATTGAAGGGAGTGACTGGGTACCTTTTAGTGTTTCCATGCGGGGCAACAATCATGACTAGACAGTATCAGCAATTTCTACTTGAAAAGGGCATAGCATCCAGGTACTCAGAGAACTCAGCACTGAACCCATTAGGCAATCAATTAATATCAGCAAAACATTATAACAGTTGAGCATGATTGCCATCTTCAGTTGGTTCTAATGAAGATCATGAATATTATAATGCCCTTCATTCCAGGTACATCAATAAGATGTACTGTAACTCTTTGTGATTGAGTGAATAGAGAAGTAGGGAGATATCAATATATAGATCATATATAGATGATAGATAGATAGATGACAGATAGAATAGGAATGATATAAAATGATAGAG
Source organism: Peromyscus maniculatus bairdii (assembly GCF_049852395.1). Classification (NCBI taxonomy): domain Eukaryota; kingdom Metazoa; phylum Chordata; class Mammalia; order Rodentia; family Cricetidae; genus Peromyscus; species Peromyscus maniculatus. The sequence continues at coordinate 37,592,811 of NC_134866.1, read as the reverse complement.
ATATGATATGTGATATTGTATATAGGCCAAAAAAGTGAAGATGCTGTTATATTTGGAATAGTTCAAATTTTGTGTTGTTACGATAAGAAATATTATACAAGTAAGTTTAAGGAACACCATTTACATTTTATCTGTTTGAGATATTATCAAAACTTAACATATGTATTGCTATAATATGAACACGAATGTATTTCTACAGCCTGAGTGTTGAAAGCTTAGTCTTTAGCCTGTGGTACAATAGATCCTTAGCATGTTTGGTGCAGTGGGAACATTTTGGACATTAGGCTTTGCTGTTGAAGGGTATTGCCTTTCTTTTTAATTTAGGCTGTGAAATAAGCTGCTTTTTTGACTACCCTTCCCACCATGATGTGCTTTCCTAACACAAGCCTAAAACAGAGGACTGATCTCACATAAGGACCTGAAACTGTGATGCTTGTCTTTTGGTAAGTTGATTACATCAGCCATTTCATTTATAGTAGCTGAAAGAGTATGAAACAGATAAATTTATCAAGCATACACCCAGAGTCTGCACTGAGAAAAGGCCTCAAAGTTTTCTATTGTTGAGAACAAATGAAGATAATACTCTAGTCTAGAAATCATAGTCACAATTGTTCTCTGTACGTATGCTACCAGTGTCATAATGTTAGCAATCACCACTCATTAAAATGTACCTAATTAAATTTTAAATAAAAATCATAAAAAACTTTTTCTCTTTAGAACAAGCCAGCTTTCATGCAAATTTCTTCAATACAGACTATTTAAAAACAGTTTACTTTTGAAAGATGTTGTACATTCTTCACCTACACTCTCTTCATACCTGATTTACTTTCTAAATTCCTTCATCCACAAGGGGAAAAACATTCATTTATGCAGAACTTGACACTTCCATCTGTCAAAATAACAAAGTCAAGAATCATCTGTGGACATAATTTTGACAAGAATGATGTCTTAGAAAGTAGTGGTATTCATTTAGCCCCTATATATTGAGTACATGACACTATAATACTAGACCTTTAAATGTTGGAGACAGCCTCTCTTGCCAGCTGTAAAATATAAGAGGAAAGGTAACTTTTTAAAGAATTTCAAGTTTATATTTCATGTTAAATTAATAGTTTTAATATGCAGAAATGATAAGGTAAATGAGATTCACAAATGAATTTTAGCTATCTAGCCTTTGACTTATAATAATTTTCTTGTGTAC